>NW_027411977.1:224459376-224639376 GCF_047663935.1 Musca autumnalis | reverse complement strand
ATTTTATATTTTATATTTTATATTTTATATTTTATATTTTATATTTTATATTTTATATTTTATATTTTATATTTTATATTTTATATTTTATATTTTATATTTTATATTTTATATTTTATATTTTATATTTTATATTTTATATTTTATATTTTATATTTTATATTTTATATTTTATATTTATATTTTATATTTTATATTTTATATTTTATATTTTATATTTTATATTTTATATTTTATATTTTATATTTTATATTTTATATTTTATATTTTATATTTTATATTTTTATATTTTTATATTTTATATTTTATATTTTATATTTTATATTTTATATTTTATATTTTATATTTTATATTTTATATTTTATATTTATATTTTATATTTTATATTTTATATTTTATATTTTATATTTTATATTTTATATTTTATATTTTATATTTTATATTTATATTTTATATTTTATATTTTATATTTTATATTTTATATTTTATATTTTATATTTTATATTTTATATTTTATATTTTATATTTTATATTTTATATTTTATATTTTATATTTTATATTTTATATTTTATATTTTATATTTTATATTTTATATTTTATATTTTATATTTTATATTTTATATTTTATATTTTATATTTTATATTTTATATTTTATATTTTATATTTTATATTTATATTTTATATTTTATATTTTATATTTTATATTTTATATTTTTATATTTTATATTTTATATTTTATATTTTATATTTTATATTTTATATTTTATATTTTATATTTTATATTTTATATTTTATATTTTATATTTTATATTTTATATTTTATATTTTATATTTTATATTTTATATTTTATATTTTATATTTTATATTTTATATTTTATATTTTATATTTTTATATTTTATATTTTATATTTTATATTTTATATTTTATATTTTATATTTTATATTTTATATTTTATATTTTATATTTTATATTTTATATTTTATATTTTATATTTTATATTTTATATTTTATATTTTATATTTTATATTTTATATTTTATATTTTATATTTTATATTTTATATTTTATATTTTATATTTTATATTTTATATTTTATATTTTATATTTTATATTTTATATTTTATATTTTATATTTTATATTTTATATTTTATATTTTATATTTTATATTTTATATTTTATATTTTATATTTTATATTTTATATTTTATATTTTATATTTTATATTTTATATTTTATATTTTATATTTTATATTTTATATTTTATATTTTATATTTTATATTTTATATTTTATATTTTATATTTTATATTTTATATTTTATATTTTATATTTTATATTTTATATTTTATATTTTATATTTTATATTTTATATTTTATATTTTATATTTTATATTTTATATTTTATATTTTATATTTTATAATTTTATATTTTATATTTTATATTTTATATTTTATATTTTATATTTTATATTTTATATTTTATATTTTATATTTTATATTTTATATTTTATATTTTATATTTTATATTTTATATTTTATATTTTATATTTTATATTTTATATTTTATATTTTATATTTTATATTTTATATTTTATATTTTATATTTTATATTTTATATTTTATATTTATATTTTATATTTTATATTTTATATTTTATATTTTATATTTTATATTTTATATTTTATATTTTATATTTTATATTTTATATTTTATATTTTATATTTTATATTTTATATTTTATATTTTATATTTTATATTTTATATTTTATATTTTATATTTTATATTTTATATTTTATATTTTATATTTTATTTTTTATATTTTATATTTTATATTTTATATTTTTATATTTTATATTTTATATTTTATATTTTATATTTTATATTTTATATTTTATATTTTATATTTTATATTTTATATTTTATATTTTTATTTTATATTTTATATTTTATATTTTATATTTTATATTTTATATTTTATATTTTATATTTTATATTTTATATTTTATATTTTTATATTTTATATTTTATATTTTATATTTTATATTTTATATTTTATTTTATATTTTATATTTTATATTTTATATTTTATATTTTATATTTTATATTTTATATTTTATATTTTATATTTTATATTTTATATTTTATATTTTATATTTTATATTTTATATTTTATATTTTATATTTTATATTTTATATTTTATATTTTATATTTTATATTTTATATTTTATATTTTATATTTTATATTTTATATTTATATTTTATATTTTATATTTTATATTTTATATTTTATATTTTATATTTTATATTTTATATTTTATATTTTATATTTTATATTTTATATTTTATATTTTATATTTTATATTTTATATTTTATATTTTATATTTTATATTTTATATTTTATATTTTATATTTTATATTTTATATTTTATATTTTATATTTTATATTTTATATTTTATATTTTATATTTTATATTTTATATTTTATATTTTATATTTTATATTTTATATTTTATATTTTATATTTTATATTTATATTTTATATTTTATATTTTATATTTTATATTTTATATTTTATATTTTATATTTTATATTTTATATTTTATATTTTATATTTTATATTTTTATATTTTATATTTTATATTTTATATTTTATATTTTATATTTTATATTTTATATTTTATATTTTATATTTTATATTTTATATTTTATATTTTATATTTTATATTTTATATTTTATATTTTATATTTTATATTTTATATTTTATATTTTATATTTTATATTTTATATTTTATATTTTATATTTATATTTTATATTTTATATTTTATATTTTATATTTTATATTTTATATTTTATATTTTATATTTTATATTTTATATTTTATATTTTATATTTTATATTTTATATTTTATATTTTATATTTTATATTTTATATTTTATATTTTATATTTTATATTTTATATTTTATATTTTATATTTTATATTTTATATTTTATATTTTATATTTTATATTTTATATTTTATATTTTATATTTTATATTTTATATTTTATATTTTATATTTTATATTTTATATTTTATATTTTATATTTTATATTTTATATTTTATATTTTATATTTTATATTTTATATTTTATATTTATATTTTATATTTTATATTTTATATTTTATATTTTATATTTTATATTTTATATTTTATATTTTATATTTTATATTTTATATTTTATATTTTATATTTTATATTTTTATATTTTATATTTTATATTTTATATTTTATATTTTATATTTTATATTTTATATTTTATATTTTATATTTTATATTTTATATTTTATATTTTATATTTTATATTTTATATTTTATATTTTATATTTTATATTTTATATTTTATATTTTATATTTTATATTTTATATTTTATATATATTTTATATTTTATATTTTATATTTTATATTTTATATTTTATATTTTATATTTTATATTTTATATTTTATATTTTATATTTTATATTTTACATTTTATATTTTATATTTTATATTTTATATTTTATATTTTTATTTTATATTTTATATTTTATATTTTATATTTTATATTTTATATTTTATATTTTATATTTTATATTTTATATTTTATATTTTATTTTTATATTTTATATTTTATATTTTATATTTTATATTTTATATTTTATATTTTATATTTTATATTTTATATTTTATATTTTATATTTTATATTTTATATTTTATATTTTATATTTTATATTTTATATTTTATATTTTATATTTTATATTTTATATTTTATATTTTATATTTTATATTTTATATTTTATATTTTATATTTTATATTTTATATTTTATATTTTATATTTTATATTTTATATTTTATATTTTATATTTTATATTTTATATTTTATATTTTATATTTTATATTTTATATTTTATATTTTATATTTTATATTTTATATTTTATATTTTATATTTTATATTTTATATTTTATATTTTATATTTTATATTTTATATTTTATATTTTATATTTTATATTTTATATTTTATATTTTATATTTTATATTTTATATTTTATATTTTATATTTTATATTTTATATTTTATATTTTATATTTTATATTTTATATTTTATATTTTATATTTTATATTTTATATTTTATATTTTATATTTTATATTTTATATTTTATATTTTATATTTTATATTTTATATTTTATATTTTATATTTTATATTTTATATTTTATATTTTATATTTTATATTTTATATTTTATATTTTATATTTTATATTTTATATTTTATATTTTATATTTTATATTTTATATTTTATATTTTATATTTTATATTTTATATTTTATATTTTATATTTTATATTTTATATTTTATCCATCACAAATTTTCTCTTGGCTGTATTTTCTCACTCTACTTTTTTAATTTTTATTTTCCTCTAACTTCTCCTTTTCTCCAATTTATATTCTTCATTGAAAAATAGCCAACTATGAAGAAAAAACCGCCAAAGAGACACAAAAACAGACTTGAAAACGTACAAAGCTAAAATTCCCAAAAACAACAAAGTAAAAGGACAATCATTGCTCCAAGGAAAGAAAGAACGAGCAAAGAAACGAAAGGCGGTAGTAGAAGCAGAAAAAATGACTAACATTTTTAAAGATAAGCAGCTTAACAGCTGCGATTTTAATTTAATTCTTATATTGTAAAAACAATTTTCGTTTTGCTGCTTTAGCAACACCTCTGACGACAATCAGAAACCCAAAACTCGTCCCTTCCCTGCCTGCAAACAAAGCATAAAAATGAAAGCTCAACCAAAGCAACTGGGCATTTAAAGGCAAGCAAAGCAATAACGCTGAAATAACGAAAAAAAGAAATCTGGTTTAGTATCCATCATCGCCATCATTGGCATCTTTCACATCCTTCACAAACGATTAATAGGGTTTTTGTGTCAAGGAAAGAAGCAGAAAAAATAATGGGGAAAATAAAAGAACAGAACAGAAGAGAAAGATTGAATGACAAAATCCGTTAAGTGGTATGTGACTGTGCCTGTCTTCTTTACTAGTATAAGGATAGCAGGTCAATGACCATTGTGAGTCATTTTGGTTCAAGTGGTCATAGTTGTAGCTTAAAGATTAAAGCATGACACTTAAAATTTCTTGAGACAAAAGAAAATTCAAAAAAGTCCTTTTTGAAACATTTTCAATATACGTTCTAATTTGAAACGTTTGTTTTCGAAATTCGTTTGTTTTTCTCATTATTTATTTCGCAAATAACCAATCCTATAAAACACACATGTCCATCCACCGCACTCGCTCCTCTTTATACGTAGTGAGTGGAGCTAGAGAGTGAATAAATTATCACCTCGTTATGCCAGAAAATCCTGTTTTGTCATTGTCAGCATCATCTCGAACCGTTATTGTCCATGCAATTCCATTTTTGTGCTTATTGCAACAATAATCATCAACAATATCCGCCTCCAAATGCAAAATTCCTTTTTTTGCTTCCTCCATATTCATAATGATTTAGTGGTGTTTGGATGAAGGTGGGGGGCTTGGCAGAAATGTGTGTGTTGTCCTTTGTTTGGTTGACACAACAAATTATTTTGCTGATTAAACATTTTGTTGGTTTCCGTTTGCTATTTTTTGCCCTCTGTCTCTGCTTCAGTTTTGATTAACTCAAATATTTGCAAAAATCAATTCGAAATGATATTTAAACCTCGAAATGTTTTTGGATAAATCCAATTAAGTTAATAAATTGTTCGACAGTTGGTTATTATGGTTTATGCAAAAAACGATATGGAAGGCGACCACAAAAATGAAATGAGAAAGGGTGCGTGAAAAGAGTTACATACATAGAGCAGGCGACTTGAGAAGTCATCTTCCATAGAGTAGATGGCATCAGAGGTCATCTTTTGTAGAATATATGACGTCTGTGGTCATCTTCTGTAGCATGAGTACGTCGGAGGTCATCTTCTGTAGAACAGATGTCGTCTGACGTCATCTTCTATAGAATGAATGACGTCCGACGTCATCTTCTCCTGAATGTATGACGTCTGGCGTCATCTTCCGTAGAATAGATGACGTCTGACGTCATCTTCTGTAGAATAGATGACATTTGACGTCATCTTCTGTAGAAAAAATGGCTTCTGACGTCATTTTCTGTAGAATGGATCTCGTGTGACGTCATATTCGCTAGAATATATGACGGCTGACGTTATCTTCTGTAGAACAGATGACGTCTGTCGTCATCTTCTGTAGAACAGATGACGTCTGGCGTCATATTCTGTAGAATATATGACGTCTGACGTCATCTACTGTAGAACAGATGACTTCTGACATCATCTTCGGTAGAATAGATAACGTCTGACATCATCTTCTATAGAATAGATATCGTGTGATGATGTCTATGCAATAGATGACATGTGACGTCATCTTCTGTAGAATGGATGACGTCTGGCGTCATCTTCTGCAGAACAGGTGACGTCTGACGTCATCTTCTGTAGAACAGATGACGTTTGACGTCATCTTCTGTAGAACAGATGACGTTTGACGTCATCTTCAGTTGAACAGGTGACATCTGACGTCATCTTCTGTAGAACAGATGACGTCTGGCGTCACCTTCTGTAGAACAGATGACGTCTGGCGTCACCTTCTGTAGAACAGATGACGTCTAACGTCATCTTCTGTAGAACAGATGACATCTGACGTCATCTTCTGTAGAACAGAAGACGTCTGACGTCATCTTCTGTAGAACAGAAGATGTCTGACGTCATCTTCTGTTGAACAGATGAGGTCTGACGTCATCTTCTGTAGAACATATGACGTGTGACATCATATTCTCTAGAATAAGTGACGTCTGACGTCATCTTTTATATAATATATGATATCTGACGTCATCTTCTATAGAATGGATGACACCTGACCTTATCTTCTGTAGAATGGATGACACCTGACCTTATCTTCTGTAGAATGGATGACGTCTGAAGTCATTTTTTGAGGAATATATGACGTTTCAGGACATTTTCTGTGAAGTAGATGACGCTGAGGTCATCTTCTGTAGAGGAAATGACGTCAGCGATCATTTTCTGTAGAATAATTGACGTCTGACGTCATCTTCTGTAGACTATATAAAGTTTGAGGCCATCTTCTGTAGAATATATGACGTCCGACGTGATTTTATATTGAATAGATGACGTCTGGCGTCATATTCTGTAAAGTAAATTACGTCTGAGGTCATAATCTGTAGAATAGATGACGTGTGACGTTATCGTCTGTAGAATAAATGACGCGTGACTTCATCTTCTGTAGAATAGATGACGTGTGACGTCATCTTCAGTAGAAGAGATGTCATGTGACATCATATTCTCTAGAATAGATGACGTCTGACGTCATATTCTGTAGAACAAATTACTTCTGACATCGTCTTCTGTAGAACAGGTAATGCGTGACGTCATCTTCGGTAGAATAGATGACGCCTGTCGTCATCTTCTGTAGAATACATGACGTCTGACATTATCTTTGTAGAATATATAACGTGTGACGTCACCTTCTGTAGAACAGCTGACGCCTGACGTCATCTTCTGTAGAACAGATGACTTCTGAAATCATCTTCTATAGAACAGACGACTTCTGACATCATCTTCTGTAGAACAGATGTCTGACGTCATCTTCTGTAGAACAGATGATGTCTGACGTCATTTTCTGTAGAGCAGATGACGTCTGACGTTATCTTCTGTATAATAGATGACGTCTGACGTAATTTTCTGTAGAATAAATGGTGTGTGACGTCATTTTCTTTAAAATAGATGTCTTGAGACGTCATCTTTTGTAGAATAGATGACGTCAGACGTCATCTTTTGTAGAATAGATGACGTCAGACGTCATCTTCTGTAGAATACATGACGTTGGACGTCATTTTCTGTAGAATAAATGGCGTGTGACGTCATATTCTGCAGAACAGATGACGTCTGACGTCATCTTCTACAGAACAGATGACGTCTGACGTCATCTTCTCGAGAACAGATGACGTCTGACGTCATCTTCTCGAGAACAGATGACTTCTGACATCATCTTCTGTAGAAAAGATGACATGTGACGTCATCTTCTGTAGAATATATGACTTCTGACGTCGTCTTTAGTAGAATAGATGACGTCTGACGTCATCTTCTGTAGAACAGATGACTTTCGAAATCATCTTCTATAGAACAGATGACTTCTGACATCATCTTCTGTAGAACAGATGTCTGACGTCATCTTCTGTAGAACAGATGATGTCTGACGTCATCTTCTGTAGAACAGATGACGTCTGACGTTATCTTCTGTATAATAGATGACGTCTGACGTCATTTTCTGTAGAATAAATGTCGTGAGACGTCATCTTCTGTAGAATAGATGACGTCAGACGTCATCTTCTGTAGAATAGATGACATGCGACGTCATCTTCTGTAGAATAAACAGATGACGTCTGACGTCATCTTCTCGAGAACAGATGACTTCTGACATCATCTTCTGTAGAATAAATGGCATGTGACGTCATCTCCTGTAGAATAGATGACTTCTGACGTCGTCTTCTGTAGAATATATGACTTCTGACGTCGTCTTCTGTAGAAAAGATGAAGTCTGACGTCATATTCTGTAGAATAGATGACGTCTGACGTCATCTTCTATATAATGGATGACATCTTACCATATCTACTATAGAATGGATGACGTTTCAGGACATTTTCTGTGGAGTAGATGACGTCTGAAGTCATCTTCTATAGCATAGATGACGTCTGACGTCATCTTCTGTAGAATACATGACATGTGACGTCATCTTCTGTAGAATAGATAACGTCTGACGCCATCTTCTGTAGAATATATGACGTCTGACGTCATTTTCTGTAGAATAGATAATGTCTGACGTCATCTTTTATAGAATGGATGACATCTTACCTTATCTACTGTAGAATGAATGACGTCTGACGTCATCTAATGAGGAATAAATGACGTTTCAGGACATTTTCTGTGGAGTAGAGGACGTCTGAGGTCATCTTCTGTAGAATAGGTGACGCCTGACGTCATCGTTTGCAAAATAGATGACGTTATCTTCTGTAGAACAGATGACTTCGGACATTATCTTCTGTAAAATATATGACGTCTGATGTTATCTTCTCTAGAATAGATGACGCTTGACTTAATCTTTGCTAGAATAGATGACGTGGACGTCATCTTCTGTAGAATATATGACGTCATCAGCTGTAGAATAAATGACGCGTGACTTCATCTTCTGTAGAATATATGGCGTATGACGTCATCTTCTGAGTAAATTATGTCTGATGTCATCTTCTGTAGTGTAAATGACGTCTGATTTCATTTTATATAGAGTAAATGACGTCTGAATCATCTTCTGCAGAGTAAATGACGTCTAAGATCATCCTCTGTAGAATAGATGACGTCTGACGTCATCTTTCGCAGAATAGATGACGCGTGACGTCATCTTCTGTAGAATGGATGTCGTCTGACATCATAGTCTCTAGTATAGATGACGTCTGACGTCATCTTCTGTAGAGTAGATGACATCAGAAGTCATCTTCTGTAGAATATCTGACGTCATCTTCTATAGAATAGATGACGTCTACTGCGCAATACATAGCTTTTTTGGTTTCTACAGTCCAGTACATGTAATTTTTGATCATCTAGTGTCAAGCAGCTGGCTATTTTGGTTATATAGAATGTGTCTCTGGTCAGTAGGTGGTACCCACTGTTTATGGTCTCCCATCCCCTTAATGTCCACTTAATATGCATTTTAAAATGGGTGGTAATTTTACAAATGTGTCTCCCTTTCTCTGAACCTCTCTCTCTCTCTCTCTATCGCCTGCCCACATGCTGATGTCTGATCTGTGGTGTTGTGTGGTCGATCCGGTCGGTTGGTCTATGGTCAAAATCAAAATGAAAATTTGTTAGGAATTTTTTTAATTGATTTTTCATTAGATTTCTGCAAACATCAACAAGTTTAGGACAAAATCATACGCACACACACTCAGAAACGAAGTGACTGACAGACAGACAGCCACATATACAGACACACACAGTGCTGTGTGACCATGTGTGTGTGTGGGTGAGTGCAAGTGTTGCTGTCATAGATTTTCAATTATCACCAGAGTATGAAGTCTATTGATTTGTTGCACAATTTTGTTGTAATGAAATGAGAAGTAGAAGAAGATTTTGTAATGAATGACGAGGTTAGGCAAATGAATGGGAGAAGGTGGATTTTTTGTCAGGGGAAGTTGTTACCTTATTAAAGAAGAAGAGGACATTTAAGCTCTCTAAGTACAGAGGTGAACTTTAACTCCGACACTTAAACTTCAACAGTTCATCTTTATGTGGTGTGAAGGATTCAAACCTTACCCCCCTTAATTAAATCCTTTGCCTTTTCTTGGTTCCCACTTTCTTCCTACTTTTACATTTAGTAAACTAGTATGTGTTGCTTACATATTTTTGCCTCGTTATATGTGCATGTGTTACAGCAACTGTCCTGTCCTGTCAGTTTGTTTTTTTTGTTTGCCACCCCTAAGGCAAATAATTGCTAAATCATGCTTGTCAGTGTCTAATTTGATTTTGAACTGGGGTGTCAATTTGTTGCGTAGAGTCGTCCTTGGTTGATTGGAAATTAAGTTTAAGCAAAGTGAAATGTTAAAACCTTGTTGAAAAAATATTTAAAATTGTGTTGTATAACAGTTTTCATAAACTGTTATACTAGTATAAAAGTTTATTTTAAGTGTTATACTAGTGAAGTAACTATTTTAGAACTCTTTGATATGTTTTAAGACACATTTATCATGGAAAACACATAATTATAACAATAATGTAGTGTTATACTAGTGTAACAGAAGTGTTATACAAGTGTATCAAGTATTTTGTAACGCTATATGGTGGTTCTGCACAAGATCTTTGTTTACTTTTAAATAATTACTACTTTTTTGCTAAATTATAGTCTTAGTATAACAGATTCCCGAAACTGTTATATTAGTAAAATACTTCATTTTGACTTTTATATTCATAAAAAGGTGTTTTATAAATCTCTGAGGTGTATATAGAAAAAAATTAAAAAATACATAACAACGCTTGTATAGTAGTTTTGCAAAACTGTTATACTAGTAGAATAACTATTTTATAACGCTACACAGCAGTTCTGCACACGATTTTCTTTCATTGTAAATAATTACAAGAGTTTTGTAAACTATAGTCTTAGTATAACAGATTACAGGAACTGATATATCAGTTCAATAGTTAATTTCGACTGTTTTACTGCTGAAAAATATATTCTAAAAAGCTCTACGGCGTTATTAGGCAATATTAACTTTAAGACATACGTAAGACCACTTGTATAATAGTTTTCCAAAAGTGTTATACTGGTGCAACTACTAATTTCTAACGCAAAATGTATGCTGCTAACTTCAAAACATACATTAGACCACTTTTATAATTGTTTTTCCGAAAGTGTTTTACTGGTATAACACCTATTTACCAGTGCTATATGTTCTTATATATTGCACTAGTGTCAAGCAGCTGGCTATTTTGGTTATATAGAATGTGTCTCTGGTCAGTAGGTGGTACCCACTGTTTATGGTCTCCCATCCCCTTAATGTCCACTTAATATGCATTTTAAAATGGGTGGTAATTTTACAAATGTGTCTCCCTTTCTCTGAACCTCTCTCTCTCTCTCTCTATCGCCTGCCCACATGCTGATGTCTGATCTGTGGTGTTGTGTGGTCGATCCGGTCGGTTGGTCTATGGTCAAAATCAAAATGAAAATTTGTTAGGAATTTTTTTAATTGATTTTTCATTAGATTTCTGCAAACATCAACAAGTTTAGGACAAAATCATACGCACACACACTCAGAAACGAAGTGACTGACAGACAGACAGCCACATATACAGACACACACAGTGCTGTGTGACCATGTGTGTGTGTGGGTGAGTGCAAGTGTTGCTGTCATAGATTTTCAATTATCACCAGAGTATGAAGTCTATTGATTTGTTGCACAATTTTGTTGTAATGAAATGAGAAGTAGAAGAAGATTTTGTAATGAATGACGAGGTTAGGCAAATGAATGGGAGAAGGTGGATTTTTTGTCAGGGGAAGTTGTTACCTTATTAAAGAAGAAGAGGACATTTAAGCTCTCTAAGTACAGAGGTGAACTTTAACTCCGACACTTAAACTTCAACAGTTCATCTTTATGTGGTGTGAAGGATTCAAACCTTACCCCCCTTAATTAAATCCTTTGCCTTTTCTTGGTTCCCACTTTCTTCCTACTTTTACATTTAGTAAACTAGTATGTGTTGCTTACATATTTTTGCCTCGTTATATGTGCATGTGTTACAGCAACTGTCCTGTCCTGTCAGTTTGTTTTTTTTGTTTGCCACCCCTAAGGCAAATAATTGCTAAATCATGCTTGTCAGTGTCTAATTTGATTTTGAACTGGGGTGTCAATTTGTTGCGTAGAGTCGTCCTTGGTTGATTGGAAATTAAGTTTAAGCAAAGTGAAATGTTAAAACCTTGTTGAAAAATATTTAAAATTGTGTTGTATAACAGTTTTCATAAACTGTTATACTAGTATAAAAGTTTATTTTAAGTGTTATACTAGTGAAGTAACTATTTTAGAACTCTTTGATATGTTTTAAGACACATTTATCATGGAAAACACATAATTATAACAATAATGTAGTGTTATACTAGTGTAACAGAAGTGTTATACAAGTGTATCAAGTATTTTGTAACGCTATATGGTGGTTCTGCACAAGATCTTTGTTTACTTTTAAATAATTACTACTTTTTTGCTAAATTATAGTCTTAGTATAACAGATTCCCGAAACTGTTATATTAGTAAAATACTTCATTTTGACTTTTATATTCATAAAAAGGTGTTTTATAAATCTCTGAGGTGTATATAGAAAAAAATTAAAAAATACATAACAACGCTTGTATAGTAGTTTTGCAAAACTGTTATACTAGTAGAATAACTATTTTATAACGCTACACAGCAGTTCTGCACACGATTTTCTTTCATTGTAAATAATTACAAGAGTTTTGTAAACTATAGTCTTAGTATAACAGATTACAGGAACTGATATATCAGTTCAATAGTTAATTTCGACTGTTTTACTGCTGAAAAATATATTCTAAAAAGCTCTACGGCGTTATTAGGCAATATTAACTTTAAGACATACGTAAGACCACTTGTATAATAGTTTTCCAAAAGTGTTATACTGGTGCAACTACTAATTTCTAACGCAAAATGTATGCTGCTAACTTCAAAACATACATTAGACCACTTTTATAATTGTTTTTCCGAAAGTGTTTTACTGGTATAACACCTATTTACCAGTGCTATATGTTCTTATATATTGCACATAATTACGAGCTTTTTATAAGTTACGGTCTTAATATAATAAATTCCAGAAACTGTTATACTACTGGTTTTTATTGCTATACTCATGGAAACGTGTTTCAGAAAGCTTTATGGTATTTGTAGACAGTATAACAGTTTTCCAAAAGTGTTATAAAAGTGTACAAATAATTTTACATCACTGCTTTGTCTTTCTTGATATTTTTATTTTAAAACATACATAATTTAGTGTTTTTCTTACTCTAATATTAGTATAAAATATTCCTGAAACTGTTATACATAGACAAAAATGATGTTGCAAAGCTCTTATGAGTTTCTGGGAAATTTATAACAAATCTCTTATAATTATGACTCAATATAATAAATTTCAGAAACTGTTATACAAATATAACAGTTAATTTTGACTTGTATACTCATGAAAAATGTTTTTTTACAAACCCTTATGGTATTTTTTATACAAAAATAACTTTAAAACTTTCATAAGACCACTTGTATAATAGTTTTCCAAAAGTGTTATACTAGTGCATCAACCAATTTCTAACGCAGAGTGGTGTTTTTGCCCAAGATTTTCTTAAATTGTACATAATTACTATCTCTTTATAAATTATAGTCTTTGTATAACGAATTCCAGAAACTGCTATACTAGTATAACAGTTAGTTTTTGACTGTTATACCTATGAAAATGAATTTTACAATGCTCTATGGTTTGTTTAGACAATATTTTATTGAGAATATACATAAGTACACTTGTATAACAGTTTTCCTAAAGTGTTATACTAGTATAACAACTATTTTCTAAGTCTATAGGGCTTTTCTGCACAGGATTTTCTTTTAATATACATAATTGCTAGTCTTATTATAAACTATAATCTTATTATAACAGTCTACAGAAACTGTTATACTAGCATAATAGTTTGTTTTGACTGTTATACTCATGAAAAATGTGTTTCATAAATTTCTATGGCGGTTTTAAACAATATTAACTTTAAAACATATATAAATTCACATGTATAATAGTTTTTCAAAACTGTTATACTAGAGTAAACACAATTTGCAATGCCATATAGTGTTTTGACACACGGTATTATTAAATTATACATATGAATTATAGTCTTAGTATAACAAGGCCCTGAAAACGTTTTGTTAGTATAACAGTTAATTTTGTCGACAAAAATCATGTTGTAAACCTCTTATGAGTTTCTGGGAAATTAATGACAAATCTCTTATATTTATGTCTTAATATAATAAATTCCAGAAACTGTTATACAAGTATAACAGTTAATTTTGACTTGTATACTCATGAAAAATGTTTTTTACAAAGCCTTATGGTATTTTATACAAAAATAACTTTAAAACTTTCATAAGACCACTTGTATAATAGTTTTCCAAAAGTGTTATACTAGTGCATCAACCAATTTCTAACGCAGTGTGGTGTTTTTGCCCAAGATTTTCTTAAATTGTACATAATTACCTTCTTCTTATAAATTATAGTCTTAGTATAATGAATTCCAGAAACTGTTATATTAGTATAACAGTTAGTTTTGACTATTATACCTATGAAAATTCATTTTACAAAGCTTTATGGTGTATTTAGACAGATTTTATTGAGAATATACATAAGTACACTTGTATAACAGTTTTACAAAAGTGACATACTAGTGTAAAAACTATTTTCTAAGTCTATATGGCTTTTCTTCACAAGATTTTCTTTTTAATATACATAATTGCTAGTCTTATTATAAACTATAATCTTATTATAACAGTCTACAGAAACTGTTATATTAGCATAATAGTTTGTTTTGACTGTTATACTCATAAAATATATGTTTTATAAAGTTCTATGGTGGTTTTAAACAATATTAACTTTAAAACATATGTAAATTCACATGTATAATAGTCTTTCAAAACTGTTATACTAGGGTAAAACCAAATTTACAATGCCATATATTGTTTCGACACACGATATTATGAGATTATACATACATATGAATTATAGTCTTAGTATAACAAAACCCTGAAACCGTTTTGTTAGTATAACAGTTAATTTTGTCGGGGTCTAATTTGAATTTGTGTAACAAAGCTCTTACGAATTTCTGGGCAAGTTTGTGACAAATCTTTAATAAGTACGTATTTATTGCCTATTGAATGAATTGTTATATCAATGTAAAACTGTTATACTACTGGTTTTGATTGCTTTACTCACACAAAATGCATTTTACAAAGCTCTCTTATGTTTTTACACGAGATACTTTAACACATACATAATTTCACATGTATAATAGTTTTCCAAAGCTATTATACTAGTGTAAAAATTATTCTACAACACGATTTTGTACTTCTTTGCATTTTTATCATTAAACATAAATGATTAGGGTATTATATGAACTACAATATAAGTATAACAGATTGCTGAAACTGTTATACGAGAAAAACATTGTATTTCAAAGTTCTTTTGAGTTTCTAGGCAAGGTTGTGACAAATCATTAATAAGTACGTGTTTATTGGCTATGGAATAAAGTGGTATACTAGTGTAAAAACTCTTATACTACTGGTTCTGATTGCTATACTCACCCAAAATACATTTTACAATGTTCTATTTTGTTTTTGCACAAGATTTACTTTAACATATACATAATTTCACATATATAATAGTTTAACAAAACTGTTATACATCGCTACTTTGTATTTTTTGGCATTTTTATCTTTAAAAATATATGATTAAGAGATTATATGAACTGCCATATTAGTATAACAGATTCCGGAAACTTTTATACTAGCAAAACATTGTGTTGTGAAGCTATTGTGAGTTTCCAGATAAGTTTGTTACAAAACTTTTATAATTATGTGGTTATAGCTTATTGAATAAAGTGTTATACTAGTCTATAAACTGTTATACAATTGGGTTCGATTGCTATACTCATGAAAACGAGTTTCACTCTTTTGTCTTTCTTGAGTTTTTGGGCAAATATGTGACTAATATTTAATAAGTACGTGTTTATTGGCTATGGAATGGAGTGTTATACCCATGTAAAAACTGTTATACTACTGGTTTTGATTGCTATACTCACACAAAATGCATTTTACATAGCTCTCTTATGTTTTTACACAAGATTTACTTTAACACATCCATAATTTCACCTGTATAATAGTTTTCCAGAACTGTTATACTAGTGTAAAAATTATTATACATCGCTTTTTTGTATTTTTTGGCATTTTCATCTTAAAAAATACATGATTAAGAGATTATATGAACTGCCGTATTAATATAACAGATTCCGGAAACTGTTATACTAGCAAAACATTGTGTTGTAAAGCTCTTGTGAGTTTCTAGGCGGGTTTGGTACAAAACTTTTATAATTATGTGGTTATAGCTTATGGAAGAAAGTGTTATACTAGTCTATAAACTGTTATACAACTGGTTTTGATTGCTATACTCACGAAAACGAGTTTCAGAAAGATATATGGTATTTTAAGACAGTATAACAGTTTTCCAAAAGTGTACAAATAATTTTACATCACTGTTTTGTCTTTCATGACATTTTAAAAGATACATAATTTAGTGTTTGTCTTACTCTAAAACTAGTATAAAATATTCCTGAAACTGTTATACATAGAAAGAAATGATGTTGCAAATCTCTTATGAGTTTTTGGGAAATTTATGACAAATCTCTTGTGATTATGTGATTATTGCTTAGGTAAAAGGGGTTATATTGATTTCAAAACTGTTATACTACTGGTTTAGATTGTAATACCAATAAAAAAAAGTTTGTTACAAACCTATATGGTGTTTTTAGTTAGGATTATGTTCGACAAAAGCATAATTACACATGTATAACAGTTTTCCAAACGTGTACAAATAATTTTACATCACTGTTTGTCTTTCTTGGCATTAGTATTTTAAAATATACATAATTTATGACCTGTTTCTCTAAGACGATTCGAATTCGTTCTACAGTTATAGAATACAATACAAATATATTTTTTAAAAAAACAGAAGTTTGGTAGTAGTTCGAGCGAATTTGTATTCGAATCGTCTTAGTGAAACAGGCAATTAGTGTTTTGCTTACTCTAATATTAGAATAAAATATTCCTGAAACTGTTATACATAGAAAAAAATGATGTTGCAAAGCTCTTATGAATTTCTGGGAAATTTATGACAAATCTCTTGTGATTATTGTTTATGGAAAATGGGGTTATATTGATTTCAAAACTGTTATACTACTGTTTTGGTGTTGTTATACCAATAAAAAAGTTTACTACAAACCTATATGGTGTTTTTAGTTAGGATTATATTCGCAAAAAGCCTAATTACACTTGTATAACAGTTTTCCAAAGGACTTTTTTGTGTTTCTCGGCATTTTTATCTTAGAACATACATAATTAACATATTCTATGAACTGTAACACTAGTATAACAGATTCCTGAAACTGTTATACTAGCAAGAAATTGTGTTACAAAAGCTCTTATGAGTTTCTAGACAAGTTTATCACCAAATTTTTATAATTATGTGTGTATGGCTTGGCTATAAATTGTTATACTAGTGTTGAAACTGTTATATTACGTTTTATGGTGTTTGCTTAAATATAATTTCCACAATTCATCAAATATGCAGCCATTTATGAATGTCGTAAAATGTTTTATTTCACCTTTATCCCAGTGATAACCCATTTCGTTTGGGTGTTGTTAAAAAGTATACGCTCCACTCCACTCCATAGACTCCATTTAAAAATTTCCCTTAACCTAACTTTATTTCTAAACATTTTTTTTGTTAATTTAATTTATATTTCCTTTTCTTCATTCCAGCTATCTCGTAAAAATCTTTTTCTTTTACACAAGGACAAAGGCAAAGATAAGAAAAAATTCAATTAAAAGCTCATAATTACCTCGGGGGCACACTTAGAGATACATTTAAAAATTATGTTTAATTGCTAAACAATGACGGTAAAACTTAGCCAGCCAAACGAACACGACAACGAGCCCACGAAACATAATCGTTACAAAAAGCAAAAGAGTGAGTAAAAGCATAGCGAAACGAACGAAGAAAGTGGCGGGAGAAGAAGTTTTAGTAGTGGCAGAGAAAGGCAACAAAATACCAACATAAGAATAATGTTGCAGCCAACATCATGTGGCCCGGGGCCACCGGACAAAATACTTGAATTTAAGTGTAACGAGTTGCAAGATAGCATAAATGTGGTGAATAATAAAAACAATAACAACAACGGCAATGGCAACAATGGCCAGGGCCATAAACCAGGCGTGGCAATAAAAATGGTCAAAGCTACGAAGGCTCATAACGGCGTTTCTGATAATGAGGGGTGGTGTAGTAAACATGATGTGCCGACGACTAGCAGTACCCGGATGAACACTTTTAGCCATGAAAATAAAACCAACAACAATAACAACTGCCATTTAAAAAATATTAAATTTTATTTAAATAATATTTTAACATACCCCAACTTCAAAGCCTGCAACAATAAGCCCAAAACAATATCAGCTTCTTGGGCAACAACATCAGAAGCAGCAACAACAGCAGTTTCCACCAGGCCGTTAGATGGTTCCAACATTTCATTATCATCATTTTCAGCATTTACCAACATCATAATGTTGTTGCATCACTTTTGTTACTTCCTAACTGCAGCAGCTGCTACATTTGTGGCCAAGTTTAATAAAACCTGGTGGAGCGGCGGTGTCGGCCGCCACAACCAGCAAACGTCAATTTCCAGAAAATGCTTTTTAATGTTTCTAATGCTGTTTGGCATACTGGCACATAACGCACATCATCAAGTCGCTGCGGAGAAAAGTAAACACTGTAAGTAGAGAAATTTTTATTTTTGTCATAAAAAAATACTACGGAAAAAATTGGAATTTTTAAATGTCTGAAGGTTTTAAAAGCATAACTTGCAGCACGACTTGATAAGAATTTGTCTTTGTCGTTTGGTGTGATTTCCAAAAATTCAAAAACCGAAATTTCTATAGGAATCACTTGAAAACTTTGGAAGTTATGGCTAATTTACCAAATATACCCATGAAATAATAATAGTCATACGCACCCAAGGACGGGAGAGAAAATGTTCGAACTTTGTATAATACGTTAGAAAATCGAAATATATTTTTTGAAATTTTGTTTGAGATCAACTTCAGTGTTTATTTGGACGTATTTTTAACGTGTTAGCTCCATAGTGTCAGCTCCATTATGACAATTTTTCAGTTTTTAAGCATTTCAAAAAAAAAAAAAAAATATATATATATATATATATATATATATATATATATCAAAGAATTTTACGAATGTTAAATGTCCGAAGGATTTGAAGACATAACTTGCTCTTAGATCGAATTTGGGATTTTGTTTCATGCAATTTCCAAGGATTCAGTAACTAAAAATTCCATAAATATAGATTAAAAAGTTTGAAATCTTTGGGTATTTTTGAAAGTTGTTCAAAAAAATTGCCATAAAAATATTTAAAAAATTTAATTTTTAAAACTACGAAGGCTTTAAAGGCTTAACTTCCAGCAAGATTTGAAAAGAATTTGTCATTATTGTTTGGTGTGATTTCCAAGGATTGAAAAACTGAAATTCCCATTGGAATCGCCTGAAAAGTTTGGAAGTTATGACCATTTTTCTAAAAACACCCACGAATTAATAATAGTCATACGCACCCAAGGACGTGAAAGAAAATGTTCGATTTTTATATAATACGTTAGAAAATCGAAATATATTTTTTGAAATTTTGTTTGAGATCAGCTTGAGCGTTTAATTGGATGTATTTTTAACGTGTCAACTCCTTCGTGACAACGACAGTTTATCAGTTTTAAGGCATTTCAAAAAATATCAAAGAATTGCACAATTGTAAAATGACTGAAGGTTTGAAAACATAACTTGCTCTAAGATCTTAAACGAATTTGGGATTTTTGTTTTGTGCAATTTCCGAGGATTCAGAACCTAAAAATTCCATAGAAATTGCTTGAAAAGTTTAAAGTTTTGTTGTTGAAAGTTGTTAAAAAACAAGTCCTACAAATATTTAAAATTTGAATTTTTAAATCTACGAAGGCTTTAAAAGCTTAACTTACACCAAAATTTGAAGATAATTTGTCATTATTGTTTGGTGTGATTTCCAAGGATTGAAAAACTGAAATTCCCATTGGAATCGCTTGAAATGTTTGGAAATTATGATCATTTTTCTAAAAACACCCACAAATTAATAGTAGTCATACGCACCCAAGGACGTGAAAGAAAATATTCGATTTTTATATAATACGTTTAAAAATCGAAATATATTTTCAGAAATTGTATTTGAGATCAACTTGAGCATTTAACTGAACGTATTTTTAAGCCGTAGTGTCCCTTGAGTCTGCGTATTATCCAAATGTTTACCTCAGCGGTGCATTTTCTGCATATTCTGGGGGCTTAGTTTTTATAGTTGGGTTTTTATGTAAAACGTTATAAAAATGAGTTTCTGAACCTGAGTCTTCAGTTGGAATATCTTCAAACATTTAGTTTTTATTTTTCTTGGGGCTTGCAAATCTCGCAAACTAAAACTGCCAAACACTTTTAAAGTCCTAAGAGGGAATTATATCTTATCCCCTTATAACTTTCAAAGTTTTCGGTAGTTTTAGTTTGCCCGATTTGCAAGCTTTCAGAAATGGAAATTTTCATTCGAATAACTTGAATACTATGGGAGTTATGGTCAATTTACGAAAGATACCCAGGAATTAATAATAGTCATACGCACCCACGGACTCAAATTAAAATATTCTATTTCTATATAACATAGGAAAATATTAAATATATTTTTGGAAATATTGTTAGAGGACAGCCAGAGCATTTAATCGAATATATTTTTGAACCTTTAAGGTCCTTTGAAGCTACGAATTTTCGACAGTTTATACTTGAAAGGTATTTCTAGACTTTAAAGAAATGTCTGAGACCTAAGATAGAGTTTGATAGGGTCTTAAAATCGAAAATTGTTTTTGGAATGGGAAGTCTTATAAACTAATGGATATTTAAAGTTCTGCGAAAAAGCTTCTAGAGTATGGAGAGATCTTTAAAATGTTATTATGGCCTGAATTAAGACTCCAGGAGATTTCCGAAAGCTTTTAAGATCATTTGAGTAAGGAACATGAACTATCTCAAATAGACGTGGAACAATAAAAAATATTCAGGAGAATATCACATACGTCTATAAGGCCTTTTAATATGTCGTCTAGCATTTAGCATATACTTTAAGGGATCTTTGCTAACATAAAACCTCTTTATGAGGTATTTCCGCCTTTTAAAACCCATATACGCGGCTTTCTCGACCACAGAAGCCATTTTAAGCGGTTTTGTCGACTAAAGAAACACCTTTAAGGGTCTTATCTACTGTAGACGCTCTTCATGCCTTTTCGCGACTTTCGAATTCCCTTAAAGGGGTTTCTCGAACACAAAACCTTCCTTAATATGTCTTCTCGACAGTAGAAGTCTCTTTAGATGAACTTCTCTACTAAGGAAGGTCTTTTAAGTGGTCTAATCGACTATGGAAGCTAAATAAGCCTCTTCAAGATAACTTCTCGACTATAGAAGCAGCTTCAAGGGATCCTATCGACTGTAAAAGCTCCCTAAGGGATTTTACAACTAGTGAAGTCAATTAAAGGATCATCTCGACTATAGAAGGCTCTCTAAGAGGAATTCTCGGATAGAGAAGCCCCTTTTGGTGGTTTTATCGACTACGGAAGCTACCTGAGGGGTTTTCTCTACTATAGAAGCCTCTTCAAGATAACTTCTCGACATCATAAGCAGCTTTAAGGGGTCTTATCGATTATAGAAGCTTCCTAAGGGATTTTCTCGACTATAGAATTTGCTTAAAGGGTCTTCTCTACTATAGAAGCCTCTTCAAAATAACTTCTCGACTTCAGAAGCTGCTTCAAGGGTCTTATCGACTATAGTTGCCTCCCTAAGGGATTTTCTCGACTATAGAAGTCGCCTAAAGCGTCTTCTCGATTATAGAAGCCTAATTACGACAACTTCTCGACTAGAGAAGCTCCGATAAGTGGTCGTATCGGCTACGGAAGCTCTCTAAGAGGTTTTCTCTGCTAAATAAGCCTCTTCAAGATAACTTCTCGATTACAAAAGCTGCTTCAAGAAGTATTATCTACTATAAAAGCTCCCTAAGGGATTTTCTTGGCTATAGAGGTCGCTTAAAGGGTCTTTTTTACAATAGAAGCCTCTTTAAGATCACTTTTCAAGATATCTTCTCGACTACAGAAGCTTAAAGTGCCTTATCGATTATAGAAGCCTCTTTAAGAGAACTTCTCGATTAGAGAAGCTTCTTTAAGATGTCTTATCTACTTTGAAAGCTATCTAAGGGATTTTCTCCACTATAGTAGCCTTTTCAAGATAACTTCTCGACTACAGAAGCTGTTTCAAACGGTCTTATCGACAAAAGACGCTTCCTAGGGGATTTTCTTGACTATAGAAAACGCTTCAAGGAGTATTATCATCTATAGGAGTTCCCTAAGGGATTTTCTCGACTATAAAAGTCGGTGAAAAGGTCTTCTCCGCTATGGAAGCCTCACAAGATAACTTCTCGACTAGAAAAGCTCGACTATAGAAGCTTCCTAAGCTATTTTCTCGACTATAGACGTCTCTTAAAGGGTCTTCTCGACTATAAAAGTCTGCTTAAGATAACTTCTCGAATATAGAAGCTGCTTTAGGTCGTATTATCGACTATAGAAGCTCCATAAGGGATTTGCTCGACTATAGAAGTCGCTTAAAGTGTCTCCACGATTATAGAAGCCTCTTTAAAATGACTTCTCGACTAGAGAAGCTCCTGTAATTGATCGTATAGGCTATGGAAGCCTCTGAGGGTTTTTCTATACTATAGAAGCTGTTTCAAGAAGTCTTATCGACTATAAAAGCTCCCTAAGGGATTTTCTTGGCTATAGAGGTCGCATAAGGGGTCTTCTCGACTATAGAAGTCTCTTTAAGATAACTTCTCGACTTCAGAAGCTGCTTCAAGGGGTCTTATTGACTATAGTAGCTCCCTAAGGGATTTTCTCGACTATAGAAATCTCCTTAAGCGTCATCTCGATTATAGAAGCCTCTTTAAGATAACTTCTCGACTAGAGAAGCTTCTTTATGAGGTCTTATCTACTTTGAAAGCTATCTTAGGGATTTTCTCGACTATAATAGCCTTTTCAAGATAACTTATCGACTACAGAAGCTGCTTCAAAGGGTTCTATCGACAAAAGAAGCTCCCTAGGAGATTTTCTTGACCATACAAAACGCTCCAAGGCGTCTTATCGACTATAGAAGCTCCTTAAGGGATTTTCTCGAATATAGAAGTCGGTTAAAAGATCTTCTCGGCTATGGAATCCTCTTCAAGATAACTTCTCGACTATAGACGTCTCTTAAAGGCTCTTCACGACTATAAAAAGTCTGCTTAAGATAACTTCTCGAATATAGAAGCTGCTTCTAGGCGTATTATCGACTATAGAAACTCCGTAATGGATTTTCTCGACTATAGAAGTCGCCTAAAGTGTCTTCTCCATTATAGAAGCTTCTTTAAGATAACTTTTCGACTAGAGAAGCTCCAATAATTGGTCGTATTGGCAATGGAAGCCTCTGAGAGAAGTCTTATCGACTAAAAAAGCTCCCTAAGGGATTTTCTTGGCTATAGAGGTCGCTTAAAGGGTCTTCTCAACTATAGAAGAACTTATAAGAGAACTTCTCGACTAGAGAAGCTTCTTTAAGAGGTCTTATCGACTTTGAAAGCTATCTATGAGATTTTCTTGACCATACAAAACGCTTCAAGGGGTCTTATCGACTATAGAAGCTCTCTAAGGGATTTTCTCGATTAAAAGATCTTCTCGGGTATGGAATCCTCCTCAAGGTAACTTCTCGATTGGAAAAGCTCCTTCAAGGGGTCTTATAGACTACAGAGGCTCCCTAAGCTATTTTCTGAACTATAGAAGTCGCTTAAAGGGTCTTCTCGACTATAAAAGTCTGCTTAAGATAACTTCTCGAATATAGAAGCTGTTTCGAGGCGTCTTATCGACTATAGAAGCTCCATAAGAAATTTTCTAGACTATAGAAGTCGCTTAAAGTGTCTTCTCGATTATAGAAGCACCTTTAAGATAATTTCTCGACAAGAAAAGCCTCTTTAAGTGGTCTTATCTACTATGGAAGCTACCTATGGGATTTTCTCGACTATACAGAATCTGCTTCAATGATCTTATCTACTATAAAAGCTTCATTTACGGATTTTCTCGACTGTAGAAGTCCCTTTAAGTGGTCCTATCGACTATTGAAGCTACCTTACGGTTTTTTCAACTATAGATGTAGCTTAACGGATCTTCTTTCCCTTCAAGATAACTTCTCATCTATAGAAGCCATTTTAAGTGATCTTATCGACTATAGAAACACCCTAAGGGATTTTCTCTACTATAGCATATTCAAGCTATATTTTCTACTACATAAGCTGTTTCATTATCATAGAAGCTTCATTAAGTGGTCTTCTTGAGCATAACAGCCCCCTTTAAGGACTTCTCCTCTAGAGAAGCTTCCTAAGGCGTCTTATCGACAAAAGAAACTCCCTTAACAGGTTTCCTCGACTATAAAAGCCCTTTCATGCGGATTTTTTGACTATAAAAGATTAATCCTGTAGTCTAAAATCGACGTGGAACAATTAAAAGGTATTCAGGAGAATATCTCAGACTTTCGGAGCCTTAGTTTTTATAGTCGGATTTTTATATAAAACCTTTGAAAATTATACATTTTTGAAAGAATACATTTCTAAATTGAAACTTGAGGTGCCTTTAAATGTTTAATTTGTTAGTTTCTTGGGGAGTTAGGGAAGAATTTCCCTTAAGACTTTCAAAGTGTTGGGCATATTTGATTTGCTGGATTTATAAGATTTCAGAAATGCAAATCGCCATTGAAATACGTTGAATACTTTGGAAGTTATGGACATTTTTCTAAAGATACCCAGGAATTAAAAATAGTCATACGCACCCACGGACTAAAATTTAAATATTTGATTTTTATATCAATCCTTGAGAAATTTGGTATATAAGTTTAGAATTTTTGTTGGTGAACAAACTAATTATTTAATCAAATTATTAAATCGACTATATTTTTAATCTGAAAGGTCATTTGTTGCTGTGGATTATCGACATCTGAAACGTTATACGCCTTCCAAATGAAAACTATGTATCGGGTGTTTTTTTTAGTGGTATAGAACTTCGAATTGAAATAAAACACAAGAAAATCGTTTTAATGTCCATCATTTTGGCTTTATGATTTCGGGCATGTGGCCGCCGCGGCTGGCTCGAATAAAGCCAATTCTAGACATCCAATTTTCAACCACTTTTTCGAGCATATGGGGCCGTATGTCGGCAATAACGAAACGAATGTTGGCTTCCAATTCCCCTAACGTTTCTGGTTTGTTGGCGTAGACGAGCGACTTCACATATCCCCAAAGAACATAATCCAATGGTGTCAAATCACACGATCTTGGTGGCCAATTTACAGGTCCATTCCGCGAAATTATGCGCTCATCGAATGTTTCCTTCAATAAATCGATTGTGACGTGCGCTGTGTGGCATGTAGCGCCGTCTTGTTGGAACCACAACTCATTCACATTCATGCCATCCAATTCGGGAACAAAATAGTCGTTTATCATGGCTCTATACCGGTCTCCATTAATTGTAACTGCCTCTCCATCATTATTTCGGAAGAAGTATGGCCCAATGACTCCACCAGCCCATAGAGCACACCAAACAGTCAGTTTTTGTGGATGTAATGGTGTCTCAAGGGTCTTATGTGGATTCTCTTCACTCCAAATGCGGCAATTTTGCTTGTTGACGTAGCCATTCAACCAAAAATGAGCCTCATCACTGAACAACATTTTGCGATGAAAATCAGCATCGAGATCAATCCAATTTTCGGCCCATACACCAAAATCACGACGCATTACATGGTCTCGCGGCTTTAATTCTTGCACAAGCTGGATCTTTTAAGGTCGCAAGCCAAGATCTTTGCGCAAAATCTTCCATAAAGTTGATGGACAAAGCTCCAATTGCTGTGCACGGTGTCGAATAGATTCATTCGGGTCCTCTTCAACACTTTGCTCTACAGCGGCAATTGTTTCTTCAGTGCGCACTGTTCGACGTCTCTGCGGATGCGTATTATCATATAGAGTAAACGTAGTTCGAAAACGATCCATGGTTAACCGAGTTAATTGCTCCGATGGACGATTATTTCGACCATAAAATGGACGGAGCTTGCGGTAAACTTCGCGAACTGAACCATTATTTTCGAAATAAATTTGCACGATTTGCAAGCGTTGTTCTTTTGTCAATCTGTTCATGATGAAATGGCAAACCAAACTGAACACAAATGACATTAGAGTTGCCAGATTTGACCATAAAATGCCAGATTTATCTCTATTCGAAAAACAAACCTGTAAAAAAACACCCGTTAGATATATGTAAAACGTGCGGTTTCAATATTGATCTCTATTGATATTCTGAAAGCTCATTTTGGGTCTTTTGAATCCGGATTAGATTAGATTTTAGCGTTCCTTCCAAATAATCATGAACTTTAAAAGATCTCGAAGAAGAAGGCTTGACAAGGAACTTCAAATAAGAATTGTGGACCTAGGAAGATTTCAAAGAGGCTAATTTGTTTTATAAGGAGGCTTGAAGGAGACGACAAATCATCACCAAAATGTATAAGACAACTTTAAAATACGAAACTAGACTTGAGACATATAAACAAAAGAACCATGGCGATTTCACTTAAGCCTTATCTGGTAAATGAATAAAAGGCAAAGGGCAACCTAGTTGAAAGTTGGCCATGCAGTTCTTTGGCATTTACCAGAAATGATTTAAGAAATAATTCCTGACACTGTTTTTCATAGACTTTGGAGGGCCTTTCGAGACTCAGGATGAATGGGGAAATATACAAATTGTCCATAAGGACCATTAGAGGAGCTTGGAAGAAATCTTTGACTGACCTACTACTCAAAATGAATAATATAATGTCTTTTATGTTTCTTTTCCAAATTTTTTACCTCATACATCCTTGCTGTCACATATTACCGCCTTCATTGTTTCCTTGCCACCATCTTCCTGTTGCTTTTCAATTATATAATAAAATCCAAATATAAAACTTTATGCACATAAAATATACAAAAACATTTTCAATGTTTTCTGTTAGCTTACCTTCTTTCAAAGTTTATCTTCTGGCACAAAACAAAAACCAGAAGGGAGGAAAGAAGAGAAGAAAAGAAGACAAACAAGTAAACAAACTGAACTGCACGAAACAAAAAATTTCTTAATTTATTAAAAGAAATTAAATTTCATCAAGCAACAGTCAGTGTGTCGTTTGGCCATAAAAAAGAAGAAACTGCCAGCCATAAATGGAAAATTGAACTTAAATTTATTACAAAGAAGAAAAACAAAAATTGAAAAGACATTGACATTATTTTCATTTAGTGTGTCAATATATGCCACTTGCAATGAAGAAGAGCCAGCCTATTAAGGCAATTTATTGAGTTGAGTGTTGACATTAAAAACCTTAGAGGCCTTAACGATAGAGAGAGACAAAATTAAATCAATCATAAATTTTATAGAAGATAACAACAAACAAAAGAAAAGTATTTTCCATGGAAATTTTGATTTCATTTTTCAAAGATCATTAGGATTTTATGTGAATTTTATTGTATGTATTGTCAAGTGTTTGAAGTGTTTTAATGGCCTGAAGCTAAATAATTATTCTAAATTTGCAATATTAAATATTTAAGTTGGTGAAAAGAGAATTTGTTTGATTTTAATTAGAGATTTTGTACTGTATGTATTTTTATAATTTTAAAACTTTTTAAAGATATACCGAATACTTTGTCCTAAGACTTTTTAAGTTTTTAATATTTTATGTTAGAGAAATTTGTATGAATTGAGAAATGGAAACTACCATGGGAATCGATTGAAAACTTCAGAAGTTATAGACATTTTTCCTAAGATACCCAAGAATTAAAAATAGTCATACGCACCCATGGACTAAAAATTAAAATATTAATTTTTTTATAATATGCCAAAAAATATTATATATATTTAAAACAATAAACTTGTTGGGAAGCCTTAATTAAGTTTAATTTTAGAGCTTAGAGATTGAGGAGCCTGTTCCGCCTTAAATGCTGAATGAATAGGCACGATTCCCAGTTCAGACAACATCAAATATTTTTTCACCCCTTAGCGTAATGTTGCACTACACTTTCCGTGCGTTTTTCGGTTATGGAAAACTTTTATACAAGTGGTGTTTTAAGTCTCGCCGTTCAAGTCAGCGGTAAAAAGTAGCAGAATCGCACTACACTCGTTAATATGAAAGAAGTCTACCCTTGTCCTTTAATGGATCTTCGTGGGTAATACTTTTTATACCCTCAGCCTTTAGGCTACGAAGGGTATATACACTTTCATACGGGCAAAATGTGCCTCATCGAAATAATGGTTTTAGACCCCAAATATGTTTGGACGAAATGTGTTTCAGACAATTTGGAGTCGATTGAGCAATGTCCGTCCGTCTGTCTGTCTGTCTGTCTGGCTGGCTGGAGCGCACGATAACTCTCGAACGGATAAACCGATTCGGTTAAAATTTTGGCTTTCGTAATATTTTGCCCAAACTTAGTTTAAGTTCGAAGATGAGCTATATCGGTCCACTCCTTCCGGTACCTCCCCCACAAAAGTTCGAAAATGTTCGGAAAATTTGTGCGCACGATAACTCTTGAAGGGAGTAACCGATATGGTCCATACTTTGCCCATCGTGGAGCGTGTACCAGACTTAGATCAGGTTTTAATATGGACTCAATTGGTCCACTCCGTCGGGTACCTCCCACACAAAAATTTGGAAAAGTTCAGTTTAGGACCATCTCTCGAATCGCTTTGATTTTTGCTTTAGCAACTTGTATTCACTGCCCTCCATACGACGGTATAAGTTTCATCAGGGGCAAGTCCATACTTCCTGAGAAAATAGCCTGAAAGTTGCAAAAAACCCCTATGACACCGTGTGAGGAGGTTGGAGGGCAAAATAACTCTCGAACAGGTCTGCCGATTCGGTCCAAAGTTTGGTCTTAGTAATATTTTGTCCAAACATAGTTTAAGTTCGAAGATAAGCCATATCGGACCACTCCTTCAGGTACCTCCCCCACAAAAGTTCAAAAATGTTCGGTAAAATTGTGCGTACGATAACTCTTGAAGAGAGTGGCCGAATTGGACCATACTTTACACATCTTAATATATCTACCAGATATAGATCAGGTTCAAATATGGACAATATTTGTCCACTCCATCCGGTACCTCCCACACAAAATTTCGGATACATGTTCACTTTAAGACCTGCTTTCTAATCACTTTGATTTTTGTTGTAGCAACTTGCATTCGCTGCCTCAATTGCGATGGTAAAAGTTGTTTCAGGGGCAAGTCCATACCAGGGTTTCGGAGTCGGAGTCGGAGTCGGAGTCTACGAGTCGGAGTCGAGCAATTTTGCTGGAGTCGGAGTCGGAGTCTGAGTCGGAAAAAATAACTCGACTCCGACTCCGGGCAAAATTTTTTCCACGTTATAGAAACATAAGATTAAATTTGGAACAAGAAATTTTTTTTAATCATTATTTATTTAAAAAAAAAATATATATATAAGAAAACATATATGCAAACGGTATTTTATACTAATCTAAAGGACAATTCACAGGATATTTACTATCCTCTGAAGTGTAGTCTATTCATCGCTAGTTTGTTGATCCGAATGATTCTTTAAATTTTTGCAAACAAAAGTAAAGTTCTATGACAATAAAATTAATGTTGAACCTTTAACCTCTTTCGTCAGAAGTCTTACTGGTCTTCTCACAAAGGTCTATTGGTATTCTCATCCTGTTTTTTTATGAGAAATCATCCTTGTCCTCTATTAAAGACATTGTGGTCTCTATGTATTTCCGTAAATTTCGCATAATCTATTATCTATATATGAAATTCAGATTAAATTCGTTGTTTGTCAACGACAGATTCATCCCGCCATAACTCAGAAGTCTGACAAACGGCGAATTTTTCTTCTTTATGTACTCAATGAGGGCATTAGATGTAGACATTCAAATAACCGGATCTGTCCGCCAGGAACAGACATAGTTCATGTGTATCCGAGTTTTCTACGCAATCAATAGCATATACGAAATTCAATGAAATACATAACCATAGAGTTTTCATGAGAAAGGATCGGGTAAAAGTGATAAAGGACAATGGAAACATGACAATATCGATTTCTTGTCTTAGTGGACCGACCTACATAAAATTTTCCTAGCAACATGTTTGTAGAATATTTTCATGCTAATTTTTTCGTGTGCTAATTTTTCAGTTCCAGAAAACATTTGTCTGCCTACATGATGGGTTGTTTACACAATATATCTCAAATATTTTAATAAAATTATCCTCTCCACACCAAAGTTCTATAAAAAGCATAGCATAGAATATTTGATCAAATTTTTAAGTCGAACGGAACAATATTGCAATAGTATAAGCGTTGGATGGGAACAATTTGTTTTATTTTGTATGCAGCAAATAAACTGTGTTTTCCTCGAAATCGGTCACCAAAATATATGGCAATTGGCTTATCAGTTTCCGAGGTAGAGTTGGTTGGCACCGCAAAATGCTTTAATAAAAACACGGTTTCGTAGACGGTCTCAAAACTTCGCAATAGTTTTCGCTTTCAGATGAAGAAAAAAATCTGCCAAAAAGTTACATAGTTTTCTCGGAAAAAATCATGAAAAATGGCTTTTATTGAGCTTTACAACTGGGGGTCTCCTTTTAAGGCTAAGCGCACTAAAATGTTGGGTTACATCCAGTTTGAATTGCTTATAATTTTTATTGCATGTAGTCCTTATGATTTGTATTGCCCCTTCATTTTCACATATTTTGAAAGCTTAAAGATTTTCTCACGCGGAAGAATTCCGCCCAGAATATACTCGTGCAAAAAAGGAAAACCGACAAAAACTTTCGAGTTGTCGGCTTTCATTTTTCAGATGCATTATTGATCATTAACGAAAAATTAATTAAAAATTAATACTAAAAATGATCTTCTCCTAAAAAGGCTAAATTTTCAAGAAAAAAAAAACTTTCTAAATTTGTTATTTTCAATGTAAGATTCGGCAGAAACAATATTGATATGTTCGAATGTATTCGAACGAATGCCCTTTCTAATGAATGTGTAAGGAAAAACTAACACATTAGCCTATATAGGCCAAAATATAGGAAAAAGTTAAAAATGTGTGCACATTTTATTCATTTCATTTTTAGTGCTATAGGAATTCACTCTCGGAGTCGACCCGGAGTCGGAGTCGGAGCCGGAGTCGTGAAAAAAACTCGTCTGGAGTCGGAGTCGGAGTCGAGCCAAAAATACCTCGACTCCGAAACCCTGGTCCATACTTCTTGAGCAAACATCCCTGAAGTTGTAAAAAACCCCTATGGTACCATATGTAGTGGCTGGAGATCCATTCTTTTTAGTATCTCCTCCGCAAAACTTTTGATCTCTAATCCTAATCAACATTTTTGTCAGTTTAAACGCCCAAAATTCCCTAAATACATGCGTTTTTTTTTGGGAAAAAATTGTTTCAATATACACAGGCTGAGGGTATATCTCTGTCGGCCAAGACGACTGATACTTTTTTACTTTTTTTCTAATAAAATCGGTAGATATTACAAATGAGGTATGGAATGTGGATATATAAATGCTTTCGTTTAAAATCTCACCTATTTCTTCAACTAAATTTGGTAAAAAATATTCAGATAATTTTTTTAATTTTATATAAAAAATGAAAATTTTAATTTCAGTCCATGGGCGCGTATGACTATTTTTAATACCTAGGTATCTTGCATGAAATTTCAACATCTTCCAAAATATCCAATGGATTCCAACGAGAGTTACCATTTTTTAAAACTTACAAAACTAGCAAACCATCTTTGCTAAACACTTTGAATGCCCTAAGGTCAACAATCCCTTAGCTCCTAACGATTCTAACAAATTAAATATATTCAGATATTTTACTTGTTTAATTCATTTTATCGAAGCATTAGGGAACATTTTGAAGATCTGAGATATAGAATAATAGGTTAAAATGTATTCCGTTAAACGCTAAGATCGTCCTCTAACAAAATTTCTATAAAACATATAAACACTTCTGTCATTTTACATAAAAAAATTAAATTTTTTATTTTAGTTCCTGGGTGCGTATGACTATTTTTAATTCTTAGGTATCTTTCAAAAAATGCACATAACTTCGAAAGTATTCAATGGATTTCGATGGGAATTTCCATATGTGAAACCTTAGAAATTTCGCAAACCAAAGACAATAAACACTTTAAAATATTTTTGAGAGAAAATGTCCCTAAAGTTCTAACGAAACTTAAAAATTATTATTTTCATATATTTCACTTGTTTAAAAATTCATTCTATCATAGCATTAGGAAAAGGAATTATAGGAACTCTGAAAAGGGCCTTCAGAAAGGAATTTAAAAAACTATTTCAAGGTTTAAAGGGACATTATAGGACCAGGGGCTCAATTCTGTTTCTACGAAAATATGAAATGAAAAATTTTATAAAGGAAAAAACTGTCAAATGAAAAAAGTTATAAAGAAAATATTTTTCATTTCAAATTTCCATACAACAAGAATCCAGCCCCAGAATTAATATTTTACTTGTCTTGTATTATTTTTATTATTTATTTGTAATTCTTATAAAGTCTTCCTAAACCACAAAATATTTTTTGAAGATAACATAGAGGTATTAAGACGAATTTTGAAGACCATTCGAGGTCCTATAGCATTTCAAAAGAGATTAAGATAGTGCAAAAATGTATTCAGATGGCTCCTAATGTATTTTATTACTTTTTAAGATAGCATTTAGCTCAAAGTCAAATTTTTTGGGCCTTGAAAGTTGCTCGAAAATCTCCAAAAGTATTTAATATTAACAAAATCCATAAAGAATGCTGAGAAAATATTCGAAGATATTTAGAAGATCTTCTTTATCTTCCAAGGAATATTTTGAGACCATTCATTTATTTAGAAGCTTCGTTGGGAGGACTTCTCCACTATTGAAGCTCTATAAAGGGAGTTTTTCGACTATAGAAACGCCGTTAGGAGTAATCTCGACTATAAGAGCCTTTTCAAGGGGTTCTCTTCACAATAGAAGACCCTTAAGAAGAGCTTCTAACTTTAAAATCTCATTTAAGGAAACCTTTAAAGGGATAGTTTAGTATACAGAATTTATTACAAGGAATTGCGTGAATATAAAACCCCATTAAGAGGTATTCTTAGCTGTAGAAGACCCCCTTAAGGGTTGTCTAGTATATAACACCCACATTATGTGATCTTGACGAATATAAACCTCGTCTTAGAAGTTGTGCTCACTATAAAAGTTCTTTTACGGGGCTTTCTCGACTATATATCGATATTATCGACAATAGAAACATTTTAAGAGGACTTCTCGACTATAGAAACTTCGTTAAGAGGTCTTCTCGACTACAGAAGCTCCTGAATGGGTTTTCTAGACTATAGAAGTTGCTTAAACGATCTTCCTGATTATAAAAGCTTCATTAAGAAGTCTCGTCGACTTTAGAAGTCTCTTTAAAACGATTTCTTCACTAGAGACTATTCTTCAGGAGCTTAAAGGATCATCCCGACTGTAGAAGGTTTATTAAGAAGTCTTATCTACTTAAGAAGCCACTCAAGGGATCTTATCGACCATAGAAACTTTCTAAGCGGTCTTACTGACTATAGAAGCCTTTTTAAGATAATTCCTCGACTATAGAAGCTCCTTTATGGGTCTTATCGACTACAGAAGTGCCCTTAGGCGGTTTCTTGCCCCTTAGAAGTCGCTTTCTGAGGACTTATCGATGATAGAAGATCCGTAAGGGGTTTTCTTGACTGTGGAAATGCGTTAAAGGGTCTTTTTGACTATAGAAGATTCCTTAAGAGGTTTTATAGACTATAGACTTATCTTTAAGATGACTTCTCGAATAGAGAAACTCCTTTAATGGCTCTTGTCGTTTATAGAAGCTCCCTAAGGAGTTTTCTTGACTATGGAAGTCGCCTAAAGGGTCTTCTTGATTATAGAAGCTTCATTAGGGTATTTTAGCCATTATAGAAGCCTCTTTAAGAAGACTTCTAGACTAAAGAAGCTCTTTTAATGGGTCATATTGACTATAGAAACTTCCTAAGGAGTTTTTCTGACTATGGAAGTCTCCTAAAGGGTCTTTTTGGTTATAGAAGCTTCATTAAGGGGTCTTACTGACTATAGAAGCTCTTTTATGGGTCTTATCGACTATAGAATTGCCCTTAGGGGGTTTCTTGTCCATAGAGGTCTCTTTCGGAGAACTTGTCGACAATAGAAGTTCCCTAAGGGGGTTTCTTGACTGTAGAAGTCGTTTAAAGGGCCTTTTTGACTATAGAAGATCCCTTAAGAGGTTTTATAGACTATAGAAGCCCCTTTAAGAAGACTTCTCGACTAGAGAAACTCCTTTAATGGCTCTTATCGACTATAGAAGCTCCCTAAGCAGTTTTGTTGACTATAGAAGTCGCCTAAAGGGGATTCTTGATTATAAAAGCTTCATTAAGGGATTTTAGCCACTATAGAAGCCTCTTTGAGAAGACTTCTCGACTAGAGTATCTGTTTTAGAAGCTTCCTAAAGATTTTTTTTGACTATAGAATCCTCTATAGATAGCTTCTCTCTATATAAGTTCCGTTTAGGGTTCTTATACAATATAGAAGCTTCCTAAAAGGTTTTCTCGTCTATTGAAGTCGCTTTAGAGATCTTCTCGACTATAGAAGCCTCTTTAAGAGGACTTCTGGATTAGAGAAGTTCCCCTAGGGGCTTTCCCTACTATAGAAGCCGTTTAAAGAGTCTTCTTGGCTACAGAAGTTATCTTAAAAAGTCTTCTAGACTATAGAAGCCTCTTTAAGTCGACTTCTCGCCTCTTCTCGACCTCTTTAAGAGGAGCTTCTCTATGGTGTATTAACGACTACTGAAGATCCTTAAGGGATATTCACGACTGTGGACATCGACAAAAGGGTATTTTCGACTATAGAAGTCTTTTTGAAAGGACTTCTTGACTAGCAAAGCTCTTTTAATGGGCCATATCGACTACAGAAGCTTCCTAAGAAGTTTTCTTGATTATAGAATCGTATTTTAGATAGCTTCTCGCTATAGAAGTTCCGTTTAGGGGTCTTATCGACTATACAAGCTGCCTAAAGGGGTTTTCGACTACTGAAGTCGCCTTAGGGGTCTTCTCGACTATAGAAGCCTCTTTAAGAGGACTTCTGAAGTAGAGAAGTTTCCTAAGGGGCTTTCCCCACTATAGAAGCTCTGTAAATAATCTTTTAAACTACACAAGTTGTCTTAAAAATTCTTCTCGACTATAGAAACCTGTTTAAGTGGACTTCTCGCCTACAGAAGCTTCATAAGAGGGTTTCTTGCCTATAGAAACCTCATTAAGAGGACTTATCTATGGTGTCTTAAGGACTATAGAAGCTCCTTAAGAGATATTCACGACTATGGACATCGATAAGAGGGTCTTCTCGACTATAGAAGTTTTTTTACAAGAACTTATCGTCTAGAGAAGCGCTCTTAAGCGAGCCTTCTAGATTTTAAAGATAACTTATCGACTATAAAAGCCCACTTAAGGAATCTTCTCTACTATAGGAGCTCTCTTAATAGTTTTCTAGACTATAGAGGCCGATGTAAAATAACTTCTCGGTTGTAGAATCTCCCTAGGGAGTTGTCTTGCCTATGGAAGTCGCCTAAAGGTTCTTCTTGATTATAGAAGCTTCATTAAGGGATTTTAGCCACTATAGAAGGCTCTTTAAGAAGATTTCTCGACTAGCAAAGCTCTTTTAATGTGTCATATCGACTATTGAAGCTTCCTAAGTAATTTTCTGGACTATATAATCCTCTATTACATAGCTTCTCGCTATAGAAGCTCCGTTTAGGGGTCTTATCGACTACACAAGCTCCTCAAAGGGTTCTCTCGACTGTTGAAGTCGCTTAAGGGATCTTCTCGACTATAGAAGCCCCTTTAAGAGGACTTCTGGGCTATAGAAGTTCCCTAGGGGCTATACCCACTAAGGAATTTTACCCACTATAGAAGGCTCTTTAAGAAGACTTCTTGACTTGTCCTCTATAAGAGGACTTTCCAAGCTTCTCTATGGTGTGTGAACGACTATAGAAGCTCCTTAAGGGATATTCACGACTATGGACATCGATAAAAGGGACATCGATAAAAGGGTCTTTTCGACTATAGAAGCCTTTTTGAAAGGACTTATTGACTAGAGAAGCGCTCTTAAGTGAGCCTTCTAGACTTCAAAGATAACTTATCGACTATAAAAGCCCACTTAAGGGTCTTATCGACTATAGAAGCTTTAATAGGCTTCTATGGCACCTTTAAAGAATCTTCTCTACTATAGGAGCTCTCTAAATAGCTTTCTAGACTATAGACGCCAATGCAAGATAATTTCTCTGTTATAGAATCTCTTTTAAGGTATCTCCTTAACCACAAAAGCTCCTTAGGTGATTTTCTCGATTACAGAGGCTTCTTTAAGATAACTTATCCATTATAGAAGCTCTTTTAAGATATTTTATCGACTATTGAAGCTTGCTAATGGGTTTCTCATTTACAGAAACCTCTTTTAGATAACTTTTCGACCATAGAATCACCTTACTGTTTTTTTCTCCACTACAGAAGTCCTATGGAAGCTTCTTTAAGAGAACTTATCGACATGAGAAGCTTTCTTAAGGGGTTTTTGTCGAGTATAGAAACATCTTGAAGACAACTTCTCGACTATAGAAGCTTTTTCAAGAAATATTATCGACTATATAAGGGACTTTTTCTCGACTATAGAAGCCTTTAAAGACAATTTCTCGAGTATAGAGGCTCCTTTAAGAAGTCATCTCCATTATAGAAGCTCTCCCTAAGGAGTTTTCTCGACGGTAGAAGATTATTTATGATAACTTCTCCACTACAGAAACTCACTTAAGGTGTCTTATCGACTATAAAAGCTCCCTAAAGGGCTTTTTCGACTATAAAAGCATCTTCAAGATGACTTCTCGACTATAGAAAATCTAACTTTTGACTTTTCGATTATAGAGTCTCTCTGGGTCTCTTTAAGACAGCGTCTGGACTATAAAACCTCTTTTAAGGAGTCCTCTCGCGCCTTTAATGGGGTTTCTAGATAAAGAAGTTCCTAAAGGGCGCTTCTCGACTAAAAAAGGTTCTTTAGCAGCTCTTCTTAACTGCAAAAGCCTCTTTAAGAGAATTTCTCAACTAGAGAAGCTCCTTTAAGGTCTTCTTGACTGCAGAATCCTTTTCAAGAGAACTTCTTAACTAGACAAGCTCCTTTTAGGGGTCTTATTGACTATAGAAGCTTTCTAAAGGACTTTCTGCACACCCTAAAGGGGTTTCCCTACTATAATAATCTCTTTAGGAGGACTTCTAAAACCTCTTTTGAGGAGTCCTCTCGCCTCTTTAATGGGTTTTCTAGATAAAGATGTTCCTTAAAGGGGCTTCTCGACTAGAAAAGGTTCTTTAAGAGGTCTTCTTGACTGCTGAAGCCACGTTAAGAGAACCTCTTATTGACTATAGAAGCTTTCTAAAGGGCTTTCTGCTCCCCCTAAAGGGGTTTCCCGACTAAAAGTACCTCTTTAAGATGACTTCTAAAACCTCCTTTAAATAGTCCTCTCGCCTCTTCAATGGATTTTCTAGATAAAGAAGTTCCTAAAAGGGGCTTTGCGACTAAAAAAGGTTCTTTAAGAGGTCTTAATGACTGCAGAAGCATCTTTAAGAAAACTTCTCAACTAGAGAACCTCCTTTAAATGTTCTTATTGACTATAGAAGCCTTCTTAAGGGATTTTTGCACTGCCTAAAGGGGTTTCCCGACTATTAGAACCTCTTTAAGAGGACTTCTAAAACCTCTTTTAAGGAGTCCTCTCGCCTCTTTAATGGGTTTTTCCAGATAAAGAAGTTCATTAAAGGGGCTTCTCGACTAGAAAAGATTCTTTAAGAGGTCTTATTGACTGCAGAAGCCTCTTTAAGAGAACTTTCTGCACTCTCAAAAGGGGTTTCCCGACTAAAGAACCTCTTTAAGAGGACTTCTCGACTATAGAAGATCCTTAAAGAAGACTTCTAGACTATAGGCTCTGCCTAAGTGGGGTATTTGTCTATATATTCCTCTTCAAGACAACTGCTTAAGTATTGAAGCTTCTTAAACGAATCTTCTCGGCTAAAGAAGCTATTTATGTTTTTTTTTTTTCAACTGAAGAAGCCTCTTCTCGAGTGTAGAAGCTTCCTAAAGGATTTCTTGCCATTAAAAGCCTTTTTAAGATTACTTCTCGACTATAAAAGCTCTTTTCAGGTGTCTTCTCAGCTACAAAATCTCTCTAAGAGGTTTTATCGTTTATAGAAGCCTCTTTTACATAACTTCTCGACTATAGAAGCACCTTTAAGGTATCTTGTCGAGTATAGAAACCCTTTTAAGGTTCATCTCGTCTATGGCAGTTCCTTCTTCTCAACTATAGAAGCAGCTCAAGTATATTTATCTACTATGGGAGCCTTTTTATGGGGTCTTCTTGATAATAGAAGACCTTTAAAAAGTGTTTTACAGTTTTGAAACTCCTTTAAAGAATCTCCTGGGCTATTGAAGCGCTTTGCATTGGTAGTCTAGCATCCACTTTAAGCGATCTTTGCGAATATAATATCCATTAGTGGGAAGAGAAGTTCCTTAAGGTGTTTTCGTTTATAGAAGCCTCTTTAAGAGGACTTTCTCACTAGAGAAGTTCTGTTTAGAGTGCAGAGAAAGTATTTGAAGGTAATTAGGATATTTTCTACAACTTTAGAACCATTAACGTATGATTTATGTCAGTACTTATACGTCTAGCACTAATAATAATAATCATGCGCCTATAGAAGCTCCTGATATTCACGACTATGGGTATCGATAAAAAGGTCTTCTCGACTATTGAAGTGTTTTTAAAAGGACTTATTGACTTCAGAATCGCTCTAAAGCGAGCTTTCTCGACTTCTAAAGATAACTTATCGACTATAAAAGCCCACTTAAGTGTCTTGTCGCTTTCCTTTGGTAGCTTCTTATCTACTTTAAGGGATCTTTGCGAATATAATACCCATTAGTTGGAAGAGAAGAATAAGTCTTCTCAACTATAGAAGTTCCTTAAGCGGTTTTCTCGTTTATAGAAGCTTCTTTAAGAGAACTTTTCGACTAGAGAAGTTATTTTCAGAATGCAGGAAAAGTATTCGAAGAGCTTTGGAACCATTAACGTATGATGTATGTCAGTACTTATACGGCTAGGAATACTAATAATAAATACTAAGTGTAAATTTGAGTCCATATACCGGTTTTTTAAATATCACAGATTAGGATCACTAAACAGGGTGTTTTAGTTTTGTAATCACCTGCTGCTATTTATTCTTTTCTAGTAATTCTTTATTAAACATTTGTAAGCTTTAACTGGAATTAATACCCATGACATGACAAGATTTCCTCCCTCTCCTTCTATCTCTTTGCGTCTCTCTATCTGTATGCTTTATAAAATTAAAATTCAATTAATACTATAAACAATAGCATAACCTATGCATGCAAAGAACACGCACAGACACGCACACATACATCCACAAACATTTATAGCATAACCAAAAGCAAGTTAGTGTTGCATGGCTATGACACGCTATGTCATGTTGCATGCAGTTTGAGGTTATGAGGTAAAGTAGCGTAAAATGTATTTCATAGATTGTCGATATTGGATAGAGACTACCGCCCCCACATTCTTCACTACAATCTTCATTTGCTGTAGGCGCATTTGGAAAAGCATTAAATGTCCCCCTTTTTTGCTCTGCCTACATACATATGTAATATTTTATAATCGTTTTATGTAGGCATGCTTACAACCACACACACATCAGGAGATAGTTTAGTATATATGTTGGTGTATTATTAATATACATGGATGTATTATATATTGTTGTAGGTGTTGGCCATAGTGGGTAGATCACACACTTCCCCATGTTTTCTCAACTAAAAATTATCCATTAACTGAATATGCAGATTTATTGGTCACGGTATTAAAGACATGTCATAAAATTTGTATGTTGTCAGTTATCTGACAAATTGCCACATTTGTAGTTCTAGCTATGGTTATGTGTTGAAGAGAGGAGCATGGAGACACAACTAAAAGTTATTTGATGTTATAAAAAGTATAAAATTTAAATAGATTTTATGTGGAAAATTATATATGTTTTATTAGGAACTCCTAAGCGTATGGAGTGTGGCGGCTATCATCCGCCACACTGTCTTTGAGAGAGAAATAAAATGATTAAAGGAATTGGCACAAGAAAATATTTTATTGTAAAAGTCCAAGTGTTTTTAGGAGTATTTCTCGAATATAGAAAATCTTTTAAGGTGACTTTTCGATTATAGAGTCTATCTGGGTCTCTTTAAGACAGCTTCTCGATTATAAAATCTCTTTTAAGGAGTCCTCTCGCGTCTTTAGTGGGTTTTCTAGAAAAAGAAGTTCTTTAAGGGGGCTTCTCGACTAGAAAAGATTCTTTAAAAGGTCTTCTTGACTGGAAAAGCCACTTTAAGAGAACTTCTTAACTAGAGAACCTCTTTAAAGGGTTCTCATTGACTATAGAAGCTTCCTAAAGGGGTTTCCCTGCTATAATAACCTCTTTAAGAAGACTTCTAAAACCTCTTTTGCAGAGTCCTCTAGCCCTTTTAATGGATTTTCTAGATAAAGAAGTTTTTTACAGAGGCTTCTCGACTAGAAAAAGTCCCTTAAGAGGTCTTCTTGACTGCTGAAGCCACGCTAAAACTATTTTCAGCTGATATACTTGCTCGTGGATTTTTTAAAACTATTTTTCAGCTGATATACCTGCTCGTAGATTTTTTAAAAATATTTTCAGCTGATATACCTCCCTCCCTGATATACCTTCCCACCCAAGGGGTTTCCCGACTAAAAGAACCTCTTTAGGAAGATTTCTCAACTATAGAAGATTCTTTAAGATAACTTCTTGACTATATGCTCTCCCTAAGGTGGGCTACTTGCCTATATTTTCCTCTTCAAGACAATTACTCAAGTATTGAAACTTCTTAAACGAATCTTCTCGGCTATAGAAGCTATTTATGGATTTTGTCTACTAAGGAAACCTCTTCTCGACTGTGGAAGCTCCCAAAAGTATTTCTCGCCATTAAAAGGCTTTTAAAGATGACTTCTTGACTATGAGGGCCGCACGAAAACTATCTGACCTAGAAAACACCACGTGTTGTTTTTTTTTTGAGAAGTTTGACAGTTTTTAGCCTATACGTACTCAGGACAGTTTGACGTACGACCATGTTTTGTGTTGTTTACAGTGACCCTTTTTAGAGATCTTCTAGGATATAAAATCTATTTTAGAGGATCTTTTCGAGTATCAAACCCATTTATGAGGTCTTCTTAACAACAAAACTTTCTTTGCGGAGTGGTCGAGAATACACAAGCCTTTTTAAGAGGACTTATCGTTTGTAGGTGCTCCTTTAAGGGGTCTTCTCGACTATAGAAGCCTCTTTGTAAGAATTTATCGACCGTAGAAGCTCTTCTTGACTATAGGAGCTCCTTAAGGCAGCTAGAAGGGATCTATTCGTCAATAGAAGATCTTAAAGACTTTTATTAGACTTTCCTTTAAGAGATCTTTGAGAGACCTTAACGAATGTAGAAGCTCGTTTAAGGGTCTTGTTGATTATTTGAAAGACATTTTCGCGACTGTAGAAGCTCATTTAAGAGATCTTCTTGACTATACAGGTTCTCTAAGTTTCTCGACTATAGAAGCCTCTTTGAGAGAACTTATGGACTATAGAAGCTCCTTCAAGTGGACTTCCATAGAGGCTCCTCTAAGAGTTTTCCTCTACTCTAGAAGCCCCATAAGGGGTCTTCACGACTATAGAAGCGCCTCTAAGTGATTCTCTCGACTATAAAAACCTTTTTATTTTTAAGTGGTCTTCTCGAGTATAGAGTCTCCTCTAATGGACTTCTCGACTATAGAGGCGCCTTTAAGTGGTACTTTCTAATACATAGCTCCTAAATGTTTGACTATAGAGGTCTCTTAAGGACACCTTCTTGACTATAGAAGGCCCTTAAAAAGTTCTTCTCACTTTATGAGCCACTTTAAGGCGTTTTCGCGATCGTTAATGCCTTTTTAAGGGCTCATCTACTATATAGAGTCTACTGTAACGGATATTTTCGAATATAAAGTCCCAGTAGGGGGTCTTCCCAACTGTAGAAAACCTTTTAAGGGCTCCTCTGGCATATATTTTTCACTTGAAAACTCCTGCTCCCACTCGATGATAGGGGTACATTGTTTGAAACCCCCTTAAAGGGTCTTCTGGATTGTAGAAATGCCATAAATTGGTGTTATCGACTCTGTAACCTCTCTAAAATGTTTTGTCGACTACAGAAGTCTCTTTAAGTAGAACTCTCGACTATAGATGCTCTTTTTAGGAGTTTTTCTACAAGGTATATTCGCGACTATAGAAGCGCCTCTATGTGGTTTTCTCGGCTATAGAAAATTATTTTAGTGGACTTATCTAATACAAAGCCTCTTCTAAGGGGTTTCATCAACTATAGAAGCAATTCTAAGAGGTCTTCTAGACTATAGAATCTCCTTTTGAAGGTCTTTGCGACTTTATATGTTCCCTTAGAAGTTTAGTCGACTATATAAGGCTCTATAAGTGGAATTTTCGAGATCTTCAAGATTATAGAAGCCTCTTTAAAAAATCTTTTCGACTACAGACACTCCCTTAGACTCTTCTAAGGGGTTTCATCAACTATAGAAGCTATTTGAAGAGGTCTTCTAGACTATAGAATCCCCTTAAAAGGTCTTCGCCACTTTATATGCTCTCTTAGAAGTTTAGTCGACTATAGAAGCCTCTATAAGTGGAATTCTCTACTAGAGAGCCTCTTCTAAGGGGTGTCCAAGCCTTTAGAGGCTCTTTTAAGAGGTCTTTTAGACCATAGACGATTTTCTAAAGGATCTTCAAGATTATAGAAGCCAATTTAAAAGGTCTTGTCGACTATAGAAACTCCCTTAGAAGTTTAGTCGACTACAGTGCCCCTATAAGCGGAATTTTCGACTATAGAGGCTCCTCTAAGGGGTTTCCTGGAGTATCGAAGCTATTTTAAGGTGTCTTCTCGATTGTAAGGAGTCTTCTCGTGAATAGAATCGCCTGTTAAAGGTCTTGTCGACTATAGAGCTCCTTAGAGGTTTCCTCGACTAAAAAAGCCTCTTTAAGTTGACTTCTCAACTATAGAGGCTCCTCTAAGGGGTTTCGACAATTATGGAAGTGCCTTTAAGTGGTCTTCTCGCCTATAGAATCGTCTTCTCGAATACAGAAGACCTTTAAAAAATTGTGTCGAATATAGAATCTTCCTATGAAGTTTAGTCGACTATAAAAGCCTTTTTAAGTCGACTTCTCGACTAAAGAGGCCTATCATAGGGGTTTTCTCGTCTATAGAAGCGACTTTAAAAAGTCTTATCGACTGTAGAAGCTCCTTAAGCGGTTTTATTGACTATATAATCATCTTTAAGTCGTCATCTCGGCTGCAGAGGCTCCTCTAAGGGGTACCTCCGACTAAGAAGTGCCTTTAAGTGATATTCTCGACTATAGAAGCTCTATAAGATGTTTTCTCGACTACCAAAGAGATTTTCTCGAATAAAGAAATCTCTTTTAGTGGACTTCTTGAATATAGAGGCTCTTCTAAGAGGTACCTCCGACTAAGAAGTGCCTTTAAGTGATATAGAAGCTCCATATGATGTTTTCTCGACTACCTAAGAGATTTTCTGGAGTAAAGAAACCTCTTTTAGCGGACTTCTCGAGTATAGAGACTCCTTTAAAGGGTTACCTCCTCTTTAGAAGCCCCTTAAGAGGTTTTCTCGACTATAGAAGCTTCATAAGAGTTTTTTGTGGACTATAGAAGCCTCTATAAGTGGAATTCTCGACTATAGAGGCTCCTCTAAGGGGTTTCCTGGAGTATCGAAGCTATTTTAAGGTGTCTTCTCGATTGTAAGGAGTCTTCTCGTGAATAGAAGCGCCTGTAAAAGGTCTCATCGACTATAGAGCTCCTAAGAAGCCTCTTTAAGGTGACTTCTCGACTACAGATGCTCCTCTAAGGGGTTTCCAGGATTATAGAAGTGCCTTTAAGTGGTCTTCTCGACTATAGAAGCGCATTAAACACGTCTTCTCGAATATAGAAGGCTCTTAAGAAATTTTATCGACTATAGAATCTCCCTAAGAAGTTTAGTCGACTATAGAAGCGTTTTTAAGTCGACTTCTCGACTATGAAGGCCTAACTAAGGGTTTTCTTCGTCTATAAAAGCGACTATGGAAGCTCCCTAAGCGGTTTTGTTGACTATATAATCATCTTCAAGGGGACATCTCGACTATAGAGGCTCCTCTAAGGTGTATCTCCGACTAAGAAGTGCCTTTAAGTGATATTCTTGACTATAGAAGCTCCATAAGATGCTTTCTCGACTATATACGCTTATATAGATGGGCTTATCCATCCTCTAAGGGGTTTTGACTCGGTTCCTCTAAGAAATCTTATTGATAATAGAAATCTCTTTTAAAGGCCTTATAGACTGTGAAAGGTTTTTTAATAGGTCTTCTCGACTATGGATGCACCTTACGGGGTCTTCTCCATTATAAAAGCCGCTCTAAGGGCTATACTCGTCTATATAAGCTCCTTAGGAGATTTTCTACTTGAAAATCAATTTTTTTTTCTTCTGCTATACAACCTTCATACTGTAACGTATGAGTACTGACGTTACTTACACTGCATTGGTCCAGCACATACCATATTAACCATACTCTCAATTATTAGGAACACTTTTCTAAATTGTTTAGTTAGTTTCAAATAAAGATTGTAAATAATGTTCCAACTATCTGCTGTCCCTAAGCATTTGCAATGCCATATTTTGCCTAGAACGTGTACAAGTACCAAGTAAAATTGTCCACAAATTATTTGCTAATGTGGAAATAAAATTTGGCAACTTTAAGTGGTCAAATGAAGTGTGTTCTACAAATGTAATTTTGTACAATAACTAACAAAAGCTTGAGTTTGTTAAACATTTTCATAAATGAAGAATGAAATATGCCCATAATGTCACACATTCTGTTCAGCAAGGAAGAATACAAAATAAAAATGTTCAAAACAGTCCTCGACAAGTGAGGGAAATCAAAATAAAGTTTTAATTATTTCTGAGGATCGTATACGTAGTGACAGCACTCATACGCCACAAGGTCGGATTTAGGTTTCTTTATATAAATGTGTATTGGCGTATAAGTATTGGCAGTAATCATGCGACAGAGGCCTCTGAAGGACTAAAGAAAAAAAACTATTTTACAAATAGTCCTCAGTTAAAAAGAAAAATCAAAGTTAAATTACAATGAATGCCGAGGGTCGTATAAGTGGCGACAATAGTCATACGCCTTTGGGCCCATCTATCCAACGATAGATGGCTTTTGAGCCCATCTATTCAACGATAGATGGCCTTTGAGCCAATCTATTCAACGATAGATGGCCTTTGAGCCCATCTATTCAACGATAGATGGCCTTTGAGCCCATCTATCCAACGATAGATGGCCTTTGAGCCCATCAATCCAACGATAGATGGCCTTTGAGCCCATCTATCCAACGATAGATGGTCTTTGAGCCCATCTATCCAACGATAGATGGCCTTTGAGCCCATCTATCCAACGATAGATGGCCTTTGAGCCCATCTATCCAACGATAGATGGCCTTTGAGCCCATCTATCCAACGATAGATGGCCTTTGAGCCCATCTATCCAACGATAGATGGCCTTTGAGCCCATCTATCCAACGATAGATGGCCTTTGAGCCCATCTATCCAACGATAGATGGCCTTTGAGCCCATCTATCCAACGATAGATGGCCTTTGAGCCCATCTATCCAACGATAGATGGCCTTTGAGCCCATCTATCCAACGATAGATGGCCTTTGAGCCCATCTATCCAACGATAGATGGCCTTTGAGCCCATCTATCCAACGATAGATGGCCTTTGAGCCCATCTATCCAACGATAGATGGCCTTTGAGCCCATCTATCCAACGATAGATGGCTTTTGAGCGCATCTATCCAACGATAGATGACCTTTGAGCCCATCTATCCAACGATAGATGGCCCTTGAGCGCATCTATCCAACGATAGATGGCCTTTGAGCCCTTCTATCCAACGATAGATGGCCTTTGAGCCCATCTATCCAACGATAGATGGCCTTTGAGCCATCTATCCAACGATAAATGGGCCTTTGAGCCCATCTATCCAACGATAGATGGCCTTTGAGCCCATCTATCCAACGATAGATGGCCTTTGTGCCCATCTATCCAACGATAGATGGCCTTTGAGCCCATCTATCCAACGCTAGATGACCTTTGAGCCCATCTATCCAACGCTAGATGACCTTTGAGCCCATCTATCCAACGATAGATGGCCTTTGAGCCCATCTATCCAACGATAGATGGCCTTTGAGCCCATCTATCCAACGATAGATGGCCTTTGGGCCCATCTATCCAACAATAGATGGCCTTTGAGCCCATCTATCCAACGATAGGTGGCCTTTGAGCCCATCTATCCAACGCTAGATGACCTTTGAGCCCATCTATCCAACGATAGATGGCCTTTGAGCCCATATATCCAACGATAGATGGCCTTTGAGCCCATCTATCCAACGATAGATGGCCTTTGAGCCCATATATCCAACGATAGATGGCCTTTGAGCCCATCTATCCAACGATAGATGGCCTTTGAGCCCATCTATCCAACGATAGATGGCCTTTGAGCCCATCTATCCAACGATAGATGGCCTTTGAGCCCATCTATCCAACGATAGATGGCCTTTGAGCCCATCTATCCAACGATAGATGGCCTTTGAGCCCATCTATCCAACGATAGGTGGCCTTTGAGCCCATCTATCCAACGATAGATGGCCTTTGAGCCCATCTATCCAACGAGATGTGGCCTTTGATCCCATCTATTTAACGATAGATGGCCTTTGAGCCCATCTATCAAACGATAGGTGGCCTTTGAGCCCATCTATCCAACGATAGAAGGCCTTTGAGCGCATCTATCCAACGATAGATGGCCTTTGAGCGCATCTATCCAACGATAGATGGCCTTTGAGCCCATCTATCCAACGAACAATAGATGGCCTTTGAGCCCATCTATCCAACGAAAGATGACCTTTCAGCCCATCTATCCAACGATAGATGGCCTTTGAGCCCATCTATCCAACGATAGATGGCCTTTGAGCCCATCTATCCAACGATAGATGGCCTTTGAGCCCATCTATCTAACGATAGATGGCCTTTGAGCCCATCTATCCAACGATAGATGGCCTTTGAGCCCATCTATCCAACGATAGATGGCCTTTGAGCCCATCTATCCAACGATAGATGGCCTTTGAGCCCATCTATCCAACGATAGATGGCCTTTGAGCCCATCTATCCAACGATAGATGGCCTTTGAGCCCATCTATCCAACGATAGATGGCCTTTGAGCCCATCTATCCAACGATAGATGGCCTTTGAGCCCATCTATCCAACGATAGATGGCCTTTGAGCCCATCTATCCAACGATAGATGGCCTTTGAGCCCATCTATCCAACGATAGATGGCCTTTGAGCCCATCTATCCAACGATAGATGGCCTTTGAGCCCATCTATCCAACGATAGATGGCCTTTGAGCCCATCTATCCAACGATAGATGGCCTTTGAGCCCATCTATCCAACGATAGATGGCCTTTGAGCCCATCTATCCAACGATAGATGGCCTTTGAGCCCATCTATCCAACGATAGATGGCCTTTGAGCCCATCTATCCAACGATAGATGGCCTTTGAGCCCATCTATCCAACGATAGATGGCCTTTGAGCCCATCTATCCAACGATAGATGGCCTTTGAGCCCATCTATCCAACGATAGATGGCCTTTGAGCCCATCTATCCAACGATAGATGGCCTTTGAGCCCATCTATCCAACGATAGATGGCCTTTGAGCCCATCTATCCAACGATAGATGGCCTTTGAGCCCATATATCCAATGATAGATGGCCTTTGAGCCCATCTATCCAATGATAGATGGTATTTGAGCCCATCTATCCAATGATAGATGGCCTTTGAGCGCATCTATCCAATGATAGATGGCCTTTGAGCCCATCTATCTAATGATAGATGGCCTTTGAGCCCATCTATCCAATGATAGATGGCCTTTGAGCCCATCTATCCAACGAGAGATGGCATTTGAAAGAAAAATTAGTGATTTCCTGTTTCAGCCGTATATAGGATTGATTTCCATAAATTCTCTGTTGGCGTATAAGTGTTGTCAATACTCATACGCCTATGTTTTAATTTTCCTTTTTACCCTTAAATATTGCTATACAACCAAATATTATAATTTATTTCAAAAAATATAAATAGATGTCACATTGTTGTATTTACGAGGTGGCTTATTATACTCTAAACCATAAATATAAATCACACGTTGCCTAACATAGTGTAGTTTAAAAATAAAAAACCATCCAAAACTTCACTTCATTATATTTAGAAAATTAAAAAGGGGACAGCCAGTTACATTATACATGAATTATGGCATAGCATATTGTTCGGTTTAAACTTGGGAAATTTTAATAGTTTATGGCTCTATTATGTTTTTATAAAATCCAAAAAAAAGATCACAAAAGGCCGTAGTGACCAGTCAGTGATTTATGACTTGGACCAATAACGAAATATTTAAATTACAATGAAACCTATGATGGAAATCTCTCTCGCCAACATCATCATCAATGATACAACCCTTTCATAGAGCAATTTTTGAAAACAAAAACAAAAAATCTTCGAAAACTAACAACCTAAACAAAAACACAAAATCCCAACCGGTCGTTATGGTCAGTAATCCCTGCTTCGGTTTTTTTTCTTTTTTGTTGCTATTTGGGGACTTTGTCACCCATACAATAACACATTGGATGTCCAGCCAGCATTGGCCTAACATTAAATGTCACCGGCAATTGTTGGCCAGATGACCAACAGAGAGACCCAGACACACACAAACACTCAAATGCCCCAATACCACAGAGAGCATATCAATGATGTCAAAATGGTTTAAAAATCCACCTCTCACACAATTTGTATGGCCGAAGAACAACTAAAATGTGATTTTTACCTTTAGACAGACAACACACAGCATTTTTATGCAATACAAATAAACATAACAGCATAATCTCCATGCACGAGCACACACACACTGATACATCCTGCTTCACACATAAAACAACACCCGGTTGTTAGTGTTACAAAATAAGGCAATTTGTAACCTACATCACCTGGTAATCTTTTTTGGGGGAAAATATTCTGACATCGAAAATCTACTTCCTCTGCATTGAAATGACAATGGAACGCAGTTATACACATGCTAACTAACTACAGCTGTGACATGAATGAGCATGAAACAACCATTGTACATACATATAAGTGCTAGTAAAGCCTTTCACCTGATCAGCAAATCAACCAAAGTATCGCAATTGTCCCCTAGGAATAGAGTGAAGGAATTAAAAATGTTGCGGGTTATAAATAAATTTTGGAGGAGGTGTATAGGTTCGATCCTATTGCTACTCTATTGTTTCCTTATTGTCTTATGGAAATCTTTTCAAGCTTTTCGTGGAAATTGGAGAATTAACACACAACAGGAGAAACAAATATGAGCCCATTTTAATGGATATAATGAACAATAATCTTGACTTATACCTTCTTTCTATTAAAAATCCGTGAAGAAATCAAATAGTTAAGGGGTGGCGTATGACTGTTATTAATAATTTATTACAGATCATATACGTATTGACACTACACATACGTCACAGTGTTCAAACATTTTAAATACAAAGTGACTTGAAAAAAATCACTTTGCAAAAAAATGAAATTTACTTGTGAACATTTTCGTCCTATAATTTTTCACAACTTTCGACGTGGATTATCACGGTAAGAGTGCATCGATCAAATTTAAAATTTTTACGTCGATAATGAAAAACTGGTTTAACGGATTCAATCGTGGCTGACACTCCTAAAACAACGACGGTCGTGAGGGTCGCCAAAATCGGTTGTTGTGCCAGAAAAAAAATATGCCGTGCATGAACGGATAATGCAAGATCGCTATGTTAAATACCGTGAGATAGAGGCATCCTTGGGCATTTCTTCCACCAACTAAGATTTGATATTGCATGAACACCTGACCGCAAAAATGGATTTTAATCCTTAGATCCAGCAAAATTGGACAATCGCTCAAAAAAGGGCTCCTGTGAATTGGTTCAAAGAAATTGTGCATAAAATCGATTGGGGTGCTTCAAACGACGTTTATAAAATCATCACAGACGACGAATCTAGGATGTATGCGTAGGAGCCTGAAACGAAGCAGGAATCAGCCGTTTGGGTCTTCGAAAGCGAGCCAAATCAAACGAAAGTTGTTAATGTAAGTAGCACTTCGAAGCGAAAGGTTGCCTGTTTCTTCAGAAAAACTGACCGTGTGGCGACAATACGGCTTGAGAAATATAGTACGGTTAATTCTGAGTGGTACACTATAATTTGTTTACCTGAAGTCTCTTGAGAAATTCGAAAAACGAACAAGAAAAGACAATTATTCTGCATCGTGACAATGCGAGATCTCAATCAAGCCGCTGAAAACAACCCAACACATGGTCGGATGTCAAACTGTCCTGAGTACGCTTAGGCTAAAAACTGTCAAGCTTTCTAATAAAAATGACAAATGTCGCCTGACGACACTGCGTGTTGCCTAGTCCAGAAGGTTTTTAGAGCCCCTCATACCAACCATTATCAGTTTATTTCTTTATTGTTTCTCGGGAGGTTGCAATTGTTACACTGGCTTCCAAACCTTCTAAAGGTCTTTTACGGGTAAAAGGTCTTCTTAAAGTCTTCTATAGGCAGAGAATCATCTTGAGGCTTTTTTAGGCAAACGATCTTCTAAAGGTCTTCTAAAAGCAGAAAGTCTTTTTGAGGTCTTCACAGCTCAGACGACTTTCTTAAGGCCTTGTATTGAAAGAAGATGTTGTTTTTTAGGAAGGCGACCTTTCTAAAACAAAATACCTTCATAAAGGCTTCAACTACAGAACACTTTTATAATGTCTTCTTTAGAGAGAAAACCTTCTACAGGTAGTTTTATGGCATTTTCTAAGGGTCGTTTACAGGAAAAATATCTAATAAGGGTCTCCTATAAGCAGAAGATATCCTAAACGTCTTTCCGAGACAAATGACCTAAAGTTATTTTATACGCAGAAGACCTTCTAAATGTCCTTCTATAGGCATAAGATATAAATATTACCATATAATGAACAATAATCTTGACTTATACCTTCTATCTATTAAAAACCGTGAAGAAATCAAATAGTTAAGGGGTGGCGTATGACTGTTATTAATAATTTATTACAGATCGTATACGTATTGGCCCTACTCATACGCCACAGTTTTCAACCATTTTAAATACAAAGACATATCATTACTAACGATAATTAGTTTATTTCTTTATTGTTTCTCGGGAGGTTGCAATTGTTACACTGGCTAGGTTGTATTACCCTAAAAGTGCTCTAGACCTTCTAAATCTTCTACAGGTAAAAGGCCTTCTAAACGACTTCTAGATGTCCTTCTATAGGCATAAGATATAAATATTACCATAATGCAGAAGGTCTTCTTTGGGGAAAATAACTTCTAAATGCCATCTTTGGACAAAATACCTCCTATAGGTCTTCTATGGCCAGAGGACTTTCAAAAGGTATTATGGTCTTCTACGTACTGAAAACCTTATACATATCTTTTGTGGAATGAAAACCTTCTTAAGTTCTTCTATAAACATACAACTTTCTTAAAGTCTTTTATGCAGATATGTCTCGCCAAAAGTATTCTGTATATAGAAACTTTCTAAAATACCTTCTTCAGACTTCTATGGCCAGAATAACTTCCCAAAAGTCTTCTATGGACAGAACATATTCTTAAGATCTTCTACGGACCGAAGACATTCTAAGGGTCTTCTATAGATAGAAGACCTTCTAAAGGTCTTCTATGGACAGAAGACCTCTTAAAGGTCTTATTGGATGGAAGACCTTTTAATGTTCTTCAAAGGACAATGACCTTCATAAGGTCATGTATAGATACAATACATTCAAAGCGTATTTTATATGCTTCTAAAAGACTTTTATAGACAGAAACCCTTCTAAAGGTCTTGTAGATAGAAGATCAGTAAAAGTTCGTCTAGGGATAAAAGGCCACCTAAAGTTTTTCTAGGGGTAGAAGACCATCCAAAAGTCTTCTGGGGTAGAAGCCCTTCTAAAGATTTTTTAGGGATAGACGACCTTCTAAAAGCCTTTTATAGGTAGGAGATCTTCTATAGAAATCCTAGGTGTAGAAGACCGCCTAAGTGTCTTCTAGGGATAGAGGATCTTCTAATAACGGAATGGTCTCCTTGGGGCAGAAGACATTCTAAAGGTCTTCTAGGGATGGAGGATCTTCTAAAGCTCTTCTAGGGGTAGACGACCTTCTAAAGGTCAGGTCTTTTAGAGGTAGAAGATCTTCTAAAGGTATTCTAGGTGTAGAAGACCTACCAAAAGTCTTCTAGGAATTGAAGATTGCCTAAAGGTGCAATGGTCTTCCAGGGGCAGAAGACATTCTTAAGGGGTAGAAGTCATTCTTAAGTTAGTCTAGGGGTAGTAAACCTTCTAAAGGGTTTCTAGGTGTTGAAAAAACTTCCAATGGTAATCTAGGGATAGAAGGCCATCTAAAGTTCTTCAAGGGGAAGGAGACTTTTTAAAGCAAAGGCCAAGGGGTAGACTTTTTAAAACAAGGCCTTCTAAAGGTCTTCTGGGACTAGAAGACCTCCTATTTATCTTCTAGGGTTAAATGGAAAGTCTTCAAAATTATTCAATGGATAGGAAACTTTCTAACGATATTCTATGGGTAGAAAGCCTTCTGAAGGACTTCTAAAGTTCATCTAGGGATAGAAGACCTTCTGAGTGGAAAAACTTTTAACGGTAGTCTAGGACTAGAAGACTTTTTAAAGGTCCTTTAGGGATAGAAGACCTTCTAAGGGTCATCTGGAGATATAATACTTTCTAAGGGAAGAACTTCTAAAGGAAGTCTAGGGGTGGTAAACGTTCTAAAGGTTTTCTAGGGGTTGAAAAAACTTCCAAAGGTAATCTAGGGACAGAATATCTTCTAAAGATTGTCTAGGGATAGAAGGCCATCTATAGGCCTTCGAGGGGAAAGAGAATTTTTTAAAGCCAAGGGCAAGGTATAGTCTTTTTAAAAGAAGGCCTCCTAAAGGTCTTCTAGGTGTAGAAGACCTCCTAATGATTTTCTAGGGTTAGATGGAAAATTATTCAATGGATAGAAAACTTTCTAACGATATTGTATGGGTAGAAGGCCTTCTGAAGGACTTCTAAAGTTCATCTAGGGATAGAAGACTTTCTGAGTGGAAAAACTTTTAACGGTAGTCTAGGACTAGAAGACTTTTTAAAGGTCTTTTAGGGATAGAAAACCTTCTAAGGGTCATCTAGAGATAGAAGACTTTCTAAGGGAAGAACTTCTAAAGGTAGTCTAGGAGTGGTAAAGGTTTTCTACGGTTGAAGAACTTCCAAAGGTAATCTAGGGATAGAATATCTTTTAAAAATCGTCTAGGGATAGAAGGCCATCTAAAGGTCTTCAAGGGGAAGGAGACTTTTTTAAAGCAAAAGCCAATGGGTTGACTTTTTAAAAGAAGGCCTTCTAAATGTCTTCTAGGAGTAGAAGACCTCCAAATGGTTTTCTGGGGTTAGATGAAAAGTCTTCAAAATTATTCAATGGATATAAAATTTTCTAACGATCTTCTATAGGTAAAAGGCCTTCTGAAGGTCGTCTAAGGTTCATCTAGGGATAGAAACCTTCTGAGTTGAAAAACTTCAAAAGGCATTCTAGGACTAGAAGACTTCTTAAAGGTCTTTTAGGGATAGAAGACCTTTTTATTTTGTCACCGTTGAAAGTTTGATGTTGCGTGGCCTGGGAATCGAACCTCAAACTTTCTGAGTGCACCACGGTGCCACCCTTCCCAAAATAGTTGTGAACGAAATTAGTTTGAGATAATTTGTGGTTGATTTAGATTTGTATGTCAATCTGGTTGGTGCACACGATAATTCTGGAACGGAGCAACCAATTTGTCCAAACTTTCTTCCAAAAATAGATCAGGTTCGAATGTCGACTGATCAGTCTATTCATTTCACTACGGCTATGTGCCGTAGAAATATTTTTAAAAATCCACGAGCCTTGCTATGTGCCGTAGAAATATTTTTAAAAATCCACGAGCCTTGCTATGTGCCGTAGAAATATTTTTAAAAATCCACGAGCCTTGCTATGTGCCGTAGAAATATTTTTAAAAATCCACGAGCCTTGCTATGTGCCGTAGAAATATTTTTAAAAATCCACGAGCCTTGCTATGTGCCGTAGAAATATTTTTAAAAATCCACGAGCCTTGCTATGTGCCGTAGAAATATTTTTAAAAATCCACGAGCCTTGCTATGTGCCGTAGAAATATTTTTAAAAATCCACGAGCCTTGCTATGTGCCGTAGAAATATTTTTAAAAATCCACGAGCCTTGCTATGTGCCGTAGAAATATTTTTAAAAATCCACGAGCCTTGCTATGTGCCGTAGAAATATTTTTAAAAATCCACGAGCCTTGCTATGTGCCGTAGAAATATTTTTAAAAATCCACGAGCCTTGCTATGTGCCGTAGAAATATTTTTAAAAATCCACGAGCCTTGCTATGTGCCGTAGAAATATTTTTAAAAATCCACGAGCCTTGCTATGTGCCGTAGAAATATTTTTAAAAATCCACGAGCCTTGCTATGTGCCGTAGAAATATTTTTAAAAATCCACGAGCCTTGCTATGTGCCGTAGAAATATTTTTAAAAATCCACGAGCCTTGCTATGTGCCGTAGAAATATTTTTAAAAATCCACGAGCCTTGCTATGTGCCGTAGAAATATTTTTAAAAATCCACGAGCTCTGCTATGTGCCCCAGAAATATTTTTAAAAACCCACGAGCCTTGCTATGTGCCCCAGAAATATTTTTAAAAATCCACGAGCCTTGCTATGTGCCCCAGAAATATTTTTAAAAATCCACGAGCCCTGCTATGTGCCCCAGAAATATTTTAAAAAATCCACGAGCCTTGCTATGTGCCGTAGAAATATTTTTAAAAATCCACGAGCCTTGCTATGTGCCGTAGAAATATTTTTAAAAACCCACGAGCCTTGCTATGTGCCCCAGAAATATTTTTAAAAATCCACAAGCCTTGCTATGTGCCCCAAAAATATTTTTAAAAATCCACGAGCCCTGCTATGTGCCCCAGAAATATTTTTAAAAATCTACAAGCTTGCTATGTGCCTTAGAAATATTTTTAAAAATTCAAGAGCCTTGCTATGTGCCTTAGAAATATTTTTAAAAATTCAAGAGCCTTGCTATGTGCTCTAGAAATATTTTTAAAAATCCACGAGCCTTGCTATCCGCTGGAAATTTCCGAAACTTTCTTCATCACATAGGAAAGTGCTACTTCTTCTTTTGTTTGAAAATCGAAATTGTTTTTTAGTTGTGCAGGTTAGGAGGTAGATAAAATAATTCACTTTCTCGTAATTGTGGTCTTGTGGTCTCGAACTAGGTCCAACAAACCGGTCTGACTCGGTAAAAGTGCACCTCATTATTTTTGATAAGACTGATGCCAAAATTTTCCCGTTTTGGCATTTTCATTGAAAATAGTTTTTATTTCATAAAAAGGCAACATTTACTACGTACCCTAGGATTATTTTTAACATATACCTCCGGATCGTATACATGATGTCAGCACTCATACGCCACATTATTACAACCTTTTGAAAATCTCTTAAAATCATTTTTTCCTCTGAAATTATTATCATTTTTTAATTCATTTCTTTCTTTTAACAAAATTTTCTTAACAAAACGAGAAAACTTTATCGAATTCCCAACTCCAAGATAAATAAATCTCTGCCGGATTTTGTTATTGTTTTTCTTTCGGCAACTTCAGGGGGTGCCTGTTCTGGTTGTAATTAATTTCAAGACTGTTAAAAATGTTTTTGGTTTATTTTGTTGTTTTTGATGTTCGCCATGAATGTTGCCGTCGGAAGATGGGAACAAAAACGCTTAACTTTGGGCATGTTTACAAGATGTGGCGAACATCGAAAACCCTACTCCTCGCAACACCCAAAAACAAAGCAAAAAATATTTTTTCATTATTCTTTTGCAAAAGCAGGAAGAGATAATTATTTTAAAAAGTGAAAAACTCTTTACGATATTTTCCTACGGAGTTTCAATGTAAACACCCACTCCCCCATTCCTCATACCTCATCCACCAATCATAATTATAATTTATGATTATCCATAGAGACATTTTTCGGTAAAACTATGCTTTGTAAAGAAGTCGGGTTGGTTTGTTCTTCACCTTCCTAACCAACCTCCCAAACCATCGATACAATATCATAAAATCCTGCAAAGTGTCTCCTGTCTACTGCAGTTTTCTTGTTTTGTGGTTTAGCCGGTTGACTGCTGCTGCTGCCTGGTGTTTGGTTGGATATTGGGCTTTTTATAACAACTGCAGATAATACGTGGTAAAATATTGGTTATAGAATGTTACAGGATATTGGTTGTGTAGACATATTTGTGGCTGCCTACACAAAGTACCCGACAAAAATATATATTGATCAAGTTATTGCTATGTTGCAGAGGTTGTAGGCTGTTTGGAGTTGGGATGGAAGTCTGCAGTTGACTGTTTTTCTCTTCATTTCTCAGAAAGAGAAGGGTTATGAAGCAAGGAGAGTGTGTGCTTAAAGGGGAAGGGGAAGTGTGTGTAAATGGTTTGTTAATGAAAAAGTTTTTAAAATGACGAAATTTGTATGCATGTGAAATGTTGTGAGTTTTAAAAGGCGTAATAAATAACGTCTAATTGCAGGACAACTGGAAATTAGAAATATTTTAAAAATCCACGAGCCTTGCTAGGTGTCCTAGAAATATTTTTAAAAATCCACGAGCCTTGCTAGGTGTCCTAGAAATATTTTTAAAAATCCACGAGCCTTGCTAGGTGTCCTAGAAATATTTTTAAAAATCCACTAGCCTTGCTAGGTGTCCTAGAAATATTTTTAAAAATCCACGAGCCTTGCTAGGTGTCCTATAAATATTTTTAAAAATCCACGAGCCTTGCTAGGTGTCCTAGAAATATTTTTAAAAATCCACGAGCCTTGCTAGGTGTCCTAGAAATATTTTTAAAAATCCACGAGCCTTGCTAGGTGTCCTAGAAATATTTTTAAAAATCCACGAGCCTTGCTACGAGCACTAGAAATATTTTTAAAAATCCACGAGCCTTGCTAGGTGTCCTAGAAATATTTTTAAAAATCCACGAGCCTTGCTAGGTGTCCTAGAAATATTTTTAAAAATCCACGAGCCTTGCTAGGTGTCCTAGAAATATTTTTAAAAATCCACGAGCCTTGCTACGAGCACTAGAAATATTTTTAAAAATCCACGAGCCTTGCTACGAGCACTAGAAATATTTTTAAAAATCCACGAGCCTTGCTACGAGCTATAGAAATATTTTTAAAAATCCACGAGCCTCGCTACGAGCACTAGAAATATTTTTAAAAATCCACGAGCCTTGCTACGAGCACTAGAAATATTTTTAAAAATCCACGACCCTTGCTAGTTGTCCTAGAAATATTTTTCAAAATCCACGACCCTTGCTAGGTGTCCTAGAAATATTTTTAAAAATCCACGAGCCTTGCTACGAGCACTAGAGGTATTTTTAAAAATCCACGAGCCTTGCTACGAGCACTAGAAATATTTTTAAAAATCCACGAGCCTTGCTACGAGCACTAGAAATATTTTTAAAAATCCACTAGCCTTGCTAGGTGTCCTAGAAATATTTTTAAAAATCCACGAGCCTTGCTACGAGCACTAGAGATATTTTTAAAAATCCACGAGCCTTGCTAGGTGTCCTAGAAATATTTTTAAAAATCCACGAGCCTTGCTAGGTGTCCTAGAAATATTTTTAAAAATCCACGAGCCTTGCTAGGTGTCCTAGAAATATTTTTAAAAATCCACGAGCCTTGCTACGAGCACTAGAAATATTTTTAAAAATCCACGAGCCTTGCTAGGTGTCCTAGAAATATTTTTAAAAATCCACGAGCCTTGCTAGGTGTCCTAGAAATATTTTTAAAAATCCACGAGCCTTGCTAGGTGTCCTAGAAATATTTTTAAAAATCCACGAGCCTTGCTAGGTGTCCTAGAAATATTTTTAAAAATCCACAAGCCTTGCTAGGTGTCCTAGAAATATTTTTAAAAATCCACGAGCCTTGCTAGGTGTCCTAGAAATATTTTTAAAAATCCACGAGCCTTGCTAGGTGTCCTAGAAATATTTTTAAAAATCCACGAGCCTTGCTAGGTGTCCTAGAAATATTTTTAAAAATCCACGAGCCTTGCTAGGTTTCCTAGAAATATTTTTAAAAATCCACGAGCCTTGCTAGGTGTCCTAGAAATATTTTTAAAAATCCACGAGCCTTGCTAGGTGTCCTAGAAATATTTTTAAAAATCCACGAGTCTTGCTAGGTGTCCTAGAAATATTTTTAAAAATCCACGAGCCTTGCTAGGTGTCCTAGAAATATTTTTAAAAGTCCACGAGCCTTGCTAGGTGTCCTAGAAATATTTTTAAAAATCCACGAGCCTTGCTAGGTGTCCTAGAAATATTTTTAAAAATCCACGAGCCTTGCTAGGTGTCCTAGAAATATTTTTAAAAATCCACGAGCCTTGCTAGGTGTCCTAGAAATATTTTTAAAAATCCACGAGCCTTGCTAGGTGTCCTAGAAATATTTTTAAAAATCCACGAGCCTTGCTAGGTGTCCTAGAAATATTTTTAAAAGTCCACGAGCCTTGCTAGGTGTCCTAGAAATATTTTTAAAAATCCACGAGCCTTGCTAGGTGTCCTAGAAATATTTTTAAAAATCCACGAGCCTTGCTAGGTGTCCTAGAAATATTTTTAAAAATCCACGAGCCTTGCTAGGTGTCCTAGAAATATTTTTAAAAATCCACGAGCCTTGCTAGGTGTCCTAGAAATATTTTTAAAAATCCACGAGCCTTGCTAGGTGTCCTAGAAATATTTTTAAAAATCCACGAGCCTTGCTAGGTGTCCTAGAAATATTTTTAAAAATCCACGAGCCTTGCTAGGTGTCCTAGAAATATTTTTAAAAATCCACGAGCCTTGCTAGGTGTCCTAGAAATATTTTTAAAAATCCACGAGCCTTGCTAGGTGTCCTAGAAATATTTTTAAAAGTCCACGAGCCTTGCTAGGTGTCCTAGAAATATTTTTAAAAGTCCACGAGCCTTGCTAGGTGTCCTAGAAATATTTTTAAAAATCCACGAGCCTTGCTAGGTGTCCTAGAAATATTTTTAAAAATCCACGAGCCTTGCTAGGTGTCCTATAAATATTTTTAAAAATCCACGAGCCTTGCTAGGTGTCCTATAAATATTTTTAAAAATCCACGAGCCTTGCTAGGTGTCCTATAAATATTTTTAAAAATCCACGAGCCTTGCTAGGTGTCCTATAAATATTTTTAAAAATCCACGAGCCTTGCTAGGTGTCCTATAAATATTTTTAAAAATCCACGAGCCTTGCTAGGTGTCCTATAAATATTTTTAAAAATCCACGAGCCTTGCTAGGTTTCCTAGAAATATTTTTAAAAATCCACGAGCCTTGCTAGGTGTCCTAGAAATATTTTTAAAAATCCACGAGCCTTGCTAGGTGTCCTATAAATATTTTTAAAAATCCACGAGCCTTGCTACGAGCACTAGAGGTATTTTTAAAAATCCACGAGCCTTGCTACGAGCACTAGAAATATTTTTAAAAATCCACGAGCCTTGCTACGAGCACTAGAAATATTTTTAAAAATCCACTAGCCTTGCTAGGTGTCCTAGAAATATTTTTAAAAATCCACGAGCCTTGCTACGAGCACTAGAGATATTTTTAAAAATCCACGAGCCTTGCTACGAGCACTAGAAATATTTTTAAAAATCCACGAGCCTTGCTACGAGCACTAGAAATATTTTTAAAAATCCACGAGCCTTGCTACGAGCACTAGAAATATTTTTAAAAATCCACGAGCCTTGTTAGGTGTCCTAGAAATATTTTTAAAAATCCACGAGCCTTGCTAGGTGTCCTAGAAATATTTTTAAAAATCCACGAGCCTTGCTAGGTGTCCTATAAATATTTTTAAAAATCCACGAGCCTTGCTAGGTTTCCTAGAAATATTTTTAAAAATCCACGAGCCTTGCTAGGTGTCCTAGAAATATTTTTAAAAATCCACGAGCCTTGCTACGAGCACTAGAGGTATTTTTAAAAATCCACGAGCCTTGCTACGAGCACTAGAAATATTTTTAAAAATCCACGAGCCTTGCTACGAGCACTAGAAATATTTTTAAAAATCTACTAGCCTTGCTAGGTGTCCTAGAAATATTTTTAAAAATCCACGAGCCTTGCTACGAGCACTAGAGATATTTTTAAAAATCCACGAGCCTTGCTACGAGCACTAGAAATATTTTTAAAAATCCACGAGCCTTGCTACGAGCACTAGAAATATTTTTAAAAATCCACGAGCCTTGTTAGGTGTCCTAGAAATATTTTTAAAAATCCACGAGCCTTGCTAGGTGTCCTAGAAATATTTTTAAAAATCCACGAGCTTTGCTATTTGCCCTAGAAATATTGTTAAAAATCCACGAGCTTTGCTATTTGGCCTAGAAATATTTTTAAAAATCGACGAGCTTTGCTATTTGGCCTAGAAATATTTTGAAAAACCCACGAGCTTTGCTATTTGCCCTAGAAATATTTTTAAAAATCCACGAGCTTTGCTATGTGCAATAGGAAATTTTTAAAAACCCACGAGCCTTGCTAGGTGTCCTAGAAATATTTTTAAAAATCCACGAGCCTTGCTAGGTGACCTAGAAATATTTTTAAAAATCCACGAGCCATGCTAGGTGTCCTAGAAATATTTTTAAAAATCCACGAGCCTTGCTATGTGCCCTAGAAATATTTTTAAAAATCCACGAGTCTTGCCATGTGCCCTAGAAATATTTTTAAAAATCCACGAGTCTTGCCATGTGCCCTAGAAATATTTTTAAAAATCCACGAGTCTTGTCATGTGCCCTAGAAATATTTTTAAAAATCCACGAGCCTTGCTACGAGTACTAGAGATATTTTTAAAAATCCACGAGCCTTGCTACGAGCACTAGAAATATTTTTAAAAATCCACGAGCCTTGCTACGAGCACTAGAAATATTTTTAAAAATCCACGAGCCTTGCTACGAGCACTAGAAATATTTTTAAAAATCCACGAGCCTTGCTACGAGCACTAGAAATATTTGTAAAAATCCACGAGCCTTGTTAGGTGTCCTAGAAATATTTTTAAAAATCCACGAGCCTTGCTAGGTGTCCTAGAAATATTTTTAAAAATCCACGAGCCTTGCTAGGTGTCCTATAAATATTTTTAAAAATCCACGAGCCTTGCTAGGTTTCCTAGAAATATTTTTAAAAATCCACGAGCCTTGCTAGGTGTCCTAGAAATATTTTTAAAAATCCACGAGCCTTGCTACGAGCACTAGAGGTATTTTTAAAAATCCACGAGCCTTGCTACGAGCACTAGAAATATTTTTAAAAATCCACGAGCCTTGCTACGAGCACTAGAAATATTTTTAAAAATCTACTAGCCTTGCTAGGTGTCCTAGAAATATTTTTAAAAATCCACGAGCCTTGCTACGAGCACTAGAGATATTTTTAAAAATCCACGAGCCTTGCTACGAGCACTAGAAATATTTTTAAAAATCCACGAGCCTTGCTACGAGCACTAGAAATATTTTTAAAAATCCACGAGCCTTGTTAGGTGTCCTAGAAATATTTTTAAAAATCCACGAGCCTTGCTAGGTGTCCTAGAAATATTTTTAAAAATCCACGAGCTTTGCTATTTGCCCTAGAAATATTGTTAAAAATCCACGAGCTTTGCTATTTGGCCTAGAAATATTTTTAAAAATCGACGAGCTTTGCTATTTGGCCTAGAAATATTTTGAAAAACCCACGAGCTTTGCTATTTGCCCTAGAAATATTTTTAAAAATCCACGAGCTTTGCTATGTGCAATAGGAAATTTTTAAAAACCCACGAGCCTTGCTAGGTGTCCTAGAAATATTTTTAAAAATCCACGAGCCTTGCTAGGTGACCTAGAAATATTTTTAAAAATCCACGAGCCATGCTAGGTGTCCTAGAAATATTTTTAAAAATCCACGAGCCTTGCTATGTGCCCTAGAAATATTTTTAAAAATCCACGAGTCTTGCCATGTGCCCTAGAAATATTTTTAAAAATCCACGAGTCTTGCCATGTGCCCTAGAAATATTTTTAAAAATCCACGAGTCTTGTCATGTGCCCTAGAAATATTTTTAAAAATCCACGAGCCTTGCTACGAGTACTAGAGATATTTTTAAAAATCCACGAGCCTTGCTACGAGCACTAGAAATATTTTTAAAAATCCACGAGCCTTGCTACGAGCACTAGAAATATTTTTAAAAATCCACGAGCCTTGCTACGAGCACTAGAAATATTTTTAAAAATCCACGAGCCTTGCTACGAGCACTAGAAATATTTGTAAAAATCCACGACCCTTGCTAGGTGTCCCAGAAATATTTTTAAAAATCCACGACCCTTGCTAGTTGTCCTAGAAATATTTTTAAAAATCCACGAGCCTTGCTAGTTGTCCTAGAAATATTTTTAAAAATCCACGAGCCTTGCTACGAGCACTAGAAATATTTTAAAAATCCACGAGCCTTGCTACGAGCACTAGAAATATTTGTAAAAATCCACGACCCTTGCTAGGTGTCCCAGAAATATTTTTAAAAATCCACGACCCTTGCTAGTTGTCCTAGAAATATTTTTAAAAATCCACGAGTCTTGCCATGTGCCCTAGAAATATTTTTAAAAATCCACGAGCCTTGGTAGGTGCCCTACAAATTTTAAAAATAATAATAATTGTGAGCCGATGGGTGTATACGTGTTGTCAGAACTCATACGCTACAAAGGCTTTACGTTTGAGAAGTGGCATCATATGTTCAATTCCCAATGACTTATTTTATAAAAGGGTCCACAAATACTTCAATCCAATTATTTAAAAAAACTACCAACTCTATTATTTTTTTGGCCCTTATAGTATTTAACACCTCAGCCACACTTACATCCATTTATCCATTAGTTCTTTGCAGTTCCCAAAATAGTATTTCTACCATAACTAATGCATAAATAATCTGTTTATATTTCCATTATTATACAAATAATACAAAAGTTCTCTTTCTAATGTGCTGAGTGTAAATGGTTTTCATATACAAATAATTCCAACACAAACACTCGCACACAAACGAAAATAAACAATAAAGCCATAAATTAAAACCGAAAATTTGTTTAAGAGTAAACAAAAGCAAATGGTGTTGAATCGCATTACGAATTACTTTCACACAAAAATTTAATGTTATTATGGGGAGGATAATGGTATTGAATAAATAAAAATGGTTTGATATGGTGGCACCATGGTGGCCAAATACCATAATAATATAAAAACACATGACACACATAGAGACATATATGTAGAAATAAGTTATATTAAACAAATTAGGATAAAAGCTAAAAATATCCAAAAAATACAATAAGCGATTATAAATGTTGATTCTTTATGGAAATCTTGCAATATTCGAAAATGGTTCTAAATGGAATCCACCAGACGTTGGTCTGGGAAATTTTTTCTATAGAAAAAATCCACCAGACGTTGATCTAGGAATTTTTTTTTTAGTTCGCAGCTTTAGTTTAAAAATCTTCAGTATCAGAGCAATTAGCGCTTCCATGTACCATTATTTAAAGTTGTCTTTCTATTTACGTTTCAATATTGATAAAAAATATGCCTAATACCCATTCAATTCTTCAATAATTTTAAATTTTCTTCTTGGACCCATGGTGCGTATGATTGTTATTAATTTTGAGGTATAGCCAGTAAAATGGCAATAGCTCGAAAACTGCTTCACCAATTTTCTTCATTTAAAATCAGAAATATTCACAAGGCTTCAAGCTGTGAGGGAATACAGTTAAGGTCAAAGAGAAGCAACAGAGAAATGACAAAAAATAGATCGATTCTGATAAATTATTATTTTGTTTGAGAGTAGTTTGTATTTTCCGAATTTTACAAAGATCCTGGCTATCCTACTTTAAAAAATCCAAACATACGTTCAATTTATTTTTTTTTTTATTTTTAGAAATACTTCCACTAAATAAAATTTCTTTCTAATTATTTTATGTACAATAAATCCAATTATTACATGTGTAAACATGCAAATCACCAAATAATACTCTGCCATAAAACACACATACTTATGGACATGTGTATTTATTTTGCATTTTTTTGTATTTTTTTTACTTTGCATTTTCTGTGTTCCATTGTTGCTTTGCCCTGTGTGTGTTTCACTTGTAATCTATAATTATTTATGCCGTGGCCTCATTTCACATTCCTTGTCTCATTATTATTATTTTGCATTGAATGTGGAATTTTTGTCGGAAATATCAATAAATTATCCGGTTATTTTTGGAAACCATATCAAATTTCATAATGGCTATTGTATGAGTGTTAGAGTAAGTGTGCATGTGTGTGTGTGAAAATGGCGTTACAAATATAAAACCATGGTGTTACAATAATAATAACAATAATTCTATTTGTTAAATTAGTTGCACAAAATATTTTGCTGCAATTGGAATTTTGAATTTTCGAGAAAATTGAAGAGAATTTTCACAGCGTGGAAATTAAATTAGGGATTAAATTTATAGGAATAATCTTAACTTTCTTGATTTCTGAATGACAATATTCGGTTTCCTGCTAACCACCATTCGATTTGTTTTTCAGTACATCTCTAGGGGTTTAAAAAATTATTTTAAAAACCATGCAGTTATTTTGAAAACCCAAAAATTATAATTGGTCTCGTGGTGCGTATGATTATTATTAATTATGAGGTATACCCGGTAAAATGGCAATAGTTTGGGAACTACTGGACCTATTTTGATTATTAAAAGTGAGAAATATTCCCAAGGTATTAAGCTATGAAGGAAAAATATTATGTTCAAACTACACAGGGCAATATTCTGCTGAGCTATCCCGCAATCCATTAAAAAAAATTCGCCTAAGATAATGAATTTTCTCGTCTAAAAAAGTAAAACTTCCATTTTAAACTTTAATAAAATAATTAGGAAATCAACATTTTACAAATGATACAGATGCCAAGATTAATGAATGCTAACAAAATTTGCTCTATGGGAATAGTTGAGCAAGGAGAAAAACATAGTTGTTTACTATCAACTTTTAGTGTGCACATAAAAAGAAAGCTAAAATAATTTTCCATTTTTCTTGACAAACCCCAGCAAGATGATGAAAAAATAAAACTGCAAAGAACAACCAAAGACCACTAGCTTTTGTGTTTACCAATTTTCTCCAAACGCGACACAAATTCCATCATCCAATAGGGTATCAGCAAGACATGCAGCAGCCCGGAGTAGACGAGACAGTTGAATTTACATTTTTTCTTCATCTTACAAAAACAAAATCTTCAATTTGATAGAAGACTTATTATGAATTGAAGCATACCTGATGAAGATGTTGCGAGTTTCAAAGTATGTACAACTAGCGCTCGGCTGCTCCTCAAGTTTCTTTTTTTTACAAAAAAGAAGAAGAAAACTGAAAATAGTCATAGAAACAGCTGCTATCATTGTCATCTTCAGTGGAAATTATGTGCTTCGTTTGGTAAATGTTGGTCGTAGTACCACTACTCGTGATCTTAGCTAGAAGGTGGTGTGGAGTGAAGTGTAGTGGAGTATGGAATGGCAATACAAAATCACCTAAGTAAACATAATCTTGTGACAAAGTCACCAACATAATATAAAAAGAAGGTGAAATATAGAAATGTATTAGTGTGGGAAAAAAGAAAAAAAAATGCGAGGGATGGGGTAATAAGTTTCATTACAAAGAAAAAATATCTTCAATTATAAAGTAACAAATTTGGGATTTTTTAAATCGTATGCGTAACGTTGCTTATGAAACTAATAATATTATATAATAAATCATACGCAAGACAGTATGGTATTTTCAACAGTCATACGCCACACAGCAAAGCTTCATTGAAAACACGAAATCTGATAAATTTGAGAATAAAGTAGTAATAAATTAATTAAAGATACCCCGAAAGAATTCACGTTTATTGGCCTTTTTGGAGGTACTAAATAAAGTATGTTCATTGGAATTTTTGGAGGTCAGACAGATTCTATTATAAATATCAATGTATATTGACCTCTTTGAGTACATGGACTCCATGTCTATTGGCCCATTTGAGGACAAAAAAAGTCTATTTAATGAAACCACATTGATTTCTTTGAGGGCAGACAAGTTCCCTTAAAAATTGCACATTTATTGGCATCTTTGAGGACAGACATTTTCCACTAATTAATCCAGGCGTATTGGCCTATTTGAAGACAGAGAAGTATCCTAAAAGAATCTACGTTTATTGGCTTCTTTGAAGACAGACAATTTCCATTGAGCATTGCACATGTTTTGACCCCCTTTAGGACATACAAGTCCACTAAAAGAATACATATACATACATTGGCTTCTTTGAGGACATTTAAAAAAATATTGGATTTAAACAAGTAAGGACGTATCAGTCAGCTGTGCTGACGGAGAAATACCCTCAGCCACTGACCAAGAAAAAAGCAACAAAACCAAACCAAACAAAATAATTATGCCGTATATAAAATATATTGATTTTATATCACGAGTTTGCTTTAAAATCTGTAGGTACCGTAACGTGGGCTTATACCAAATCATTGACATATACCAAACATTTTTGGAAACCAAACTTCCTGATAAGGGACTCAAAATATTAAATTATCTTAAAATAAGTTTGAAAGAAATTTTTGAAAGAGAGAGTTATCTTGCACAATATCCGACAAGGTTTTGAAGCTTTTGGGCCATTATCTTAGGAAGTATTGACTAACTCCGGAACAAAATGTACCATTGTAAATGAGGCCGCTACAACAATCTACTGAAAAAGAGTCAAAACGATGCGAGAGTAGCTTCTAAACTTCACTTTATCCGAATTTTGTGTGGGAGGTATCCGAAGGAGTGGACCGATATAGTCTATATTTCAATCCTATACTGGACTGGATGAAAAAATACGATGTGCAAAGCCTGCATCAATCAAAAACTCCCTGCGAGGATTATCTTGCGGATTTGCCATTTTGGTTGGTGCCATCATGGTTTCTTGGAGCTTTTAGGCCAATATCTTACTCCGGCAAAAAAAGTAAAGCGAGCCACAAAAAAAAAAAACTTACTGAAAAAAATTTCAAAACGATCTGTGAGGAGCTGTTAAACTTCACTTTATCCGAATTTTGTGTGGGAGGTACTCAAAGGAGTGGACCGATACAATCCATATTCCAACCTGATACATTACTGGATGAAATAATACGATGTGCAAAGCCTGCACCAATCAGAAATTCCCTGCGAGGATTATCTTGCGGATTTGCCATTTTGGTTGGTGCCGTCAGGGTTTCTTGGAGCTTTTAGGCCAATGTCTCAGGAAGTATGGACTTCCGCAAGAAAAAAATTGAACCGTCATAAAGGGAGCCGCAAGGAAAACTTACTGAAAAAAGTTGAAAAACCATCCAAGAGGAGCCCTTAACCTTCACTTTAACCGAATTTTGTGTGGGAGGTACCCGAAGGAGTGGACTGAACTATATCTATATAGAACAGATCTATATCTGGACGGAATAATACGATGTGCAAAGTTTTGATCAAATCGATTTCTCCCTTCGAGAGTTATCGTTCTGAACATTTTACAGAAAAAGTTTGAACTTTTGTAGGGGAGGTACCAGAAGGAGTGGACCGATATGGCCCATCTTCGAACTTAAACTTGTAAAAAATCAAGGACATGTAAAATATATTTTTAAAGATGGATTTAAAAAAAATACAAGGAAGTGGATTTTTAAGAAATATTTTTTTTTCAAGGACGTGGATTTTTAAGAAATATTTTTTTTTCAAGGACGTGGATTTTTAAGAAATATTTTTTTTCAAGGACGTGGATTTTTAAGAAATATTTTTTTTCAAGGACGTGGATTTTTAAGAAATATTTTTTTTCAAGGACGAGGATTTTTAAGAAATATTTTTTTTTCAAGGACGTGGATTTTTAAGAAATATTTTTTTTCAAGGACGTGGATTTTTAAGAAATATTTTTTTTCAAGGACGTGGATTTTTAAGAAATATTTTTTTTCAAGGACGTGGATTTTTAAGAAATATTTTTTTTCAAGGACGAGGATTTTTAAGAAATATTTTTTTTCAAGGACGTGGATTTTTAAGAAATATTTTTTTTCAAGGACGTGGATTTTTAAAAAAACAAGGACGTGGATTTTTAAAAAATATTTTTTTTCAAGGACGTGGATTTTTAAAAAATATTTTTTTTCAAGGACGTGGATTTTTAAAAAATATTTTTTTTCAAGGACGTGGATTTTTAAAAAATATTTTTTTTCAAGGACGTGGATTTTTAAAAAATATTTTTTTTTCAAGGACGTGGATTTTTAAAAAATATCTTTTTTCAAGGACGTGGATTTTTAAAAAATATTTTTTTTCAAGGACGTGGATTTTTAAAAAATATTTTTTTTTCATGGACGTGGATTTTTAAAAAATATCTTTTTTCAAGGACGTGGATTTTTAAAAAATATCTTTTTTCAAGGATGTGGGCTTTTAAAAAATATTTTTCGAGGACCTGTAAAAAATCAAGGACATGTAAAAGATATTTGTAAAGACATGGATTTGTAAAAAAATATTTTTTAAAGACATGGATTTTTAAAAAATATGTCTTAAAAAGTGGATTTTAAAAAAAAAAAATTAATTGTTTTCAAGGACGTTTATTTTTTAAAAATCTGTTTTAAATGACGTCAATATTTACAAAATATTTTTTCTAGGACGTGTATTTTTTAAAAAAAATTATATTTTTTATAGTACTTGGATTTTTAATATATATATATATATATATATTATTATAGACGTGAATTTTTAAAAAATATTTTTTTTCAAGGAATTGCATTTTTAAATAAATAGTTTTTATCAAGGATGTGGGCTTTTAAAAAAATATTTTTTCGAGGACTTGGATTTTGAAAACATATTTTTTAAAGGACGTGGATTTTTAAAAAATATTTTTTAAAGGACGTGGATGTTAAAAAAATATTTTTTAAAGAACGTGGATTTTTAAAAAAAATTTTTTAAAGGACGTGGATTTTTAAAAAACATTTTTTTTTCAAAGACGTGCATTTTTATAAAAAAAAATATTTTTTTCAAGGACGTGCATTTTTACAAAAAATATTTTTTTTCAAGGATGTGCATTTTTACAAAAAATATTTTTTTGTGGATTTTTTATGATTTTAAAACGTGGATTTTAATAAATTCCTTTTTCAGGGACATGGACTTTAATTTTTTTTTTTGTTAGAACGTGGATTTTTAAACAATATTTTTGCATGGATCTGAATTTTTTAAAAAATATTTTTTAAAGACGTGGATTTTTAAAAAATATTTTTTAAGGGCGTGTATCTTAGAAAATATTTTTAAAAACGTGAATATTTACAAAATATTTTTTCAAGGACTTGGATTTTTTTTAAAAATATTATTTTTTCAAAGCCGTGGATTTAAAAAAAAAAATTTCAAAGACGTGGGCTTTTAAAAAAATATTTTTTATGTGGATTTTTAAAAAATATATTTTTTAAACGATATTTTTAAAAACTATTTTTTTTTTAAAGACGTGGATTTTTAAAAATATTTTACAAATACGTTTTTTATTTATTTCTAATTGTAGGTTTAAAAAAACTAAAGACTTACATTTTTAAAAATTATTTATTTCAAATTGTAAATTTAAAAGAAAATCAAAGACGTGAATTTTTAAAATATATTTATTTCAAATACGTGACTTTTTAGAAATTATTTATTTCAAAAACGTGGACGTTTAAAATATTTTTTCAAATATTTAAAAAAAAATATTTTTTAAAATATCTGTTTAATATTTATAGAATGATTGAAATTGATGAATTGTTCTTCAATACAAATTCCCTGATAATGATCTTCGTAAAAGATCGATATATTGGACAATAAAAATAAAATAAAAAAACAAAACCTATGGTTTTTTGAAAATTTTGCCTTTTTAGGCGAAGATTATTATACCCTCAGCCTTTAGGCTAAAGAGGGTATTTACACTTTTATACGACCAAAAATGTGCCTCATCGAAATAATGGTTTTAGACCCCAAGTATGTTTGTACGATATCCGTTTCAGACAATTTTGAGTAGATCTAGCAATGTCCGTCCGTCTGTCTGTCTGTTGGTCTGTCTGGCTGGTGCGCACGATAACTCTCGAACGGATCAATCGATTCGGTCCAAATTTTGGACATCGAAATATTTTGTCCGGATTCGATTTATAGGTCCACTGCTTCAGGTACCTCCCCCACAAATGTTCAAAAATTGTCGCAAAATTTGTGCGCACGATAACTCTTGTAGGGAATAACCGATTTGGTCCATACTTTACACATCGTATTATTTCTACCAAACTTAGATGAGGTTCCAATATGGACTCAATCGGACCACTCCTTCGGGTACCTCCCACACAAAATTTCGGAAAAGTTCAGATTAGGACCTGGTCTCGAATCGCTTTGATTTTTGTTGCAACAAGTTGTTTCGCTGTCCTCTATACGACGCTGTAAGTTTCATTAGGAGCAAGTCCATACTTCCTGAGAAAATCGCCTGAAAGTTGAAAAACAAACCCTATGACACCATGTTTATGGGTGGAAGCGAAAGATAATTCTCGAACGGAAATGCTGTTTCCAAACTTACTTTAAGTTCGTAGATAAGCCATATCGGTCCACTCCTTCAGGTACCTACCCCACAAAAGTTCAAAACTATTCGGAAAAATTGTGCGCACGATAACTCTTGATGGGAGTGACCGATTTGGTCCATACTTTACACATTCTCATAATATCTACCAGATATAGATCAGATTCAAATATGGACTATATTTGTCCACTCCATCCGGTACCTCCCACACAAAATTTCGGATAAGTTCACTTTAAGACCTGCTCTCGAATCACTTTGATTTTTGTTGAAGCAACTTGCATTCGCTGGCTCAATTACGATGGTAAAAGTTGTTTCAGGGGCAAGTCCATACTTCTTGAGAAAACAGCCAGAATGGTGTAAAAACCCCCTATGGCACCCCCATGGTCTATGACGGTCCATTCCTTTAAGTACCTTTTCCGCAAAATTTTTGAACTTTAAACCTAATCAACATTTTTGTCGGTTCATACGACCAAAATTTTAAAACCCCCTAAATACATACATAAGTTTTTTGTGAAAAAAGTGTTTCAATTTGCACAGGCTGAGGGTATATCTCTGTCGGCAAAGCCGACTGATACTTTTTTACTTGTTTTTTTTTTTTTTTTTGAAAAGTTTGCACTTTTTGGCGAAGATAATTTTTAGTATTTGTTTTTTTTAATTAATTTCTCGTCGGAAATCGAGCTTAATGATCAATAATGCATCGGCTTTCCTATTGTTTTTATTTTCTGATCTAAAGCCATTTAATATTTTATTGTCCATCTATAGGCCCTTAGGCGTTGATTTTTTTAATATTTTTATTGTCCATCTCTAGGTCCTTAGGCGTGGATTTTTTAAATACTTTTTGTTGTCCGTCTATAGGCCCTTAGGCGTTGATTTTTTGTAATATTTTTGTTGTCCATCTATAGGCCCTTAGGCGTTGATTTTTTTAAATATTTTTATTGTCCATCTCTAGGCCCTTAGGCGTGGATTTTTTAAATATTTTTTATTCTCCATCTATAGGCCCTTAGGCGTTGATTTTTTTTTAATATTTTTATTGTCCATCTCTAGGCCCTTAGGCGTGGATTTTTTAAATATTTTTTATTCTCCATCTATAGGCCCTTAGGCGTTGATTTTTTTTAATATTTTTATTGTCCATCTCTAGGCCCTTAGGCGTGGATTTTTTAAATATTTTTTATTCTCCATCTATAGGCCCTTAGGTGTTGATTTTTTGTAATATTTTTGTTGTCCATCTCTAGGCCCTTAGGCGTGGATTTTTTAAATATTTTTTATTCTCCATCTATAGGCCCTTAGGCGTTGATTTTTTTTAATATTTTTATTGTCCATCTCTAGGCCCTTAGGCGTGGATTTTTTTAATATTTTTATTGTCCATCTCTAGGCCCTTAGGCGTGGATTTTTTTAATATTTTTATTGTCCATCTCTAGGCTACTTTTTATTGTCCATCTATAGGCTCTTAGGCGTGGATTTTTTAAATATTTTTTATTCTCCATCTATAGGCCCTTAAGCGTTGATTTTTTTAATATTCTTATTGTCCATCTCTAGGCCCTTAGGCGTGGATTTTTTAAATACTTTTTACATTTTTTTTAAATATTAAAAAAATAAATATTTTTTATAGTCGTGTTAAATTCACTTTGCAAAAATTTGGAAACTTATAACTTCATTGAGCGGAATTATTTATTATTTTAATTTGGAGCCATGGAGCGTATGATTACTATTAATTATGAGGTAATATCAGAAAAGTAGGCATATCTTTGGTCTAACTAAATGGATTTCTGTCAAATAAAGTTCAATGTATTCAGGAGACATTAGGGCTTCATATGAAATTTTATTTTGACTGAAATTTTATGACCTTTATTGAGAAAACTTGGTATTTTTAAGGCTATAAATTTAGAAGCATCCAGTTTCTTAAAATAATTTGCGTTAAAAGCCCAAATGTCTATAAAATGCATACAAATATTTAAAATTAATTGGGAATTTCGGCAAAATTATCCAAAAACTGGATAGAAATAAAAATATTTTATTAAAGATATATTTTTTATTTTAGATTAGATTATACAATTTCACAATTTAGATTAGATAATTTCAATATTATTTTTGGGAATATATATTTTATATTTTATTTTAAAATATTACTCATCTACTTACTTACTTACTTACTTAGAAACAGAACGTCTTGTTCCATAAGCCGAACTAAGAATAGATTTCCAAACGTACCCATATTTCGCTTTACTTCTCCAATTTTGGCTGCCATGTTTTGTGATATCTCCTTCAACTTGGTATTTTCATCGGAGTTTTGGCCTTCCCTTGGCGCGTATACCATCGAGTGGCTCGTATTCAAATGCCTATTCCTCATCATCCATATCAAATTTTCCATTTTTCCCGAAATATTTACCTTGAGTCAAAAAATATTTGGCACACATTTTCCAATTTCTTCATCATGCTGCATTACCTTACCCAGGAATTCCAACTAAAACATATTTTTCTTCATAATAATATCATGGCAAAGAACAGAGTACAAAAAAACAACATACCAAACAAAATCGTTTAAAGTTTACTTAAAGTTCATTCCACTGTTTAACATTCTGCCTCATCTTCTTCTCTCAGCTTTTGCTTCTACTTGACTTTCTAAGGCAAAAATATTTTTTTCGCTGATGAAACATCATTGGCAGAAAAATAAGTAGTAGAGACGACAACGAATACGATGAACGAAAAAAAATCAGCAAAATCAGGCATTATGTATTTAAGCTGATGCCAAATAGCATTACACAAACATTTATAGACGCACACGAACACACATAAAGATATAACAATATACATACATACACATCTATCTACACAAAATACTCAGGAGCAATACATGATGAAGAAGATGATGATAAAAAAAGCTACAGAAAAAATCATCAAATCATCAAACAGACGAATGTAAAACGAGAGAGAGCAAAAGTTTTTTTCTTTTTCTTCCACTGATGTACAATTAAGAAGGCTTTTTCCATTTTCATTCCTTGAAGGCACAAACAGCAAAGTACACATGCTTACTGAAATTTGATCAGGAGAGGGAGGAGATGGGTTAAGCAACAAAATATTCAGCGATAATTTACTAAAAACGTACAAAAATTTTGCCAAAGGGACATTTTAAATTAAATAAGAAATTCCAAAGAAGCAAAAAAAAAACAAAATAAATAGAGACAAACAAATCACTCATAATAATCAAATTTCATGTTAATGGCAGTAGAGGGAAAGGTTTTTGAACGAAAAAAAAAATATTTTGGATTTTTAATTGAGGTTGTGAGACATAAACTTTTACAACTTAAATTAAAATCTCTCAGACAGAGTTCAAGGTTTTTTTCTATGGAAAATCGCCAAACGTTGATCTGGGAAAAATCCACGCCTAAGGACCTATAGATGGACAATAAAAAATATTACAAAAATCCACGCCTAAGGACCTATAGATGGACAATAAAAAATATTACAAAAATCCACGCCTAAGGGCCTATAGATGGACAATAAAAAATATTTAAAAAATCCACGCCTAAGGGCCTATAGATGGACAATAAAAAATATTTAAAAAATCCACGCCTAAGGGCCTATAGATGGACAATAAAAAATATTTAAAAAATCCACGCCTAAGGGCCTATAGATGGACAATAAAAAATATTTAAAAAATCCACGCCTAAGGGCCTATAGATGGACAATAAAAAATATTTAAAAAATCCACGCCTAAGGGCCTATAGATGGACAATAAAAAATATTTAAAAAATCCACGCCTAAGGGCCTATAGATGGACAATAAAAAATATTTAAAAAATCCACGCCTAAGGGCCTATAGATGGACAATAAAAAATATTTAAAAAATCCACGCCTAAGGGCCTATAGATGGACAATAAAAAATATTTAAAAAATCCACGCCTAAGAGCCTATAGATGGACAATAAAAAATATTTAAAAAATCCACGCCTAAGGGCCTATAGATGGACAATAAAAAATATTTAAAAAATCCACGCCTAAGGGCCTATAGATGGACAATAAAAAATATTTAAAAAATCCACGCCTAAGGGCCTATAGATGGACAATAAAAAATATTTAAAAAATCCACGCCTAAGGGCCTATAGATGGACAATAAAAAATATTTAAAAAATCCACGCCTAAGGGCCTATAGATGGACAATAAAAAATATTTAAAAAATCCACGCCTAAGGGCCTATAGATGGACAATAAAAAATATTTAAAAAATCCACGCCTAAGGGCCTATAGATGGACAATAAAAAATATTTAAAAAATCCACGCCTAAGGGCCTATAGATGGACAATAAAAAATATTTAAAAAATCCACGCCTAAGGGCCTATAGATGGACAATAAAAAATATTTAAAAAATCCACGCCTAAGGGCCTATAGATGGACAATAAAAAATATTTAAAAAATCCACGCCTAAGGGCCTATAGATGGACAATAAAAAATATTTAAAAAATCCACGCCTAAGGGCCTATAGATGGACAATAAAAAATATTTAAAAAATCCACGCCTAAGGGCCTATAGATGGACAATAAAAAATATTTAAAAAATCCACGCCTAAGGGCCTATAGATGGACAATAAAAAATATTTAAAAAATCCACGCCTAAGGGCCTATAGATGGACAATAAAAAATATTTAAAAAATCCACGCCTAAGGGCCTATAGATGGACAATAAAAAATATTTAAAAAATCCACGCCTAAGGGCCTATAGATGGACAATAAAAAATATTTAAAAAATCCACGCCTAAGGGCCTATAGATGGACAATAAAAAATATTTAAAAAATCCACGCCTAAGGGCCTATAGATGGACAATAAAAAATATTTAAAAAATCCACGCCTAAGGGCCTATAGATGGACAATAAAAAATATTTAAAAAATCCACGCCTAAGGGCCTATAGATGGACAATAAAAAATATTTAAAAAATCCACGCCTAAGGGCCTATAGATGGACAATAAAAAATATTTAAAAAATCCACGCCTAAGGGCCTATAGATGGACAATAAAAAATATTTAAAAAATCCACGCCTAAGGGCCTATAGATGGACAATAAAAAATATTTAAAAAATCCACGCCTAAGGGCCTATAGATGGACAATAAAAAATATTTAAAAAATCCACGCCTAAGGGCCTATAGATGGACAATAAAAAATATTTAAAAAATCCACGCCTAAGGGCCTATAGATGGACAATAAAAAATATTTAAAAAATCCACGCCTAAGGGCCTATAGATGGACAATAAAAAATATTTAAAAAATCCACGCCTAAGGGCCTATAGATGGACAATAAAAAATATTTAAAAAATCCACGCCTAAGGGCCTATAGATGGACAATAAAAAATATTTAAAAAATCCACGCCTAAGGGCCTATAGATGGACAATAAAAAATATTTAAAAAATCCACGCCTAAGGGCCTATAGATGGACAATAAAAAATATTTAAAAAATCCACGCCTAAGGGCCTATAGATGGACAATAAAAAATATTTAAAAAATCCACGCCTAAGGGCCTATAGATGGACAATAAAAAATATTTAAAAAATCCACGCCTAAGGGCCTATAGATGGACAATAAAAAATATTTAAAAAATCCACGCCTAAGGGCCTATAGATGGACAATAAAAAATATTTAAAAAATCCACGCCTAAGGGCCTATAGATGGACAATAAAAAATATTTAAAAAATCCACGCCTAAGGGCCTATAGATGGACAATAAAAAATATTTAAAAAATCCACGCCTAAGGGCCTATAGATGGACAATAAAAAATATTTAAAAAATCCACGCCTAAGGGCCTATAGATGGACAATAAAAAATATTTAAAAAATCCACGCCTAAGGACCTATAGATGGACAATAAAAAATATTTAAAAAATCCACGCCTAAGGACCTATAGATGGACAATAAAAAATATTTAAAAAATCCACGCCTAAGGGCCTATAGATGGACAATAAAAAATATTTAAAAAATCCACGCCTAAGGGCCTATAGATGGACAATAAAAAATATTTAAAAAATCCACGCCTAAGGGCCTATAGATGGACAATAAAAAATATTTAAAAAATCCACGCCTAAGGGCCTATAGATGGACAATAAAAATATTTAAAAAATCCACGCCTAAGGGCCTATAGATGGACAATAAAAAATATTTAAAAAAATCCACGCCTAAGGGCCTATAGATGGAGAATAAAAAAAATTAAAAAAATCCACGCCTAAGGGCCTATAGATGGACAATAAAAAATATTTAAAAAATCCACGCCTAAGGGCCTATAGATGGAGAATAACAAATATTTAAAAAATCCACGCCCAAGGGCCTATAGATGGACAATAAAAAATATTTTAAAAATCCACGCCCAAGGGCCTATAGATGGACAATAAAAAATATTTTAAAAATCCACGCCCAAGGGCCTATAGATGGACAATAAAAAATATTTAAAAAATCCACGCCCAAGGGCCTATAGATGGACAATAACAAATATTTAAAAAATCCACGCCTAAGGGCCTATAGATGGACAATAAAAAATATTTAAAAAATCCACGCCTAAGGGCCTATAGATGGACAATAAAAAATATTTAAAAAATCCACGCCTAAGGGCCTATAGATGGACAATAAAAAATATTTTAAAAAATCCACGCCTAAGGGCCTATAGATGGAGAATAAAAAATATTTAAAAAGTCCACGCCTAAGGGCCTATAGATGGACAATAAAAAATATTTAAAAAATCCGCGCCTAAGGGCCTAGAGATGGACAATAAAAAATATTTAAAATATCCACGCCTAAGGGCCTAGAGATGGACAATAAAAAATATTTAAAAAATCCACGCCTAAGGGCCTATAGATGGACAATAAAAAATATTTAAAAAATCCACGCCTAAGGGCCTATAGATGGACAATAAAAAATATTTAAAAAGTCCACGCCTAAGGGCCTATAGATGGACAATAAAAAATATTTAAAAAATCCACGCCTAAGGGCCTATAGATGACAATAAAAAATATTTTAAAAAATCCACGCCTAAGGGCCTATAGATGGACAATAAAAAATATTTAAAATATCCACGCCTAAGGGCCTATAGATGGACAATAAAAAATATTTAAAAAATCCGCGCCTAAGGGCTTAGAGATGGACAATAAAAAATATTTAAAAAATCCACGCCTAAGGGCCTATAGATGGACAATAAAAAATATTTAAAATATCCACGCCTAAGGGCCTATAGATGGACAATAAAAAATATTTAAAAAATCCACGCCTAAGGGCCTATAGATGGACAATAAAAAATATTTAAAAAATCCACGCCTAAGGGCCTATAGATGGACAATAAAAAATATTTAAAATATCCACGCCTAAGGGCCTATAGATGGACAATAAAAAATATTTAAAAAATCCGCGCCTAAGGGCCTAGAGATGGACAATAAAAAATATTTAAAAAATCCACGCCTAAGGGCCTATAGATGGACAATAAAAAATATTTAAAAAATCCACGCCTAAGGGCCTATAAATGGACAATAAAAAATATTTAAAAAATCCACGCCTAAGGGCCTTTAAATTGGCAATAAAAAATATATAAAAATTCTACATCTAAGGCCTTTAGATGCACAGAAAAAAATATTTAAAAAATCCACGCCTAAGGGCCTATGGATGGACAATAAAAAATATTTTAAAAAATCCACGCCTAAGGGCCTATAGATGGACAATAAAAAATATTTAAAAAATCCACGCCTAAGGGCCTATAGATGGACAATAAAAAATATTATAGATGGAGAATAAAAAATATTTAAAAAATCCACGCCTAAGGGCCTATGGATGGACAATAAAAAATATTATAGATGGAGAATAAAAAATATTTAAAAAATCCACGCCTAAGGGCCTATAGATGGAGAATAAAAAATATTTAAAAAATCCACGCCCAAGGGCCTATAGATGGAGAATAAAAAATATTTAAAAAATCCACGCCTAAGGGCCTATAGATGGAGAATAAAAAATATTTAAAAAATCCACGCCTAAGGGCCTATAGATGGACAATAAAAAATATTTAAAAAATCCGCGCCTAAGGGCCTAGAGATGGACAATAAAAAATATTTAAAATATCCACGCCTAAGGGCCTATAGATGGACAATAAAAAATATTTAAAATATCCACGCCTAAGGGCCTATAGATGGACAATAAAAAATATTTAAAAAATCCGCGCCTAAGGGCCTAGAGATGGACAATAAAAAATATTTAAAATATCCACGCCTAAGGGCCTATAGATGGACAATAAAAAATATTTAAAATATCCACGCCTAAGGGCCTATAGATGGACAATAAAAAATATTTAAAAAATCCACGCCTAAGGGCCTATAGATGGACAATAAAAAATATTTAAAAAATCCACGCCTAAGGGCCTATAGATGGACAATAAAAAATATTTTAAAAAATCCACGCCTAAGGGCCTATAGATGGAGAATAAAAAATATTTTAAAAAATCCACGCCTAAGGGCCTATAGATGGAGAATAAAAAATATTTAAAAAGTCCACGCCTAAGGGCCTATAGATGGACAATAAAAAATATTTAAAAAATCCACGCCCAAGGGCCTATAGATGGACAATAAAAAATATTTAAAAAATCCACGCCCAAGGGCCTATAGATGGACAATAAAAAATATTTAAAAAATCCACGCCTAAGGGCCTATAGATGGACAATAAAAAATATTTAAAAAATCCGCGCCTAAGGGCCTAGAGATGGACAATAAAAAATATTTAAAATATCCACGCCTAAGGGCCTATAGATGGACAATAAAAAATATTTAAAAAGTCCACGCCTAAGGGCCTATAGATGGACAATAAAAAATATTTAAAAAATCCACGCCTAAGGGCCTATAGATGGACAATAAAAAATATTTAAAAAGTCCACGCCTAAGGGCCTATAGATGGACAATAAAAAATATTTAAAAAGTCCACGCCTAAGGGCCTATAGATGGACAATAAAAAATATTTAAAAAATCCACGCCTAAGGGCCTATAGATGACAATAAAAAATATTTAAAAAATCCACGCCTAAGGGCCTATAGATGGAGAATAAAAAATATTTTAAAAAATTTACGCCTAAGGGCCTATAGATGGAGAATAAAAAATATTTAAAAAATCCACGCCTAAGGGCCTAGAGATGGACAATAAAAAATATTTAAAATATCCACGCCTAAGGGCCTATAGATGGACAATAAAAAATATTTAAAAAATCCACGCCTAAGGGCCTATAGATGACAATAAAAAATATTTAAAAAATCCACGCCTAAGGGCCTATAGATGGAGAATAAAAAATATTTTAAAAAATTTACGCCTAAGGGCCTATAGATGGAGAATAAAAAATATTTAAAAAATCCACGCCTAAGGGCCTAGAGATGGACAATAAAAAATATTTAAAATATCCACGCCTAAGGGCCTATAGATGGACAATAAAAAATATTTAAAATATCCACGCCTAAGGGCCTATAGATGGACAATAAAAAATATTTAAAAAATCCACGCCTAAAGGCCTATAGATGGACAATAAAAAATATTTAAAAAATCCACGCCCAAGGGCCTATAGATGGACAATAAAAAATATTTAAAAAATCCACGCCCAAGGGCCTATAGATGGACAATAAAAAATATTTAAAAAATCCACGCCTAAGGGCCTATGGATGGACAATAAAAAATATTATAGATGGAGAATAAAAAATATTTAAAAAATCCACGCCTAAGGGCCTATGGATGGACAATAAAAAATATTATAGATGGAGAATAAAAAATATTTAAAAAATCCACGCCTAAGGGCCTATAGATGGAGAATAAAAAATATTTAAAAAATCCACGCCTAAGGGCCTATAGATGGAGAATAAAAAATATTTAAAAAATCCACGCCCAAGGGCCTATAGATGGAGAATAAAAAATATTTAAAAAATCCACGCCTAAGGGCCTATAGATGGAGAATAAAAAATATTTAAAAAATCCACGCCTAAGGGCCTATAGATGGAGAATAAAAAATATTTAAAAAATCCACGCCTAAGGGCCTATAGATGGACAATAAAAAATATTTAAAAAATCCGCGCCTAAGGGCCTAGAGATGGACAATAAAAAATATTTAAAATATCCACGCCTAAGGGCCTATAGATGGACAATAAAAAATATTTAAAATATCCACGCCTAAGGGCCTATAGATGGACAATAAAAAATATTTAAAAAATCCACGCCTAAGGGCCTATAGATGGACAATAAAAAATATTTAAAAAATCCACGCCTAAGGGCCTATAGATGGACAATAAAAAATATTTTAAAAAATCCACGCCTAAGGGCCTATAGATGGAGAATAAAAAATATTTTAAAAAATCCACGCCTAAGGGCCTATAGATGGAGAATAAAAAATATTTAAAAAGTCCACGCCTAAGGGCCTATAGATGGACAATAAAAAATATTTAAAAAATCCACGCCCAAGGGCCTATAGATGGACAATAAAAAATATTTAAAAAATCCACGCCCAAGGGCCTATAGATGGACAATAAAAAATATTTAAAAAATCCACGCCTAAGGGCCTATAGATGGACAATAAAAAATATTTAAAAAATCCGCGCCTAAGGGCCTAGAGATGGACAATAAAAAATATTTAAAATATCCACGCCTAAGGGCCTATAGATGGACAATAAAAAATATTTAAAAAGTCCACGCCTAAGGGCCTATAGATGGACAATAAAAAATATTTAAAAAATCCACGCCTAAGGGTCTATAGATGGACAATAAAAAATATTTAAAAAGTCCACGCCTAAGGGCCTATAGATGGACAATAAAAAATATTTAAAAAGTCCACGCCTAAGGGCCTATAGATGGACAATAAAAAATATTTAAAAAATCCACGCCTAAGGGCCTATAGATGACAATAAAAAATATTTAAAAAATCCACGCCTAAGGGCCTATAGATGGAGAATAAAAAATATTTTAAAAAATTTACGCCTAAGGGCCTATAGATGGAGAATAAAAAATATTTAAAAAATCCACGCCTAAGGGCCTAGAGATGGACAATAAAAAATATTTAAAATATCCACGCCTAAGGGCCTATAGATGGACAATAAAAATATTTAAAAAATCCACGCCTAAGGGCCTATAGATGACAATAAAAAATATTTAAAAAATCCACGCCTAAGGGCCTATAGATGGAGAATAAAAAATATTTTAAAAAATTTACGCCTAAGGGCCTATAGATGGAGAATAAAAAATATTTAAAAAATCCACGCCTAAGGGCCTAGAGATGGACAATAAAAAATATTTAAAATATCCACGCCTAAGGGCCTATAGATGGACAATAAAAAATATTTAAAATATCCACGCCTAAGGGCCTATAGATGGACAATAAAAAATATTTAAAAAATCCACGCCTAAGGGCCTATAGATGGACAATAAAAAATATTTAAAAAATCCACGCCCAAGGGCCTATAGATGGACAATAAAAAATATTTAAAAAATCCACGCCCAAGGGCCTATAGATGGACAATAAAAAATATTTAAAAAATCCACGCCTAAGGGCCTATAGATGGACAATAAAAAATATTTAAAAAATCCGCGCCTAAGGGCCTAGAGATGGACAATAAAAAATATTTAAAATATCCACGCCTAAGGGCCTATAGATGGACAATAAAAAATATTTAAAAAGTCCACGCCTAAGGGCCTATAGATGGACAATAAAAAATATTTAAAAAATCCACGCCTAAGGGCCTATAGATGGACAATAAAAAATATTTAAAAAGTCCACGCCTAAGGGCCTATAGATGGAGAATAAAAAATATTTTAAAAAATTTACGCCTAAGGGCCTATAGATGGAGAATAAAAAATATTTAAAAAATCCACGCCTAAGGGCCTAGAGATGGACAATAAAAAATATTTAAAATATCCACGCCTAAGGGCCTATAGATGGACAATAAAAAATATTTAAAAAATCTACGCCTAAGGGCCTATAGATGACAATAAAAAATATTTAAAAAATCCACGCCTAAGGGCCTATAGATGGAGAATAAAAAATATTTTAAAAAATTTACGCCTAAGGGCCTATAGATGGAGAATAAAAAATATTTAAAAAATCCACGCCTAAGGGCCTAGAGATGGACAATAAAAAATATTTAAAATATCCACGCCTAAGGGCCTATAGATGGACAATAAAAAATATTTAAAATATCCACGCCTAAGGGCCTATAGATGGACAATAAAAAATATTTAAAAAATCCACGCCTAAGGGCCTATAGATGGACAATAAAAAATATTTAAAAAATCCACGCCCAAGGGCCTATAGATGGACAATAAAAAATATTTAAAAAATCCACGCCCAAGGGCCTATAGATGGACAATAAAAAATATTTAAAAAATCCACGCCTAAGGGCCTATAGATGGACAATAAAAAATATTTAAAAAATCCGCGCCTAAGGGCCTAGAGATGGACAATAAAAAATATTTAAAAAATCCACGCCTAAGGGCCTATAGATGGACAATAAAAAATATTTAAAAAATCCGCGCCTAAGGGCCTAGAGATGGACAATAAAAAATATTTAAAATATCCACGCCTAAGGGCCTATAGATGGACAATAAAAAATATTTAAAAAGTCCACGCCTAAGGGCCTATAGATGGACAATAAAAAATATTTAAAAAGTCCACGCCTAAGGGCCTATAGATGGACAATAAAAAATATTTAAAAAATCCACGCCTAAGGGCCTATAGATGACAATAAAAAATATTTAAAAAATCCACGCCTAAGGGCCTATAGATGGAGAATAAAAAATATTTTAAAAAATTTACGCCTAAGGGCCTATAGATGGAGAATAAAAAATATTTAAAAAATCCACGCCTAAGGGCCTAGAGATGGACAATAAAAAATATTTAAAATATCCACGCCTAAGGGCCTATAGATGGACAATAAAAAATATTTAAAAAATCCACGCCTAAGGGCCTATAGATGACAATAAAAAATATTTAAAAAATCCACGCCTAAGGGCCTATAGATGGAGAATAAAAAATATTTTAAAAAATTTACGCCTAAGGGCCTATAGATGGAGAATAAAAAATATTTAAAAAATCCACGCCTAAGGGCCTAGAGATGGACAATAAAAAATATTTAAAATATCCACGCCTAAGGGCCTATAGATGGACAATAAAAAATATTTAAAAAATCCGCGCCTAAGGGCCTAGAGATGGACAATAAAAAATATTTAAAAAATCCACGCCTAAGGGCCTATAGATGGACAATAAAAAATATTTAAAAAATCCACGCCTAAGGGCCTATAGATGGAGAATAAAAAATATTTAAAAAATCCACGCCTAAGGGCCTATAGATGGAGAATAAAAAATATTTAAAAAATCCACGCCTAAGGGCCTAGAGATGGACAATAAAAAATATTTAAAAAATCCACGCCTAAGGGCCTATAGATGGACAATAAAAAATATTTAAAAAATCCACGCCTAAGGGCCTATAGATGGACAATAAAAAATATTTAAAAAGTCCACGCCTAAGGGCCTATAGATGGACAATAAAAAATATTTAAAAAATCCACGCCTAAGGGCCTATAGATGACAATAAAAAATATTTTAAAAAATCCACGCCTAAGGGCCTATAGATGGACAATAAAAAATATTTAAAATATCCACGCCTAAGGGCCTATAGATGGACAATAAAAAAATATTTAAAAAATCCGCGCCTAAAAGCCTAGAGATGGACAATAAAAAATATTTAAAAAATCCACGCCTAAGGGCCTATAGATGGACAATAAAAAATATTTAAAATATCCACGCCTAAGGGCCTATAGATGGACAATAAAAAATATTTAAAAAATCCACGCCTAAGGGCCTATAGATGGACAATAAAAAATATTTAAAAAATCCACGCCTAAGGGCCTATAGATGGACAATAAAAAATATTTAAAATATCCACGCCTAAGGGCCTATAGATGGAGAATAAAAAATATTTAAAAAATCCACGCCTAAGGGCCTATAGATGGAGAATAAAAAATATTTAAAAAATCCACGCCTAAGGGCCTATAGATGGACAATAAAAAATATTTAAAATATCCACGCCTAAGGGCCTATAGATGGAGAATAAAAAATATTTAAAAAATCCACGCCTAAGGGCCTATAGATGGAGAATAAAAAATATTTAAAAAATCCACGCCTAAGGGCCTATAGATGGAGAATAAAAAATATTTAAAAAATCCACGCCTAAGGGCCTATAGATGGAGAATAAAAAATATTTAAAAAATCCACGCCTAAGGGCCTATAGATGGAGAATAAAAAATATTTAAAAAATCCACGCCTAAGGGCCTATAGATGGAGAATAAAAAATATTTAAAAAATCCACGCCTAAGGGCCTATAGATGGAGAATAAAAAATATTTAAAAAATCCACGCCTACAATAAAAAATATTTTAAAAAATCCACGCCTACAATAAAAAATATTTTAAAAAATCCACGCCTACAATAAAAAATATTTTAAAAAATCCACGCCTACAATAAAAAATATTTTAAAAAATCCACGCCTACAATAAAAAATATTTTAAAAAATCCACGCCTACAATAAAAAATATTTTAAAAAATCCACGCCTACAATAAAAAATATTTTAAAAAATCCACGCCTACAATAAAAAATATTTTAAAAAATCCACGCCTAAGGGCCTTTAGATGGACAATAAAAAATATTTTAAAAAATCCACGCCTAAGTGCCTATAGATGGACAATAAAAAATATTTAAAAATCCACGACTAAGGGCCTCTAGATGGACAATGAAAGCTATTAAAAATCCACACCTAAGTGCCTATGGAGGATAAAAAATATAAAAAAAAAAAATCCACACCTAAGGGCCTATAGATGGAGGATCAAAAATATTAAAAAATACGCGCCTAACGGCCTATAGATGGAGGATAAAAAATATTTAAAAAATCCACGCACAAGGTCCTATAGATGGAGAATAAAAAATATTTAAAAAATCCACGCCTAAGGGCCTATAGATGGACAATAAAAAATATTTAAAAAATCCACGCCTAAGGGCCTATAGATGGAGAATAAAAAATATTTAAAAAATCCACGCCTAAGGGCCTATAGATGGACAATAAAAAATATTTAAAAAATCCACGCCTAAGGGCCTATAGATGGACAATAAAAAATATTTAAAAAATCCACGCCTAAGGGCCTATAGATGGACAATAAAAAATATTTAAAAAATCCACGCCTAAGGGCCTATAGATGGACAATAAAAAATATTTAAAAAATCCACGCCTAAGGGCCTATAGATGGAGAATAAAAAATATTTAAAAAATCCACGCCTAAGGGCCTATAGATGGAGAATAAAAAATATTTAAAAAATCCACGCCTAAGGGCCTATAGATGGAGAATAAAAAATATTTAAAAAATCCACGCCTAAGGGCCTATAGATGGACAATAAAAAATATTTAAAAAATCCACGCCTAAGGGCCTATAGATGGACAATAAAAAATATTTAAAAAATCCACGCCTAAGGGCCTATAGATGGACAATAAAAAATATTTAAAAAATCCACGCCTAAGGGCCTATAGATGGACAATAAAAAATATTTAAAAAATCCACGCCTAAGGGCCTATAGATGGACAATAAAAAATATTTAAAAAATCCACGCCTAAGGGCCTATAGATGGACAATAAAAAATATTTAAAAAATCCACGCCTAAGGGCCTATAGATGGACAATAAAAAATATTTAAAAAATCCACGCCTAAGGGCCTATAGATGGACAATAAAAAATATTTAAAAAATCCACGCCTAAGGGCCTATAGATGGAGAATAAAAAATATTTAAAAAATCCACGCCTAAGGGCCTATAGATGGAGAATAAAAAATATTTAAAAAATCCACGCCTAAGGGCCTATAGATGGAGAATAAAAAATATTTAAAAAATTCACGCCTAAGGGCCTATAGATGGAGAATAAAAAATATTTAAAAAATCCACGCCTAAGGGCCTATAGATGGAGAATAAAAAATATTTAAAAAATCCACGCCTAAGGGCCTATAGATGGAGAATAAAAAATATTTAAAAAATCCACGCCTAAGGGCCTATAGATGGAGAATAAAAAATATTTAAAAAATCCACGCCTAAGGGCCTATAGATGGAGAATAAAAAATATTTAAAAAATCCACGCCTAAGGGCCTATAGATGGAGAATAAAAAATATTTAAAAAATCCACGCCTAAGGGCCTATAGATGGAGAATAAAAAATATTTAAAAAATCCACGCCTAAGGGCCTATAGATGGACAATAAAAAATATTTAAAAAATCCACGCCTAAGGGCCTATAGATGGACAATAAAAAATATTTAAAAAATCCACGCCTAAGGGCCTATAGATGGACAATAAAAAAATATTTAAAAAATCCACGCCTAAGGGCCTATAGATGGACAATAAAAAATATTTAAAAAATCCACGCCTAAGGGCCTATAGATGGACAATAAAAAATATTTAAAAAATCCACGCCTAAGGGCCTATAGATGGACAATAAAAAATATTTAAAAAATCCACTCCTAAGGGCCTATAGATGGACAATTAAAATATTTAAAAAATCCACGCCTAAGGGCCTATAGATGGAGAATAAAAAATATTTAAAAAATCCACGCCTAAGGGCCTATAGATGGAGAATAAAAAATATTTAAAAAATCCACGCCTAAGGGCCTATAGATGGAGAATAAAAAATATTTAAAAAATCCACGCCTAAGGGCCTATAGATGGAGAATAAAAAATATTTAAAAAATCCACGCCTAAGGGCCTATAGATGGAGAATAAAAAATATTTAAAAAATCCACGCCTAAGGGCCTATAGATGGAGAATAAAAAATATTTAAAAAATCCACGCCTAAGGGCCTATAGATGGAGAATAAAAAATATTTAAAAAATCCACGCCTAAGGGCCTATAGATGGAGAATAAAAAATATTTAAAAAATCCACGCCTAAGGGCCTATAGATGGAGAATAAAAAATATTTAAAAAATCCACGCCTAAGGGCCTATAGATGGAGAATAAAAAATATTTAAAAAATCCACGCCTAAGGGCCTATAGATGGAGAATAAAAAATATTTAAAAAATCCACGCCTAAGGGCCTATAGATGGAGAATAAAAAATATTTAAAAAATCCACGCCTAAGGGCCTATAGATGGAGAATAAAAAATATTTAAAAAATCCACGCCTAAGGGCCTATAGATGGAGAATAAAAAATATTTAAAAAATCCACGCCTAAGGGCCTATAGATGGAGAATAAAAAATATTTAAAAAATCCACGCCTAAGGGCCTATAGATGGAGAATAAAAAATATTTAAAAAATCCACGCCTAAGGGCCTATAGATGGAGAATAAAAAATATTTAAAAAATCCACGCCTAAGGGCCTATAGATGGAGAATAAAAAATATTTAAAAAATCCACGCCTAAGGGCCTATAGATGGAGAATAAAAAATATTTAAAAAATCCACGCCTAAGGGCCTATAGATGGAGAATAAAAAATATTTAAAAAATCCACGCCTAAGGGCCTATAGATGGAGAATAAAAAATATTTAAAAAATCCACGCCTAAGGGCCTATAGATGGAGAATAAAAAATATTTAAAAAATCCACGCCTAAGGGCCTATAGATGGAGAATAAAAAATATTTAAAAAATCCACGCCTAAGGGCCTATAGATGGAGAATAAAAAATATTTAAAAAATCCACGCCTAAGGGCCTATAGATGGAGAATAAAAAATATTTAAAAAATCCACGCCTAAGGGCCTATAGATGGAGAATAAAAAATATTTAAAAAATCCACGCCTAAGGGCCTATAGATGGAGAATAAAAAATATTTAAAAAATCCACGCCTAAGGGCCTATAGATGGAGAATAAAAAATATTTAAAAAATCCACGCCTAAGGGCCTATAGATGGACAATAAAAAATATTTAAAAAATCCACGCCTAAGGGCCTATAGATGGAGAATAAAAAATATTTAAAAAATCCACGCCCAAGGGCCTATAGATGGACAATAAAAAATATTTAAAAAATCCACGCCTAAGGGCCTCTAGATGGAGAATAAAAAATATTTAAAAAATCCACGCCTAAGGGCCTATAGATGGAGAATAAAAAATATTTAAAAAATCCACGCCTAAGGGCCTATAGATGGACAATAAAAAATATTTAAAAAATCCACGCCTAAGGGCCTATAGATGGACAATAAAAAATATTTAAAAAATCCACGCCCAAAGGCCTATAGATGGACAATAAAAAATATTTAAAAAATCCACGCCCAAAGGCCTATAGATGGACAATAAAAAATATTTAAAAAATCCACGCCTAAGGGCCTATAGATGGACAATAAAAAATATTTAAAAAATCCACGCCTAAGGGCCTATAGATGGAGAATAAAAAATATTTAAAAAATCCACGCCTAAGGGCCTATAGATGGACAATAAAAAATATTTAAAAAATCCAGGCCTAAGGGCCTATAGATGGACAATAAAAAATATTTAAAAAATCCAGGCCTAAGGGCCTATAGATGGACAATAAAAAATATTTAAAAAATCCACGCCCAAAGGCCTATAGATGGACAATAAAAAATATTTAAAAAATCCACGCCCAAAGGCCTATAGATGGACAATAAAAAATATTTAAAAAATCCACGCCTAAGGGCCTATAGATGGACAATAAAAAATATTTAAAAAATCCACGCCTAAGGGCCTATAGATGGAGAATAAAAAATATTTAAAAAATCCACGCCTAAGGGCCTATAGATGGACAATAAAAAATATTTAAAAAATCCACGCCTAAGGGCCTATAGATGGAGAATAAAAAATATTTAAAAAATCCACGCCCAAAGGCCTATAGATGGACAATAAAAAATATTTAAAAAATCCACGCCTAAGGGCCTATAGATGGACAATAAAAAATATTTAAAAAATCCACGCCTAAGGGCCTATAGATGGAGAATAAAAAATATTTAAAAAATCCACGCCTAAGGGCCTATAGATGGACAATAAAAAATATTTAAAAAATCCAGGCCTAAGGGCCTATAGATGGACAATAAAAAATATTTAAAAATCCACGCCCAAAGGCCTATAGATGGAGAATAAAAAATATTTAAAAAATCCACGCCTAAGGGCCTATAGATGGAGAATAAAAAATATTTAAAAAATCCACGCCTAAGGGCCTATAGATGGAGAATAAAAAATATTTAAAAAATCCACGCCTAAGGGCCTATAGATGGAGAATAAAAAATATTTAAAAAATCCACGCCTAAGGGCCTATAGATGGAGAATAAAAAATATTTAAAAAATCCACGCCTAAGGGCCTATAGATGGAGAATAAAAAAATATTTAAAAAATCCACGCCTAAGGGCCTATAGATGGAGAATAAAAAATATTTAAAAAATCCACGCCTAAGGGCCTATAGATGGACAATAAAAATTATTTAAAAAATCCACGCCTAAGGGCCTATAGATGGACATCGAGTGGACAATAAAAAATATTTAAAAAATCCACGCCTATAGGCCTATAGATGGACAAGAAAAATGTTTAAAAAATCCACGCCTATGGGCCTATAAGTGGATATTTCAACATTTTATAAAGCATAAATCTTTTTTCAAAGTGCCATTAATTGTTTCTCCTCATTGTAGTTTCCTTTTCATATAATGTTTTCGAATTACCTATTCTATTGTCCACTTTTTTGTCCAATTCCTATTTACTAGTGAAGCTACTTCCGTTTCCGTCAGCCAAATTGATTCGATTGTAATTTCCAGTCTATTGCTATTGTTATTTTTTGTTCTTTTCTCTGTCTTTTTTTTTTTTTGATTTGGTCAAGCTTTGATCTTTAACTACCTTGGCAGAGCCAATACAATTGTTCGCTTTCTCCCTCACCTCTTGCGCCACTTACACACGCATTTGACCATTGTCTGATTGTATTCAACAACAGTTAGTTGAGTTTTTGTGTGTCTAGATACACACATATTGGCTTTTAGCAATAACAACAACTATTCTTTTGTCATGCGAATCAGTCAATAGTTTGTCAAAATACCAGACAACAAAATGTCTATACAATAACTGCTGTAAATTGAGAGAGGGGAAGTTATTATTGGTTCTATGACACGGAGAATTTTGGGCCCTATAAAAACGTGTTTATCTTAAGGTTTAGACAAACATCTGGGATTTTTTTCGGACGATAATCTGCCCGATTTTGTTTTAGAGAAATTCTGAGTTTGACCCCAGGAATCTTCTCCAACCATTTGTGTGTGCTACCAAGTGTTATATCATTTTTTCCTATAATTAAGTGGTATTCGAAAAAAAAATTAATATCTCCACATTTAAGGGTCGATTTTACAAATCAAGTATTTATATATTAGACAAACTACTATACTTTATATGACAAAAATTTGGGCCCTGTACCTTTTCATTGCGAGAAGTTATGAATTTTTTAAAATTCGAACCATGGTGCGTATGATTGTTATTAATTACTGGGTAAAGTTAGAAAAAATGGTGTATCTTCGGACTTAGTGGTCAGATTTTCATGATATAAAATTTAAAATAATCGGAAGATATTAGGCTATAATATCTTAAAGATATAAATCTAAAATATCGAAGGCCAAACAGGAGAAACCGTGCTACAAACCTTTACAATATTTTGACGTTAGATTTATGTTAACAGTTTATGGTGATTTTGTAGCTTGCAATTTCATTCTCACCCATAAAAAAGTAAATTTTAATTAGATTTCTAAAAGCTTACTTAGCACACACTTGTTATGCATTAACGTTTTCGAAAACTTTATTGTTTTCCATTAAAAACATAAAATGAAAAATTTTAAGTAGTGCTAATGATGCGTGAGAAATTTGGCAGATGCCCCAACAAAGAATTCTATTGTGCCTCCTTAGACAGGCATTAAATTTAACGTTTTTTTCCGAAACTTAGCTTTATTAGAAATCTTTCGAAATCATTGTGCTGTTGGCCAAAGCAAAAAAAGTTCCTTAACAATAGCTTCCTAAGAGTAATGAATACGTTTTTAAGTGGCTTATGGTTTTAAATTCCCTTTGAATGAAAGAAAGTTTTGTTTTTCACAAATCATTAATGATTAGTTAATGGTGTGAGAAGATCCCAACAATGGCGCCTACTCAGATAATTAATAAATTCATAACATGGTTTAAAACTTTTAACAGTTGCTAAGTTTCTTTTTTATAAAAAAAGGAGCATTGAGTAATAGTGAAGGTCTAACACAAGCAATGGGCTTCTAAATTTTAGATTTCTGTCGGCTCTCTATGTGTCCCTTGGCGTGGATTTTTTAAATATTTTTAACGTACATTTAAAGACCCCTAGACGTGGATTTTTTAATACTTTTAATTGTCCATCTGTAGGCCATCAAGCGTGTATTTTTCTTTATGACATTTTTCCATGGCCTCCACAAGCCGCGGATATTTTAAAGAATTTTTTCCATGGCCTACACAAAGCGTGGATATTTTAAAGAATTTTTTCCATGGCCTACACAAGGCGTGGATATTTTAAAGAATTTTTCCATGGCCTACACAAGGCGTGGATATTTTAAAGAATTTTTTCCATGGCCTACACAAGGCGTGGATATTTTAAAGAATTTCTTCCATGGCCTACACGAGGCGTGGATATTTTAAAGAATTTTTTCCATGGCCTACCCAAGGCGTGGATATTTTAAAGAATTTTTTCCATGGCCTACACAAGGCGTGGATATTTTAAAGAATTTTTTTCCATGGCCTACACAAGGCGTGGATATTTTAAAGAATTTTTTCCATGGCCTACACAAGGCGTGGATATTTTAAAGAATTTTTTCCATGGCCTACACAAGGCGTGGATATTTTAAAGAATTTTTTCCATGGCCTTCACAAGGCGTGAATATTTTAAAGAATTTTTTCCATGGCCTACACAAAGCGTGGATATTTTAAAGAATTTTTTCCATGGCCTTCACAAGGCGTGAATATTTTAAAGAATTTTTTCCATGGCCTACACAAGGCGTGGATATTTTAAAGAATTTTTTCCATGGACTACACAAGGTGTGGATATTTTAAAGACATTTTTCCATGGCCTCCACAAGGCGTGGATATTTTAAAGACATTTTTCCATGGCCTACACAAGGTGTGGATGTTTTAAAGAATTTTTTCAATGGCCTACACAAGGCGTGGATATTTTAAAAAATTTTTTCCATGGCCTACACAAGGCGTGGATATTTTAAAGAATTTTTTCCATGGCCTACACAAGGCGTGGATATTTTAAAGAATTTTTTCCATGGTCTACACTAGGCGTGGATATTTTAAAGAATTTTTTCCATGGCCTAAACAAGGTGTGAATATTTTAAACAATTTTTTTCCATGGCCTCCACAAGGCGTGGATATTTCAAAGAATTTTTTCCATGGCCTACACAAGGCGTGGATATTTTAAAGAATTTTTTCCATGGCCTACACAAGGCGTGGATATTTTAAAGAATTTTTTCCATGGCCTACACAAGGCGTGGATATTTTAAAGAATTTTTTCCATGGTCTACACTAGGCGTGGATATTTTAAAGAATTTTTTCCATGGCCTAAACAAGGTGTGAATATTTTAAACAATTTTTTTCCATGGCCTCCACAAGGCGTGGATATTTCAAAGAATTTTTTCCATGGCCTACACAAGGCGTGGATATTTTAAAGAATTTTTTCCATGGCCTACACAAGGCGTGGATATTTTAAAGAATTTTTTCCATGGCCTACACAAGGCGTGGATATTTTAAAGAATTTTTTCCATGGCCTACACAAGGCGTGGATATTTTAAAGATTTTTTTCCATGGCCTACACAAGGCGTGGATATTTTAAAGAATTTTTTCCATGGCCTACACAAGGCGTGGATATTTTAAAGAATTTTTTCCATGGCCTACACAAGGCGTGGATATTTTAAAGAATATTTTCCATGGCCTCCACAAGGCGTGAATATTTTAAAGAATTTTTTCCATGGCCTCCACAAGTCGTAGATATTTTAAAGAATTTTTTCCATGGCCAACACAAGGCGTGGATATTTTAAAGAATTTTTTCCATGGCCTACACAAGGCGTGGATATTTTAAAAAAAAATTTCCATGACCTACACAAGGCGTGGATATTTTAAAGAATTTTTTCCATGGCCTACACAAGGCATGGATATTTTAAAGAATTTTTTCCATGACCTACACAAGGCGTGGATATTTTAAAGAATTTTTTCCATGGCCTACACAAGGCGTGGATATTTTAAAGAATTTTTTCCATGGCCTACACAAGGCGTGGATATTTTAAAGAATTTTTTTCATGGCCTACACAATGCGTGGATATTTTAAAGAATTTTTTCCATGGCCTACACAAGGCGTGGATATTTTAAAAAAAAATTTCCATGACCTACACAAGGCGTGGATATTTTAAAGAATTTTTTCCATGGCCTACACAAGGCATGGATATTTTAAAGAATTTTTTCCATGACCTACACAAGGCGTGGATATTTTAAAGAATTTTTTCCATGGCCTACACAAGGCGTGGATATTTTAAAGAATTTTTTCCATGGCCTACACAAGGCGTGGATATTTTAAAGAATTTTTTTCATGGCCTACACAATGCGTGGATATTTTAAAGAATTTTTTCCATGGCCTACACAAGGCGTGGATATTTTAAAGAATTTTTTCCATGGCCTACACAAGGCATGGATATTTTAAAGAATTTTTTCCATGACCTACACAAGGCGTGGATATTTTAAAGAATTTTTTCCATGGCCTACACAAGGCGTGGATATTTTAAAGAATTTTTTCCATGGCCTACACAAGGCGTGGATATTTTAAAGAATTTTTTCCATGGCCTACACAATGCGTGGATATTTTAAAGAATTTTTTCCATGGCCTACACAAGGCGTGGATATTTCAAAGAATTTTTTCCATGGCCTACACAAGGCGTGAATATTTTTCAAATACATTTTCTATGGTTTTGGTTTTGGACTATTTTTATAAGTGACGTTTTTATTTGAACAACCAAATTTCATAGAAAAGCTCTATATAAAATCCACTCAACCTTATGTATTGCACACAACACCACGAAAATAGTATTGCCTAATGTCTTACGTATCCTTGAAACTTTAAAGGAAGGAAATCCATTCAGTAAGACAGAAGATATGACAATTTTTCTAACTTTACCTCGTAATTAAAAACAATCATACGCCCCAATGCTCCAAATTTAAATATTTCATAACTTCAGCCATTCGAAAGATAGAAGGCCCAAGTTTTCGGATTTGTTAAAGATATCTTCAGAGCTATACTCATGTGTAATATTTAAGAGGAACTTCAGTGTTTTAAATGTGGATTTCTTGCAAATTTGTCGACAGGCTTTCTTTGCTATAAATTTGTATATTTTATGAATATTTTTTGCGGTACAACAGTTTTCAAGATTATTTTGGGATAAACTTCAGTTCAAAAAATCCTTTTAAAGAGTACAAAATATATGAATTATTATACTAACAACGTTATTCCCCATCGTGTCCCTCTTTCGCCCCCCCCAAAACCTTCAACTGGCTTACTTATCTTTTCACAACAATAAACCTTTGACTGGCTAAAAATCTCTGCAACTGTAATCAATTCAAACTGTAACAAATTCTTTATCCTTTTACCGGTAATATTATGTTTGTCTGTCTTTCAAATTGCCCTGCCTGTCCAATTCTTTTCCCATTACGGAATTCACCTTCCGTATTCTTCAGCGCCAGAGAGTCCGGGAGTGTGTGTATGTGTTTGATGGAAGTTTTAAAAACTCATAATGAAATCCAATCGAATTATATTCAATTCAATTGCAAAATGTCGAAACGAGAAAAGAAAATCATTTAAAAGTCAAAGGAAATCGAAACAGAACAGAAGGAAATGGAAACGTTGTTGACAAACGAATTTGATTTGAAAATTTTTTCTATCTACAAAAAAAAAATGGAAAGAACATTTTTGAAACAGGATAACTGTTAGGTTGTGAAGTTGAAATGTTGCCTTGTCATCTGATGATAGGTAGGCAAAATGTTTTCTTTTTTTTTCAATGATTTATGATATTTATGATTTATACAAAATAATAAAATATCAATAACAATAAAAGTAACAAAAGTAATTTGATATGGGTTACGGATAAATGAGAGAGGATAAAATGTATTCTCTGGGGAAATAAATCACAAATATTTTATTTCAAAGGTAAATTTTTAAAAGGTTGGTTTGCTCCATTTTCAACATTAAAATTGATATTTTATATTAAAAAATATTACGTATACGAACCCATGAGAAAATAATTAAAATAACTCATACGAGAAAGAAACCAAAGGTGTTGAGCTAAGCTAAAAAATTAATAAAAAATCCATTATATCAAATGTAATATAGAGCTTTAGATATTCATTTCATAAAAGTCAGTCATGGAAATATTTTGTGAGGAAAATATTATTTTGTACGATCATATTTACTTAAAAAAATTCTTTTAAATACCCACGCCTTGTGGAGTCTTATAAAAAATTTCTTTAAAATATCCACGCCTTGTAGAGTCTTATAAAAAATTTCTTTAAAATATCCACGCCTTGTGGAGTCTTATAAAAAATTTCTTTAAAATATCCACGCCTTGTGGAGTCTTATAAAAAATTTCTTTAAAATATCCACGCCTTGTGGAGTCTTATAAAAAATTTCTTTAAAATATCCACGCCTTGTGGAGTCTTATAAAAAATTTCTTTAAAATATCCACGCCTTGTGGAGTCTTATAAAAAATTTCTTTAAAATATCCACGCCTTGTGGAGTCTTATAAAAAATTTCTTTAAAATATCCACGCCTTGTGGAGTCTTATAAAAAATTTCTTTAAAATATCCACGCCTTGTGGAGTCTTATAAAAAATTTCTTTAAAATATCCACGCCTTGTGGAGTCTTATAAAAAATTTCTTTAAAATATCCACGCCTTGTGGAGTCTTATAAAAAATTTCTTTAAAATATCCACGCCTTGTGGAGTCTTATAAAAAATTTCTTTAAAATATCCACGCCTTGTGGAGTCTTATAAAAAATTTCTTTAAAATATCCACGCCTTGTGGAGTCCAATAAAATAATATCTTTAAAATATCCACGCCTTGTGGAGTCCAATAAAAAAATTTCTTTAAAATATCCACGCCTTGTGGAGTCTTATAAAAAATTTCTTTAAAATATCCACGCCTTGTGGAGTCTTATAAAAAATTTCTTTAAAATATCCACGCCTTGTGGAGTCTTATAAAAAATTTCTTTAAAATATCCACGCCTTGTGGAGTCTTATAAAAAATTTCTTTAAAATATCCACGCCTTGTGGAGTCTTATAAAAAATTTCTTTAAAATATCCACGCCTTGTGGAGTCTTATAAAAAAATTTCTTTAAAATATCCACGCCTTGTGGAGTCCAATAAAAAATTTTCTTTAAAATATCCCCGCCTTGTGGAGTCTTATAAAAAATTTCTTTAAAATATCCACGCCTTGTTGAGTCCAATAAAAAATTTCTTTAAAATATCCACGCCTTGTGGAGTCTTTTAAAAAATTTCTTTAAAATATCCACGCCTTGTGGAGTCTTTTAAAAAATTTCTTTAAAATATCCACGCCTTGTGGAGTCTTTTAAAAAATTTCTTTAAAATATCCACGCCTTGTGGAGTCTTTTAAAAAATTTCTTTAAAATATCCACGCCTTGTGGAGTCTTATAAAAAAATTCTTTAAAATATCCACGCCTTGTGGAGTCTTATAAAAAATTTCTTTAAAATATCCACGCCTTGTGAAGTCTTATAAAAAATTTCTTTAAAATATCCACGCCTTGTGGAGTCTTATAAAAAATTTCTTTAAAATAGCCACGCCTTGTAAAACCCAATAAAAAATTTCTTTAAAATAGCCACGCCTTGTAAAACCCAATAAAAAATTTCTTTAAAATAGCCACGCCTTGTAAAACCCAATAAAAAATTTTTTTAAAATAGCCACGCCTTGTAAAACCCAATAAAAAATTTCTTTAAAATAGCCACGCCTTGTAAAACCCAATAAAAAATTTCTTTAAAATAGCCACGCCTTGTAAAACCCAATAAAAAATTTCTTTAAAATAGCCACGCCTTGTAAAACCCAATAAAAAATTTCTTTAAAATAGCCACGCCTTGTAAAACCCAATAAAAAATTTCTTTAAAATAGCCACGCCTTGTAAAACCCAATAAAAAATTTCTTTAAAATATCCACACCTTGTAAAACCCATTAAAAAATTTCTTTAAAATATCCACGCCTTGTAAAACCCAGTAAAAATTTCTTTAAAATATCCACACCTTGTAAAACCCAATAAAAAATTTCTTTAAAATATCCACGCGTTTGTGGAGTCGAATAAAAAATTTCTTTAAAATAACCAGGCCTTGTGGAGTCCAATAAAAAATTTCTTTAAAATAACCAGGCCTTGTGGAGTCCAATAAAAAATTTCTTTAAAATATCCAGGCCTTGTGGAGTCCAATAAAAAAAATTCTTTAAAATATCCACGCCTTGTGGAGTCCAATGAAAAATTTCTTTAAAATATCCACGCCTTGTGGAGTCCAATAAAAAAATTCTTTAAAATATCCAGGCCTTGTGGAGTCCAATAAAAAAATTCTTTAAAATGTCCACAACCCGTGGAGTTCAATAAAGAAATTGTTTAAAATATCCACGCCTTGTGGAGTCCAATAAAAAATGTCTTTAAAATATCCCCGCCTTGTGGAGTCTTATAAAAAATTTCTTTAAAATATCCACGCTATGTGGAGTCTTATAAAAAATTTCTTTAAAATATCCACGCCTTGTGGAGTCTTATAAAAATTTTTTTTAAAATATCCACGCCTTGTGGAGTCTTATAAAATATTTCTTTGAAATATCCACGCCTTGTGGAGTCTTATAAAAAATTTCTTTAAAATATCCAGGCATTGTGGAGTCTTTTAAAAAATGTCTTTAAAATATCCACGCCTTGTGGAGTCTTATAAAAAATTTCTTTAAAATATCCAGTCTTATAAAAAATTTCTTTAAAATATCCACGCCTTGTGGAGTCTTATAAAAAATTTCTTTAAAATATCCACGCCTTGTGGAGTCTTATAAAAAATTTCTTTAAAATATCCACGCCTTGTGGAGTCTTATAAAAAATTTCTTTTAAATATCCACGCTTTGTGGAGTCTTTTAAAAAATTTCTTTAAAATATCCACGCTTTGTGGAGTCTTTTAAAAAATTTCTTTAAAAAATCCACGCCTTGTGGAGTCTTATAAAAAATTTCTTTAAAATATCCACGCCTTGTGGAGTCCAATAAAAAATTTCTTTAAAATATCCACGCCTTGTGCAGTCCAATAAAAAATTTCTTTAAAATATCCACGCCTTGTGGAGTCCAATAAAAAATTTCTTTAAAATATCCACGCCTTGTGGAGTCCAATAAAAAATTTCTTTAAAATATCCACGCCTTGTGGAGTCCAATAAAAAAATTATTTAAAATATCCACGCCTTGTGGAGTCCAATAAAATAATTTCTTTAAAATATCCACGACTTGTGGAGTCCAATGAAAAATTTCTTTAAAACATCCACGCCTTGTTGAGTCCAATAAAAAAATTTCTTTAAAATATCCACGCCTTGTGGAGTCTTATAAAAAATTTCTTTAAAATATCCACGCCTTGTGGAATCTTATTAAAAATTTCTTTAAAATATCGACGCCTTGTGGAGTCCAATAAAAAAATTCTTTAAAATATCCACTCCTTGTGGAGTCCAATAAAAAAATTTCTTTAAAATATCCACGCCTTGTGGAGTCCAATAAAAAAATTCTTTAAAATATCCACTCCTTGTGGAGTCCAATAAAAAAATTTCTTTAAAATATCCACGCCTTGTGGAGTCCAATAAAAAAATTCTTTAAAATATCCCCTCCTTGTAGAGTCCAATAAAAAAATTTCTTTAAAATATCCATGCCTTGTGGAGTCCAATAAAAAAATTCTTTAAAATATCCATGCCTTGTGGGGTCCAATAAAAAATGTCTTTAAAATATCCATGGAAAATATCCACGCTTCGTGGAGGCCGCGTTTTAAAAAGCCCTGCTTGTTCATAAAAAATAATTTAATGTATGACCAGGTGGCGTATGATTATTTTTAATTATGAGGTAACCTTAGAAAATTTGTAATATCTCAGGCCTTAGTTGTTAGATTTTCTTCATTCGAGGCTTTTTGGATTCACAAGATATTAGGCTTTAAGAAAACTAATTGACATTGCCCAATAAATCGTTAGAAGTATTAAAATTTTAATCACTTACTTGCCTTGATTATTTCTCATTGATTTTCTTTTTACGAAAGTTACATTTCCGTTTATGACTTTACAAATCAAAATGCCTGTGACTTTTGACTTTCATAATTGGCAATTCATAAATTTGCCAAACAATTTCCTTTGGCCCATAGAGGCGAGCGCACACACAGAAATCGAACGATTTGTAAAGCCAAAAATCGCTTTGCATTGAATTCCCATGCAAATGGTGTGAAATTTTTAAATAATTTTGTGATTTATTTCAAATATCCTGTCATCAGTCGATGACGACAAAGAAGTCAAGAAGCATAAATTGGAAAGTAGAATATAATCAATATTCCCTGATTTGCAGTGAAGAAATAGAGCAGAGAGTGTGACTAGTAGAGGAAACCTCTCCCATAAGAAGAAGTTACATGCCACTGGGGAAGAATCACAGACAGTAGGAAATCGCTCATCTCTTCAACATATTACCATTTCTTGGGGAGAAACAGCAGAAGAAGTAAAAATCAGGACCATCCAGCCAGCCATTGAACATCACATTGTAATCATTGAAAATTACAAACATTTCATGTTTGTTTCCATAATAAAACCAAATGAATTTCCTATTTTTGCAATGATAATCCTTTAATTTCCTGACAGAGATTTCAGTTTTTCGATATGTGTACATGTCGGTTGAGGTCGGTTACAGTCATGCATTTGTACATACATAGCTTCACGATAGACTAGATCCAAAGCATAAACTATAAATGGGGGTATAAAAAGTATGTAGGAGGAAAAAGTATGTTGGGAGAGTTGGGGAAAAAAAAGCAGCACTAAAGAGTTGAAATAGATTGTGGCATAACATCTAAGCCAGGAGGATAGTTTGTGTTTCCAAACTTTCCTGTGAAATCTCCAATGGGAATTGTATGTTAAAAATGTTTTTAACAGTGGAGTAAAAAAAGGAATTTTGTAAGAGTGAACTTTTGAGAAAATGTAGTAAAGGATTTTCAATTATAGATCTACTGCTCAAAAGAAAGGTGGTCCTGGTTAAGGTAACAACTTTAAGAGTTACACATCTAAATAAAAAAATTATATAGAACTAATAGAATAATATAAAAATCCACGTTTTGTGTTTAGAGGACCAAGAAATTGGAAATAGGGGAAATAAACTACTTTCCAAGAAAAGTTCCATATTTCCCGCACTCAACCTAATATATTGCTATATAAATGTTTGAAATATAGTAGTGTAATGTCTTGTGATCCATTAGAACTTTAAATGAAGAAAATCCATCCACTAAGAGCGGAGTTATTTGATTTTTTCCAAGTTTACCTCGTAATTAATAATACTTATACGCTACGTGGTACCAAATTAAAAAATTCCATAACTTCCGCAAATCATTAGCTACAAAGCTCAAATTTTGATCACTTTAGTGGCTTTCACAAGGCGTGGATATTTAAAAAAAATTTGGTGGCTATCACAAAGCGTGAATATTAAAAAAAAAATTAGTGGCTTTCACAAGGCGTGGATATTTTAAAGAAATTTGTTAGTGACTTTTACAAGCCGTGGATATTTTAAAGAAATTTGTTAGTGGCTTTTACAAGGCGTGGATATTTTAAAGAAATTTGTTAGTGGCTTTTACAAGGCGTGGATATTTTAAAGAAATTTGTTAGTGGCTTTTACAAGGCGTGGATATTTTAAAGAAATTTGTTAGTGGCTTTTACAAGGCGTGGATATTTTAAAGAAATTTGTTAGTGGCTTTTACAAGGCGTGGATATTTTAAAGAAATTTGTTAGTGGCTTTTACAAGGCGTGGATATTTTAAAGAAATTTTTTAGTGGCTTTTACAAGGCGTGGATATTTTAAAGAAATTTTTTAGGGGCTTTTACAAGGCGTGGATATTTTAAAGATATTTTTTAGTGGCTTTTACAAGGCGTGGATATTTTAAAGAAATTTTTTAGTGGCTTTTACAAGGCGTGGATATTTTAAAGATATTTTTTAGTGGCTTTTACAAGGCGTGGATATTTTAAAGAAATTTTTAGTGGCTTTTACAAGGCGTGGATATTTTAAAACAATTTTTTAGTGGCTTTTACAAGGCGTGGATATTTTAAAGAAATTTTTAGTGGCTTTTACAAGGCGTGGATATTTTAAAGAAATTTTTAGTGGCTTTTACAAGGCGTGGATATTTTAAAGAAATTTTTTGTGGCTTTTACAAGGCGTGGACAAAAAATTTAAAAAAATTGCATAATCCGCATTGCGTGGTAAGCAACCATTTTGTTATGTTTTTATGGGAAATAAACTACTTTCCAAGAAAAGTTCCATATTTCCCGCACTCAACCTAATATATTGCTATATAAATGTTTAAAATTTAATAGTCTAATGTCTTGTGATTCATTAAAACTTTAAATTAAGAAAATCCGATCAGTCAGAGCGGAGTTATTTGAATTTTTCCAAGTTTACCTCATAATTAAAAATACTCATACGCTACTTGGTACCAAATTAAAAAATTCCATAACTTCCGCAAATCATTAGCTACAAAGCTCAAATTTTTATCAACTTTTGCTGTATAAATTCTTCGCCATTTAAGAAGAAACTAAGCAAATCGATCTTCTATATACGGAGATATCGGGACTTTTCGTACAATGACTGAAATAAAAAGAAGTTATTATACATCTCAGGTATTGCCCACACAAACATTTTACATTTTATGTAAATATATTGTACAAAACATAACTTTTCGTTCGAATGATAGAAACCTTTACATGTTTGGTGTAACTATCGATTTAAGGAACTTAAAAGCGGTTTGATTTTGTAAAATCCTTAAAATAAAACTTTATGATGCAGTAAGGCCAACTTAAGATCAAAAATGGCTTATGAGAAACCTTTGGGCGCAATAAAGAATAATTTCAAAACCATGAATATTTCCTTGACGAATTTTAAATCTATTAGAAATGAAATCATTAAAGCTCAGCATAACATTTGGTATAATCCAACTCCTCTACCATAAAAAATTCTTCCTACACCCAATATACGTAGCTCGATGTACCTCTACTGAACACTTCTCCATTTCTATTTTTATTGCAAAGGAACAAAAAAAAAATGTTACAGATAATTTTTATTTTATTACTATCCTGTCGTAATGCATGAATAACTACTTAGACATAAATAAACTCTACTCCTTTTACTCTTCGTCATCTCTCTCTTTACCTCTTTCTGCGTGCCAGAGTAAATACAGCCCTAGAAATAATTATATGGTACATCCATGATTATCTTTAAACTTATATTTAAGGACTATTATCCAGATGTTATTAATTTACGTTAGTAGTGGTTAGTGTGCTTGTTCATACCTATGACTGCCGACCTTGTGTGCCTTATATACATATCCGTAATATTACTCAAATTAATTTTTCTTTGGAAATAAATATATGGTACAAGGAAAAAAATTTAAAGATTTCATTTCACTACAAAGGACCTGAACAAAATTATTGACATAAAATGTATTTAGGATTATGTGCAATAAAGAAACATCCATGTTGAGAACAATTGGAATGGTTCGCATTGGGTTCTGTCCCTGGCTGCAGCCCTGGAAAACAATAAGATCGTGGAAACTGCGTTATGGACAGAAATCATGCAATATAAAATCTATACGATGATTTTTTTTACTTTTCTTAAAATTTTTAATCAGATCTATCCAATAGAACCAAATACTTTCAATATAAATGGTGAAACTCATCCCCCATAAGGTGTTTGTAAATTTCCTGACGACTACAATTTGGGTCTGGATCAAATTAGTGACCAACAAAACGTTATGTAATCAAACAGTGCACTCTTTTTACAACTTTTAATTATAGAAAATAAACAAACGATAAAATAAAAATTAAAAACGGCAAGTTATAGTAATGTTAAATACTAAAATAATAGCAGAATTCCCTGAAAACACCAATGAGCAAAACATTACAGTTGCCTACTCAGTTTTTCGATATAGTGGCCTATTGTATGTTCTCGAAACGGGTATATATCATCTAAATTTCTCGTTTTTTGTCACTTTAACTGATATTACACCGTTATATTGTGCATATGTGTCTGTCTAACAGGTGCATGTGTTTTATCATGCTTCGGCACAATAAAGAACAAGTTTGGTGTTAAATTTGGCCTTTCTAATAGTACGAAAACTTCCAATTTTTTAATTTTTTTAAATCTTCCGTTAGTTATCTATAATTTAAAGTTGAAAAATCTGCATATTGTTTGATTACGTAACCTTTTGTAGGTCACTTATTTGGTCCTGACCCAAATTATAGCCGTCGGACTGATTATAAACTATTTATTTGGATTTATTACACAATTGATATTGAACATATTCATTTCTGTTATTTAGTTTCAATTGAAAAGTTTGTGAAAATGTACGAAAATATTGTTCTAACCTTGCAGTTTAACAAAATTTCGGCCTATATGCCAATATGCAATTGTCATCTTGTTTCCAGGGTCATATTAAGAGACGGAATGATATACAGCCTATTCTGATTGTACTTAAAGTTCATGCAACTGCGTTGCACATAATCCAAAATTAATGTTATGTCCATATCTGTGCTTAATCTCTTTATATTTATAAAGATTTTACATTGTACCATATAAATATTTCTCAAGAAAAGTCTTTAAAAGAATATTGTTATTAAAATAACGGTATATGTATAAATGCCACAAGATCAACAGTTATAGGTTAGAATAAGTACCTTATACACTAAAAACATAAATTATAAAAATCCCGGTTATGTACATTTTTAAGGAAAATTTGGACATCTTTATGTTTGTACCATATAATTATTTCTAGGGCTGTATAATCAATGTAATACCATAACACTCAAAGGGAATGATATTGATATTGAGTTTTTGCGTGTGTGTGTGCATGTCATTGCCATTACATATATGTATATTGGAATATTAACATACAACAATATATTATTATTATAAAAGATGTGTGTGCAGCAACAACAACAACAACGGCAACAAAATTTATTCATTTCAATAAGCAAACATTGTAACTGTTTGTGATATTTTGCAGAATATTAATGCGTATCAAAATGGACTTATGGTGTATATGTCTGTGTGAATCGTTGTGTATTTTATTTCACATTTAGACACATGTAATGATATTAGAAATATCGTATAAATATTCAGAAATAATTTGTAACAACTTATTTAATTTGAAGGGAAACAAATTTAGATTGTATTCTTTTGGTAAACATTTTCATCAAAGACAGGGACAATCTTGGTTTTAATTTAAACCTTTCCATGATTCAACAAAACTTTGGTTTTTCTCTTAAAGCCTAATATCTTGAGAGTCCATGTAAATTTATATGACGAAAATATCTTCAGTGAGATGGGAGATATGACCATTTTTATAAAGTGACTTCATAATTAAAAATAGTCATACGACACATGGTCCAAAAATGAAATATTTTCAAATTTCTATATTGTGTGGATTTTTAAGTATTTTTTTCTAATTAACTTTTCCACCGCCTCCACCAGTCGTGGAGTTTCTAAAGAAAATTTTTATTAGACTCAACAAGGCGTGGATATTTTAAAGATTTTTTTTATTGGGCTTCAAGTGGCGCGGATATGGGTTTCACAAGGCGTGGATATTTTAAAGAAATTTTTTTATTGGGTTTTACAAGGCGTGGATATTTTAAAGAAATTTTTTTATTGGGTTTTACAAGGCGTGGTTATTTTAAAGAAATTTTTTAGTGGCTTCCACAAGGAGTGGATATTTTAAAGACATTTTTTAGTGGCTTTCACAGGGCGTGGATATTTTAAAGAAAATTTTTAGTGGCTTTCACAAGGCGTGGATATTTTAAAGAAATTTTTTAGTGGCTTTCACAAGGCGTGGATATTTTAAAGAATTTTTAGTGGCTTTCACAAGGCGTGGATATTTTAAAGAAATCTTTTAGTGGCTTTCACAAGGCGTTGATATTTTAAAGAATTTTTTTAGTGGCTTTCACAAGGCGTGGATATTTTAAGGAAATTTTATAGTGGCTTTCACAAGGCGTGGATATTTTAAAGAAATTTTTTAGTGGCTTTCACAAGGCGTGGATATTTTAAAGACATGTTTTAGTGGGTTTCACAAGGCGTGGATATTTTAAAGAAATTTTTAGTGGCTTTCACCAGGCGTGGATATTTTAAAGAAATTTTTTAGTGGCTTTCACAAGGCGTGGATATTTTAAAGAAATTTTTTAGTGGCTTTCACAAGGCGTGGATATTTTAAAGAAATTTTTTAGTGGCTTTCACAAGACGTGGATATTTTAAAGAAATTTTTTATTGGGTTTAACAAGGCGTGGATATTTTAAAGAAATTTTTTATTGGGTTTTACAAGGCGTGGATATTTTAAAGAAATTTTTTTATTGGCTTTTACAAGGCGTGGATATTTTAAATTTTTTTTTTTTGGTTTTACAAGGCGTGGATATTTTAAAGAAATTTTGTTATTGGCTTTTACAAGGCGTGGATATTTTAAAGAATTTTTTTATTGGGTTTTACAAGGCGTGGATATTTTAAAGAAATTTTTTTATTGGCTTTTACAAGGCGTGGATATTTTAAAGAAATTTTTTATTGGGTTTTACAAGGCGTGAATATTTTAAAGAAATTTTTTATTGGGTTTTACAAGGCGTGGATATTTTAAAGAAATTTTTATTGGGTTTTACAAGGCGTGGATATTTTAAAGAAATTTTTTATTGGGTTTTACAAGGCGTGGATATTTTAAAGAAATTTTTTATTGGGTTTTACAAGGCGTGGATATTTTAAAGAATTTTTTATTAGGTTTCATAAGGTGTGGATATTTTAAAGAAATTTTTTATTGGGTTTTACATGGCGTGGATATTTAAAAGAATTTTTTTATTGGGTTTTACGAGGCGTGGATATTTTAAAGAAATTTTTTAGTGGCTTTCACAGGGCGTGGATATTTTAAAGAAATTTTTTAGTGGCTTTCACAAGGCGTGGATATTTTAAAGAAATTTTTTAGTGGCTTTCACAAGGCGTGGATATTTTAAAGAAATTTTTTAGTGGCTTTCACAAGGCGTGGATATTTTAAAGAAATTTTTTAGTGGCTTTCACAAGGCGTGGATATTTTAAAGAAATTTTTTAGTGACTTTCACAAGGCGTGGATATTTTAAAGAAATTTTTTAGTGACTTTCACAAGGCGTGAATATTTTAAAGAAATTTTTTAGTGGCTTTCACAAGGCGTGGATATTTTAAAGAAATTTTTTAGTGGCTTTCACAAGGCGTGGATATTTTAAAGAAATTTTTTTATTGGGTTTTACAAGGCGTGGATATTTTACAGAAATTTTTTTATTGGCTTTCACAAGGCGTGGATATTTTAAAGACATTTTTTAGTGGCTTTCACAAGGCGTGGTTATTTTAAAGAAATATTTTTATTGGGTTTTACAAGGCGTGGATATTTTAAAGAAATTTTTTTATTGGCTTTCACAAGGCGTGGATATTTTAAAGAAATTTTTTAGTGGCTTTCACAAGGCGTGGATATTTTAAAGAAATTTTTTAGTGGCTTTCACAAAGCGTGGATATTTTAAAGAAATTTTTTAGTGGCTTTCACAAGTCGTGGATATTTTAAAGAAATTTTTTAGTGGCTTTCACAAGGCGTGGATATTTAAAAGAAATTTTTTAGTGGCTTTCACAAGGCGTGGATATTTTAAAGAAATTTTTTAGTGGCTTTCACAAGGCGTGGATATTTTAAAGAAATTTTTTAGTGGCTTTCACAAGGCGTGGATATTTTAAAGAAATTTTTTAGTGGCTTTCACAAGGCGTGGATATTTTAAACAAAATTTTCCATGGTCTACACAAGGCGTGGATATTTTAAACACATTTTTCCATGGTCTACACAAGGCGTGGATATTTTAAACAAAATTTTCCATGGTCTACACAAGGCGTGGATATTTTAAACACATTTTTCCATGGTCTACACAAGGCGTGGATATTTTAAAGACATTTTTTATTGGGTTTTACAAGGCGTGGATATTTTAAAGAAATTTTTTATTGGCTTTCACAAGGCGTGGATATTTTAAAGAAATTTTTTATTGGTTTTACAAGGCGTGGATATTTTAAAGAAATTTTTTATTGGGTTTTACAAGGCGTGGATATTTTAAAGAAATTTTTTATTGGGTTTTACAAGGCGTGGATATTTTAAACAAATTTTTCCATGGCCTACACAAGGCGTGGTTAATTTAAAAAAATTTTTACATCATCTACACAAAGCCCGAATTTTGAAAATTATTTTTTTTTGTCCTCCATAAGGCGTGGATACTTTAAACAAATTTTTACATTATCTACTCAAGGCCAGAATTTTTAAAATTTTTTTTCTTGTCCTCCACAAGGCCTGGATTATTGAAGTAATTTTTTTCTTAGCCTCCACAAAGCCTGGATTTTTTAAATAATTTTTTTTTTTGGCCTCCATAAGGCCTGGATTTTAAAGTATTTTTTTTTCTTAGTCTCTACAAGGCCTGGATTTTTAAGTAATTTTTAAAGATTTTTTTTCATAATTTTTAGTGAAAACCCCGACTTTTGTAGAAAAGCTCTATATTTCGCCCACCTAAGCAAAATTACTGTTCTATAAATCTTGATAGTATTATTGCCTGTTGCCTTGCGATTCCCTGGAACTTTAAATGAAGAAAATCCAACCACTAAAAGCTGAGATATGTGTTGTTTTCTAAGCTTACCTCATAATTAATAATAGTCATACGCAACATGGTCCAAAATTTAAATATTTCATAACTTCCGCAAATCATTAGCTACAAGGCCCAAATTTTTGTCAGCCTATTTTCTATTCTTTCTTCACCAAATCGTTGATTTTTGTGGAGTTTTTTTCAAGAGCTCCATAGACCACAAGGCTTGGATTTTTTGTTACCTTTTTTGATGGCTCATAAATGTTTTCTCATTCACAGTTTCCATATTCCATTTAAAAACAAAAAATATGTGACACACTTATATCGTCTAACAGACAGTTGTTTGTTTGTTTGTTTCCTAAACAAAGAATGCTTAGCAATTGTTTGTCCATTTATTTGTAATAGACTACGGTTCATTAAATGCTTGTAGAAGAGGCACAAATAGAGACAGGGAGTCGAGACATTTTTCCTCGCATTTGGACTCATTCCCTTCAGTTACACACAAAAATTCTCTATGTGAATGTAATATGGGACATATCAAACAAGTCATAAGTACGAGATATGTCTAAGTATTGTCCTTATCCTCGCTACTTGCCCCCCTCCCTTCCTTTGGATGCCTTGCTATGCCAAACATTTTCTTTCATTTAAATGTAGGTTTAATTTGTATTTATTTGCACTACATGGCAATGTGCGATTTACAGGATATAGAATTTAGTGTGAGTGTGTGTGTGTGCTTAAGCATGACAAAGAAAATAACAACAAAATTTACACACACACACAAACGGACAAATAAAAAAGGAACTGTTACACACTGTAATACTTTGTCACATGTCTGCTGTTGTTTGTAAAATGTTTTCTCTTATGGGTAACTGTTTTAATTGTATACCAGCATCAATGTGTGTGTGTGTCTGGGTACACAAACTCTGCAGAGACGTGATGAGCACACACACACACACTCTTACACAAAGGATATGGGAAAATCTGTGGAAATAATACAAACTGTTGCAAATTTAATTTCACATTAAGTTGAAGAAAAAAACGCAATTTTATCCTAAGCAAAAATAATAAAAAAACACAACGTTATCCTGCTTCAAGGACCTCTTTGGTATTTAAATTTCACATTATCCTTGTAGTTTTAATTTCATGAAAAAACATGATTTTGATTAAAGAAATTATATATTTTGTTAATCTGTGTGTTAAATATTTGTACGTTTTCTTTTTTATTGTTGTTGTTTCTGATGGTGTCCTTTCTTCTGCTGCTGCTGGCTTTCAACAGTTGCGTAAATATATATCCCCTTTTTATACGTGTGGATGTCCTCGGCTGCTTGGTTCTGCCATGGCTCTGTGCCAGTAGAACGAACTGCTGCTATTGGAAGTAGTTGTTGTAGTTGCAACAACCCAGATTCTTAAAACATCCTTAAAAACAGATATTAAACAAAGTCCTTGCACACACACACACACCTCCCGATACATGCTCAGCTCGGTTGTGAATGCTGGCAAAAATACCTCTTACCATAGAAACTAAACAAAAGAATGGAAACTATGGCAAAGCTGACAGTATTATCCTTCAAAAAAACAGCAACAACAACAACAACAAAGAAATATTCCTTTATGGCTTGTTTTCTGTTGGTGTTGTTGTTTGTTCGCTCGCCCTATGTGCGTTCCTCATTTCCTTGTTTTAGAGAAAAAAATGAAAAAAAAAACTAGAAAAACATGTGAAGTGTTTTTGTTTATTTTGTGGAGAATTGTAAAGAAATAAAAACAACAACAACAATGTTTGTTATTGTCATTTTGTCCTTCTCGTTTAGAGAATGCAGGCTACTACTGTTAGTGTGGTGTTTCTTTCTCTTTTTTATTACGGTTTATTACAATTCCTCTGAAATACAATTCCCAACAGTTTCCCTTCGTTTTGATATTGTTTTTGTTTTTCTTCGCCATGAATGAATGACAGAATATTTTTATTTGGTCTTCTGGTTTAAGCAGCAAACGAAGAAACTATTAAATTTTTATTTCAAGAAGGGATCAATGCAAGCATATCGAAATGGTGCGGGAAATAATAAAATATGCATGGCCCCCACGACGACATGTGTCAAATTAACGTCAATCAAAAGAAGGGAGGTTTCAAGCGCAAAGCGTATATTTTAAACAACATTTTCAGCGGTACATAGACCACAAAGCATTGATTTTTAAGTAGATTTTTTCATGGCCTCCATGGACCACATGGCATGGATTCTTTAAAGAATTTTGCATGGCCTCCAAAGATCACAAATGTCCTAGAAAGATTTCTGTTTGATTTGATTAAAAGAAACTTCTCTAAAAAGTGGCATAAATCTATAACTTCCCAAAATATTTATCGGAATTATTTGGCTCCCTATAATAGATTAGAGTCTTCTGAATCAATTTTGTTTTAAAAAATAAAAATACATTCCCAAAGTCCAGAGATATTGCAATATTTCCAAAGTTACTCCATAATTAATAATAGTCATACGCTACCAGGTCCAAATATTTAAATATTTCATAACTCCTTTACGTAAGGAGATAAATGTGTTATTTTTGGGGAATGAAGTTAAGAATCAATCTAATGTTGGAATAAAAATTATTGACATTCAAAAAACTAGCATTTGGAATAAAAAAAATTCCAAGCTTTTTTAACTTTATAGAAACGTCTCTAAATATTTCATAAATCTATAATTTCCTAGAAAATTTTCTGTTGCTTCTCAGCAATCCATAATAGCTTAGGGTCTTCTGAATCCATTTTGCTTTAAATCATAAAAATCCATTCACAATGTCCAGAGATATTTTAATATTTCCAATGTTACTCCATAATTAATAATAGTCATACGCTATATGGTACCAAATTTAAATATTTCATAACTCCTTTACTCGAAGAGATAAATGTTCCATTTTTTTTGTGATTTCCAGCCATAAATCAAAATAATGTTGGAATATAAATTAATGTCAATCAAAAGATTGTCACTTGTTATAGAAAAACCCAGGTTTCTTCTTTATTTTATAAGAACTTCTCAAAAAATTCAATAAACCCACAATTTTTCACAAGATTTAGAGATATTTTTAATAATTTTATAATAGCTTATTGTCTTCTGAATCAAATTTGCTTTTAACAACAAAAATCCACTGACAAAGTCCGTTGACATGGCCATTTTTGAAAAGGTACCCAATAATTAATAACAATCATGCGTCACCGAGTCCAAATTTTAAATATATCGTAACTTCTTTAATTGAAGAGATAAATGCCCCATTTTTTTTGCAGATTAAAGATAATAGAGAATAACTTCTTGTGATTTTTTTTCTATAGAAAAAAATTCCAGACTTGGGTAGAAAAAAAAAAATTCCAAACCTCGGTTTGGTGAGTTTTTTCTATAGAAAAAAATTCCAAACCTCGGTTTGGTGAGTTTTTTCTATAGAAAAAAATTCCAAACCTCGGTTTGGTGAGTTTTTTCTATAGAAAAAAATTCCAAACCTCGGTTTGGTGAGTTTTTTCTATAGAAAAAAATTCCAAACCTCGGTTTGGTGAGTTTTTTCTATAGAAAAAAATTCCAAACCTCGGTTTGGTGAGTTTTTTCTATAGAAAAAAATTCCAAACCTCGGTTTGGTGAGTTTTTTCTATAGAAAAAAATTCCAAACCTCGGTTTGGTGAGTTTTTTCTATAGAAAAAAATTCCAAACCTCGGTTTGGTGAGTTTTTTCTATAGAAAAAAATTCCAAACCTCGGTTTGGTGAGTTCTATAGAAAAAAATTCCAAACCTCGGTTTGGTGAGTTTTTTCTATAGAAAAAAATTCCAAACCTCGGTTTGGTGAGTTTTTTCTATAGAAAAAAATTCCAAACCTCGGTTTGGTGAGTTTTTTCTATAGAAAAAAATTCCAAACCTCGGTTTGGTGAGTTTTTTCTATAGAAAAAAATTCCAAACCTCGGTTTGGTGAGTTTTTTCTATAGAAAAAAATTCCAAACCTCGGTTTGGTGAGTTTTTTCTATAGAAAAAAATTCCAAACCTCGGTTTGGTGAGTTTTTTCTATAGAAAAAAATTCCAAACCTCGGTTTGGTGAGTTTTTTCTATAGAAAAAAATTCCAAACCTCGGTTTGGTGAGTTTTTTCTATAGAAAAAAATTCCAAACCTCGGTTTGGTGAGTTTTTTCTATAGAAAAAAATTCCAAACCTCGGTTTGGTGAGTTTTTTCTATAGAAAAAAATTCCAAACCTCGGTTTGGTGAGTTTTTTCTATAGAAAAAAATTCCAAACCTCGGTTTGGTGAGTTTTTTCTATAGAAAAAAATTCCAAACCTCGGTTTGGTGAGTTTTTTCTATAGAAAAAAATTCCAAACCTCGGTTTGGTGAGTTTTTTCTATAGAAAAAAATTCCAAACCTCGGTTTGGTGAGTTTTTTCTATAGAAAAAAATTCCAAACCTCGGTTTGGTGAGTTTTTTCTATAGAAAAAAATTCCAAACCTCGGTTTGGTGAGTTTTTTCTATAGAAAAAAATTCCAAACCTCGGTTTGGTGAGTTTTTTCTATAGAAAAAAATTCCAAACCTCGGTTTGGTGAGTTTTTTCTATAGAAAAAAATTCCAAACCTCGGTTTGGTGAGTTTTTTCTATAGAAAAAAATTCCAAACCTCGGTTTGGTGAGTTTTTTCTATAGAAAAAAATTCCAAACCTCGGTTTGGTGAGTTTTTTCTATAGAAAAAAATTCCAAACCTCGGTTTGGTGAGTTTTTTCTATAGAAAAAAATTCCAAACCTCGGTTTGGTGAGTTTTTTCTATAGAAAAAAATTCCAAACCTCGGTTTGGTGAGTTTTTTCTATAGAAAAAAATTCCAAACCTCGGTTTGGTGAGTTTTTTCTATAGAAAAAAAATTCCAAACCTCGGTTTGGTGAGTTTTTTCTATAGAAAAAAATTCCAAACCTCGGTTTGGTGAGTTTTTTCTATAGAAAAAAATTCCAAACCTCGGTTTGGTGAGTTTTTTCTATAAAAAAAAATTCCAAACCTCGGTTTGGTGAGTTTTTTCTATAGAAAAAAATTCCAAACCTCGGTTTGGTGAGTTTTTTCTATAGAAAAAAATTCCAAACGTCGGTTTGGTGAGTTTTTTCTATAGAAAAAAATTCCAAACCTCGGTTTGGTGAGTTTTTTCTATAGAAAAAAATTCCAAACCTCGGTTTGGTGAGTTTTTTCTATAGAAAAAAATTCCAAACCTCGGTTTGGTGAGTTTTTTCTATAGAAAAAAATTCCAAACCTCGGTTTAGTGAGTTTTTTCTATAGAAAAAAATTCCAAACCTCGGTTTGGTGAGTTTTTTCTATAGAAAAAAATTCCAATCCTCGGTTTGGTGACTTTTTTCTATAGAAAAAAAAATCAGAATGTTTATTACTTTTCAATATGTATCTGTGTTAGTGCGTTTGCATTAACATATCAAAAATTGTGACACTAGGTGAATTATGTTCCATCCAATGAATGTCCTGCTATGTGTTCCTAAGGATGATTTTTATCCTCCCATCCCATATTGGGAGGAAACAATTTTCCAGGCATTCTGACACGTATGTATGTATTTTCTTGTTTAGTGTCACATAGTAACGACCTTCTTGCTCCACTGAAATCGGAAACAAATTAAGGCATGTTTGGGCATATGTCTCGTTTGTTGCCTTCCCGTTTCTTTGGTAGTTTATGTGAAACTTGCTCAGAAGAAGTTTTTCTATCAATTGTGTCAAACTTTCTAAGCTTTCTTGGAAGGTTTTTTGTGGGCATCCCCGTTTGATATTTTCTCATTTACATGGCAATTTTTATATGCAAACATTTAAGAAGACTAAGGTTATAATAATTAATGTGTGCAGAATCCTCTGTTTTGTCATTTCGTTGATCAAAAATTATTTTAACATAATAATTCTTTGAATAATATTAAAATGTCTCTTTGGTCCCTGGGTGCGTATGATTAGTATTAATTATGAGGTACCTTCACTAAATTGTGAATATCTCAGGAAGTAGTGGGTGGATTTGCGTGATTTTAATTTTAATATGTTCAGAACCCATTAGGCTATCAAGAAATTAATGAAGATACAAATGGATCTTGTCATAAGTATAGGGAAAATAACCAAAAGTTCCATTTTATTTTTCCAAATTATCTTAAACTTCATTTTAAAAGTAAACTTTAATTCCCCACACATATTCGCATAAGTAGTTTTTGCTTATATTGTTGTCAAATGTCAAAATTCAAGTGCTGCTCCAAGAAATACAACCCACTTGTACAAAGTAAAAAGGTGCCGAGATGTTACCACTGACAGTAACACCCCGGGAAAGGCTTAACAAATATTCTGCATTAAACTTTCTGTGTTACATGTTTTGTAACGTTCTTGGAAGAGGGTAACATTTGGTAACGAAATGATGATTACGATGATGCTGAGGCTGCTCCTGCTGCTGTTCGTGATGTGACGACAAACAACATTGCATGCATTCATCGATACATGTTTTGTGTATTGGATTGGATGGATGGATAGATAGAATGTTTCTGCATTTTATGTTTCAAAAAAAAAAACAACAACAAAAAACATGGGACATTTTAACTCTACTTGCATGACATGTCTTGTAGAGTGTGTTTACATTGTCAAAAAGTATAAAAATTGTGTTTAGATGTTTTTCTTTTTTTGGCAAGCAAAAGGGAAGGTGGTGGGTTTAGGATAAGAGATTTTGTATATTTTTTCCCAAAGTGTGTAAACATTAGATCCCAAAAACCTAGCAAACTTTTAGTCAACTCCTTCGACAACACCCCACTCTTTCTTACATGAAAAAAAAATCCTTTAAAGAGTAGAAATTTTAGTTTCTTTTTTTTGGCCCATAAAAGATCGAAGATGATTTGTCATGTTTGTATAGCCATCAACAAACAGTATTTCCGTAATGTTATTTTGCTCGTTTTTATTATTGCTGCTCTTGGTCCCAACAAAGTTGCCAATCGTTTTTGAAGTTTAAGATGTTTATCTCTTCTGGGAGAGGAGAAGTTTGGGATGTTGAGTAAAACTTGATTGTCCACGACATCCTGTCTTGTATCCTTTGGCAGCAGCATAAATCCACACATTTGTGGACTTATTTAGCTGGGAGTTCAAATGTTTACCATAGTTAAAAGCTTCCTCCTTTTCTCCGCATAGTTCATTTGACATGGAGGCAAACAAAATCAGTAAACCATCATTAAAAAGTAGCAACACAAAGTGAAGTTGTTGAGAAAGTTTTATTAAAGAAATTTTAATAACAAATTGTTAGTTTTTGTTAACAAATTTCAGTGAATTTCAATATTTAAGTTTTTGGAGCAGGGTGCGTATGATTATTTTTAATTATGAGGTCTCCTCAGAAAAACGGTAATAATTAGGCCAGTTTTTATCCGATTGTAGTTATTTTTGTTGCAGATGATTCACAACACTGTAAGCTATTAGATATAATGAAGACAACTATAAAATAAAATGTTTAATTTAGTTTCTAAAGGCTTTTCTTTGGCATTTTGTGGAATGGCGAGCACTTTTCTATAGAAAAAATTTACAGACCTCGGTCTGGTGACTTTTTTCTATAGAAAAAATTTCCAGACCTCGGTCTGGTGACTTTTTTCTATAGAAAAAATTTCCAGACCTCGGTCTGGTGACTTTTTTCTATAGAAAAAATTTCCAGACCTCGGTCTGGTGACTTTTTTCTATAGAAAAAATTTCCAGACCTCGGTCTGGTGACTTTTTTCTATAGAAAAAATTTCCAGACCTCGGTCTGGTGACTTTTTTCTATAGAAAAAATTTCCAGACCTCGGTCTGGTGACTTTTTTCTATAGAAAAAATTTCCAGACCTCGGTCTGGTGACTTTTTTCTATAGAAAAAATTTCCAGACCTCGGTCTGGTGACTTTTTTCTATAGAAAAAATTTCCAGACCTCGGTCTGATGACTTTTTTCTATAGAAAAAATTTCCAGACCTCGGTCTGGTGACTTTTTTCTATAGAAAAAATTTCCAGACCTCGGTCTGGTGACTTTTTTCTATAGAAAAAATTTCCAGACCTCGGTCTGGTGACTTTTTTCTATAGAAAAAATTTCCAGTCTGGTGACTTTTTTCTATAGAAAAAATTTCCAGACCTCGGTCTGGTGACTTTTTTCTATAGAAAAAATTTCCAGACCTCGGTCTGGTGACTTTTTTCTATAGAAAAAATTTCCAGACCTCGGTCTGGTGACTTTTTTCTATAGAAAAAATTTCCAGACCTCGGTCTGGTGACTTTTTTCTATAGAAAAAATTTCCAGACCTCGGTCTGGTGACTTTTTTCTATAGAAAAAATTTCCAGACCTCGGTCTGGTGACTTTTTTCTATAGAAAAAATTTCCAGACCTCGGTCTGGTGACTTTTTTCTATAGAAAAAATTTCCAGACCTCGGTCTGGGGACTTTTTTCTATAGAAAAAATTTCCAGACCTCGGTCTGGTGGATTTTTTCAATAGAAAAAATTTCCAGACCTCGGTCTGGTGGATTTTTTCAATAGAAAAAATTTCCAGACCCCAGTCTGGGGACTTTTTTCTATAGAAAAAATTTCCAGACCCCAGACTGGGGACTTTTTTCTATAGAAAAAATTTCCAGACCCCAGTCTGGGGACTTTTTTCTATAGAAAAAATTTCCAGACCCCAGTCTGGGGACTTTTTTCTATAGAAAAAATTTCCAGACCTCGGTCTGGGGACTTTTTTCTATAGAAAAAATTTCCAGACCTCGGTCTGGGGACTTTTTTCTATAGAAAAAATTTCCAGACCTCGGTCTGGGGACTTTTTTCTATAGAAAAAATTTCCAGACCTCGGTCTGGGGACTTTTTTCTATAGAAAAAATTTCCAGACCTCGGTCTGGGGACTTTTTTCTATAGAAAAAATTTCCAGACCTCGGTCTGGGGACTTTTTTCTATAGAAAAAATTTCCAGACCTCGGTCTGGGGACTTTTTTCTATAGAAAAAATTTCCAGACCTCGGTCTGGTGGATTTTTTCAATAGAAAAAATTTCCAGACCTCGGTCTGGTGGATTTTTTCAATAGAAAAAATTTCCAGACCTCGGTCTGGTGGATTTTTTCAATAGAAAAAATTTCCAGACCTCGGTCTGGTGGATTTTTTCAATAGAAAAAATTTCCAGACCTCGGTCTGGTGGATTTTTTCAATAGAAAAAATTTCCAGACCTCGGTCTGGTGGATTTTTTCAATAGAAAAAATTTCCAGACCTCGGTCTGGTGGATTTTTTCAATAGAAAAAATTTCCAGACCTCGGTCTGGTGGATTTTTTCAATAGAAAAAATTTCCAGACCTCGGTCTGGTGGATTTTTTCAATAGAAAAAATTTCCAGACCTCGGTCTGGTGGATTTTTTCAATAGAAAAAATTTCCAGACCTCGGTCTGGTGGATTTTTTCAATAGAAAAAATTTCCAGACCTCGGTCTGGTGGATTTTTTCAATAGAAAAAATTTCCAGACCTCGGTCTGGTGGATTTTTTCAATAGAAAAAATTTCCAGACCTCGGTCTGGTGGATTTTTTCAATAGAAAAAATTTCCAGACCTCGGTCTGGTGGATTTTTTCAATAGAAAAAATTTCCAGACCTCGGTCTGGTGGATTTTTTCAATAGAAAAAATTTCCAGACCTCGGTCTGGTGGATTTTTTCAATAGAAAAAATTTCCAGACCTCGGTCTGGTGGATTTTTTCAATAGAAAAAATTTCCAGACCTCGGTCTGGTGGATTTTTTCAATAGAAAAAATTTCCAGACCTCGGTCTGGTGGATTTTTTCAATAGAAAAAATTTCCAGACCTCGGTCTGGTGGATTTTTTCAATAGAAAAAATTTGCAGACCTCGGTCTGGTGGATTTTTTCAATAGAAAAAATTTCCAGACCTCGGTCTGGTTGATTTTTTCAATAGAAAAAATTTGCCAGACCTCGGTCTGGTTGATTTTTTCAATAGAAAAAATTTGCCAGACCTCGGTCTGGTTGATTTTTTCAATAGAAAAAATTTGCCAGACCTCGGTCTGGTTGATTTTTTCAATAGAAAAAATTTGCCAGACCTCGGTCTGGTTGATTTTTTCAATAGAAAAAATTTCCAGACCAAGGTCTGGTGGAATATTTTCTATAGAACAAATTTGCCAGACCTCGGTCCGGTGACTTTTTTCTATAGAAAAAATTTGACAGACCCCGTTCTAGATGTTTTTTCTACAGAAAAAAATTCCCAGACCCCGGTCTGGTGACTTTTTTCTATAGAAAAAATTTCCCAGACCCCGGTCTAGATGTTTTTTCTATAGAAAAAATTTCCCAGACTTTGGTCTGGAAGTTTTTTCTGAAGAAAAAAATCCCAGAGCTTGGTCTGGATGTTTTTTCTGGAGAATAAAAATTCCCAGACCTTGGTCTGGATGTGTTTTCTATAGAAAAAATTTGCCAGACCTTGGTCTTTATGTTTTTTCTATAGAAAAAAATTTCCAGACCTTGATCTGAAGGTTTTTTCTACAGAAATAATTTTTATTTTTTTTGTTTGTTTGTTTATTCATTCCATTCTTTAATACTAAAGCCTCCAAGGCCAAAAAATAGTATTAACAATATATCCTTATACTCAATATCACTAAATAATCCGCAATGTTACTTTATATATTTGGCTCCCCAGCCATAACTACCAAGAAGAGAAAAAAATATTCGATGCAATAAATGGCCATAAGCAACAAGCAGTATAGAATGACAAATATACAGAGTAATATAAGTGACTCCCAGTACGCATTAGCATTGACTGGTACATAGGGCATGTAAACGCATACTAACAAAGGAAAAAAACAGTCACATTTAATTTGCATAGCAAACAAGCCCACAAGTATAAAAAAGGTAGCAAGTGCACTAGGAAAATGAAATTAAAATCATCATATGCAGTAATAGCAGTTTCAAATCCAATATTTAGGGTCGAGATCCAAAATAGGTCAACAGTTTCAAGCGGAACGCATTATTAGACTGTGAGAATACTCTAAGTTCTATTGGTAAATAATTCCACAATCTGGCCACACGTACTAAAAATGAATTCTCAAATGTAGAATTATTTATTAAAGGAATAGATATCTGTATATTCCTCCACAATAAACCAAAACGAAACATGTTTTTCAGTGAAACAGGTACACCATTCCTTATTATTCTATAATAGGCGCACAACAACTTAGTGGACACAAACTGATCTAAAGTAACTCCAAGAAAGCTCTTAACATGGTCAGAAATATTGTCACGAGTCCTTAAGCCGTAGACAAAGCGTACAATACGTTTAACTGCACGCTCTAATACCAATGCATTACGTTCTGACATACCAGAAAAAACTTCCAGACCATAGTTAACATGAGGCATTAATAGTACGTAAGCTAACCTATATTTAACCCATGAAGGAAGGTATATATTAGTGGCATACAATTTCCGAATTATGCCAACAACTTTTCTGTGCACATAGTCAACATGATATTCAAAGGCAAGCTTTTCGTCTACAAAAATGCCCAATATTTTATGGCAAGATACAAAGCTGATCAAATTTCCGCCCAGAGCAATGTTTAAGTCGTACGACTGACTACCAAATCGTATTGCTTTCGTCTTAACTGGGTTGATCACCAACGAGTTCTCTAAAGACCATAGTCTAAAACGATCAAGACTATGATTTATTGCAGTTTCAAAAGCTATTGAAGACATTCCATTTCTAGCAAAAACTAAGAAAACATCATCTGCAAATAAAAGCGGCTTGCAATTTACATCAGAGCACCATACAGCAAGGCTATTAACATAGAGGATAAACAGCAGAGGACCCAAGACAGACCCCTGCGGAACACCATTCGTAAGTAAAAGTGTCCCAGAATACTGACCGTTATAAGAGACAAATTGTGTTCTGCCACATAAGTAAGAAACGATAAGATTGCAAGCAGAAATAGAATAATTGAACTCATTCCTGAGCTTCCCAACCAATACAGAATGTGAAATCGAATCAAATGCCTTAGTAAGATCCAAAGACACAACTACAGTATCACTGTTAACGTTCAAATTTCCCCTAACGAGATCAGTCATATATAGTAACAAGCCGGTCGTACTATGGTTCTTACGGAAGGCAAATTGGCCATCATATATATATCTACTAACATAAGATAACATCTGGTCTCTCATAATATGCTCACACACTTTTGATAATACAGGGAGAATGGAAATTGGTCTAAGATCATCAGCACAATTCACAACATTACCTTTAGGTATTGGGACAACACGAGCGCTCTTCCAAAGTTGCGGAAACACCGAAGATGTGAGAATAGAATTAACCAAATCCAAGATACAATCAGAAATATAAGGAAAAATTATTTTTAAAAAATCCACTGATATTCCATCGACACCAATGGATTTGGACTTGATTTTACTTAATGCAACAGCAACATCCTCAATACCCACACATCGAAAAGAAAATTCGCCATCACGTTCAGCTAAATCCATGAAATTAAAAGCACTAACACGCGAGTCATTATAGACAAATGATGCATTGAGAACATCAACATTAATGTTAGCAACAACATCATCTCCACCAACAAAGCCTGACCCTCTCAAAAAACGCCATAAAGCAGTTGGACCCATTACATTAAATTTCCTACTATAGTATCTCCTACGTTCGCGCCGGATGACAGATTTCGCCTTATTACGGTATCTACAAAATGTTTTCCAATTCTCACTACTCTTATTGAACAGATAAGATCTAAAAGCTAAGTCACGAAGTGAACAAGCTAAAGTAATAGAATTAGCATTAATCCAATTATCATTAGGATAAATTCTTCTACGCACTACAGGAACAGATTCAAACAAACGCATAATAAGAGAGGAGAGAATGGAACACTTAGCATCAACATCAACAGCATACAGAAGGCTAAAATCAAAAGCTGATATATAAGTATAAAAACGATGCCAATTAATATTTCTGTAGTCTCGATATTCGACAAACTCAACTGATGTATCAACACTGATGTTTAGTGACGCAAAGATAAGCGAATGATCAGAAATTGAAGGGCATATCACCTGATCAGAGAAATAAACCATAGATAAGTTACTAAGTAATATAAAATCAATTAATGAAGTAGAACCATGTTGTACATCAAAGTGTGTGGGTTTGGAGTTGTGAGAAATACAAAGATTAAGTCGAAAGCATACAGTACGAACAGACAAGGCTTTATGTATGTCAAACATATTGCAATTGAAATCTCCCATTACCACTACGTTGCTATATCTCAAAAAGAGTTCAGTATGAAGATCTTCAAACATAACAAGATCGCCAGGAGGAGGCAAATATACCACTCCAAATAGAACCTTAGAATCGCCAGAGAAGAACTCAACAAACAGTGACTCACACTTACCCAAAACAGAAGTTTTAAATACTACCTTATACCTGATGCTACTCGAAATGTAAATGCCTACGCCACCACCCCTACAGTACCTGCGATCATTTCGTACAAATTTATACCCAGGTATATCAATAGCACGATTTGATGTATCAGTTTTAAGCCACGTCTCAGAAAGTGCTAGTACATTTATAGAAGAACCAGAAAGAATAGATTTGAGTTCATTAAACTTTGTAGAATGTGTTGATGGCCTGATGCTACGGCAATTTAAATGAGCAATATTTAATTTACTATTACATGAGCTTAAAACAGACTTAATGTACAAATTGTTGCTAATAACTGGCCCCATATTCGCATCAGAAAACATCAAAAGCATTAAACATAGTTATAGAGGGGAACCAAAAATAAGAAAATAGTTATTCTTATACCATACCACCCGAAAAGTATCAATACGCACCCCTTTCCATAGCAATTAAAATCACTTATACACCCATCCCCACGGTGGCTGTCTGTTTTGACAAAATGACAATTTTTAATGTTTTTAAAATGATTTTTATACCCTATACCACAATGTGGAAAAGGGTATAATAAGTTTGTTTTCCCAAAAATTCATGTAACGCCGCGAAATATTCGTCGTAGACCCCTCATGTGGTATACCAAACTTCATATCTCGACGAGATAAAGCGATTTAGCGATGTGTGTCCGTCCGTCCGTCCGTCCGTCTGTCCGTCCATTAAAAATTGTAATCAAGCTAGAGGCCGCAATTATGGACCGATTGTCACGAAATTTAGTATGGAGGTCGGGTTTGGACCAGAATAGAACTGATTAGTTTTTGGCGATGATCGTGAAATGTTAAAGGGATGAAATGGACCAAAAACAAAATTTTTGCTCGATTTTGTAGCCGCTCTGTAGGTCGCAATAATAGTCCGATCGGCGCGAAATTTTAAACGTAGTTTTGGTTTGAGATGAAGAAGTAGCGTGCAAGTCAACGGTATGATCGGATAATATTTAGCGGGTTAAATTGATCAAAACTTTTGTGTGAAAATTGGTAAAATTTCTAATGCACATCTTATAACAGCTAGCCCGGAAAGCTAGTGCACAGGGATAGTGGTATAGGGTATCACATGGTCGGCCCCGTCCGACTATAGTCTGTTCTTACTTGTTTTAATTAAAATTAGAGCATTGTCATTTTATTTCAATTTCAAATTAAACATCACAAAACTAACCCTTGTTTGTACCCCACCACATGGTAATGGAGGGAGCCTGGAGAAGTAGAGGAGTGGGGGTCATTTGGGATTCTTAACATTTACCTTCATTTAGCCAATTTGTAGAATAAGTATCTAATTAACTTTTGAATTTTTCTTTGGTATTTTATTGGCTGAGTTACGCAGTTTTTTCTCTTCGTTTTTTTGCTTTCCTGGCAAAGGAATTTTTGTTCGAAGTTTTTCCTCAATGAGGGTACTCACCCAGCATACCTCACACCTTGCATCCTTTCGTTCAAGTTTGGAGTAGAAAATGAAAATTGCTAACCATTTTTGTTATGACATTTGCCTACTTAAACTGTCAATCACTTGTTAAAATAAAGTGGAAAAGTTTTTTGCTCGTTTTTTTCTTTTTCCAACATAATTTTCTTCAAGTTTTTTTTTTCTTTCCATTGGATCTGTTACTTGCTTCGTTAGAAAGGTCTGAGAGGATAATTTTCTGTTCCTTTTTCAACATTTTTTGTAATTAAGTGCGAATACTTTGTACTTTATGATGTGTGGGGGGGTGGAAGGTTCGTGTGTTATCCCTTTTCTTCTCCTACCCCATCCCTTTTTTGCAGTGAGTCACTATTCCCTCATTGCCATGGCAAAGTTATGGAAAATTCTCCCTGGATTTCTAGTTGCTGGGAAATTTAACTAGAAATGAGATTTCACCTTTAAAGCTGCTGGTACTGTCAATGCTTCTGCTTACGGCTGCTGCTGCTCCTGACGATGATAATGAATGATAAGAACAACCTACGTAAGAAGCTCTGGCGAAATATTGAAATGGACCTTTCGTAGGAAACTTAGCAAAGAATTTCTGTTTCCTTTACTGATAATAATTCTGGAAATTGTTGGCCTCCTATCACAAAACTCAGATGCTGGTGGCCCGCACACCTACACACCCACTCGGGACATTAATTGCCCGAAATGACAGTTGCAATGAATCTCATGGGGTGTTGTGTGAATTCAACTAAAAATGTGACAATGTTCGGAAGAGCAATGCGAAAAAAGAAGAAAAAGAATTACAAAAAAATACAAAAAACTCAACTCAGGAAAACTTTTCGCTTTGAATTTTTATTACAATTATTATTATTCTTCGTATTATGCAAGACGACAGACATCGTCGTTGACAATGATGGCGATGATGACGATAACGTTTGGAGCAATTTTCTGCAATTATTGTAATGTCAAGTCACACGAAGTTGGAAAAGCAACTCCGGAACACAACAACAAAGAAAACTATCGATGATTTGACGTAAAAATGATGGTGTACAGATTCCCATGGCAAAAATGATGGCACAGCAACATCGCCAAGTCCTCCATGTAGCCATTAAAATGCATTCCTTCTCTATTTGAAAGTAATTTAAGATGGCAAATATTAGAAAACATTCTATTGGCAAAGAAGTTTTTGGCTGGCCAGCCAGCATTCAAACCCCAAAAAAGGTAAAGATGTAGACAATTGGCCATGAAATTTTTAAATTGAAAAAATGCACCAGACCGTGGTCTGGAAATTTTTTCTATAAAAAACACACCAGACCGTGGCCTGGAAATTTTTTCTATAAAAAAAACACATCAGACCGAGGTCTGGCAACTTTTTTCTATAGAAAAAAACACACGAGACCGAGGTCTGGCAACTTTTTTCTATAGAAAAAAACACACCAGACCAAGGTCTGGCAACTTTTTTCTATAGAAAAAAACCCACCACACCGAGGTCTGAAAATTTTTTCTATAGAAAAAACACACCACAACGAAGTCTGGCAAATTTTTTCTATAGAAAAAACACACCACAACGAAGTCTGGCAAATTTTTTCTATAGAAAAAACACCCCACAACGAGGTCTGGCAAATTTTTTCTATAGAAAAAACACACCACAACGAGGTCTGGCAAATTTTTTCTATAGAAAAAACACACCACAACTAGGTCTGGCAAATTTTTTCCATAGAAAAAACAGACCACAACGAGGTCTGGAAAATTTTTTCTATAGAAAAAACACACCACAACGAGGTCTGGCAAATTTTTTCTACAGAAAAAACACACCACAACGAGGTCTGGTAAATATTTTCTATAGAAAAAACTCACCACAACGAGGTCTGGCAAATTTTTTCTATAGAAAAAACACACCAGACCGAGGTCTGGCAACTTTTTTCTATAGAAAAAACACACCAGACCGAGGTCTGCCAACTTTTTTCTATAGAAAAAACACACCACACGGAGGTCTGGCAACTTTTTTCTATAGAAAAAACACACCACACGGAGGTCTGGCAACTTTTTTCTCAAAAAAAAAACACACCAGACGGAGGTCTGGCAACTTTTTTCTATAGAAAAAACACACCACAACGAGGTCTGGCAACTTTTTTCTATAGAAAAAACACACCACAACGAGGTCTGGCAAATTTTTCTATAGAAAAAACACACCACAACGAGGTCTGGCAAATTTTTTCTATAGAAAAAACACACCACAACGAGGTCTGGCAAATTTTTTCTACAGAAAAAACACACCACAACGAGGTCTGGCAAATTTTTTCTACAGAAAAAACACACCACAACGAGGTCTGGCAAATTTTTTCTGTAGAAAAAACACACCACAACGAGGTCTGGCAAATTTTTTCTATAGAAAAAACACACCAGACCGAGGTCTGGCAAATTTTTTCTATAGAAAAAACACACCACAACGAGGTCTGGCAAATTTTTCTATAGAAAAAACACACCACAACGAGGTCTGGCAAATTTTTTCTATAGAAAAAACACACCACAACGAGGTCTGGCAAATTTTTTCTATAGAAAAAACACACCAGACCGAGGTCTGGAAATTTTTTCTATAGAAAAAAAGTCACCAGACCGAGGTCTGGAAATTTTTTCTATAGAAAAAACACACCAGACAGAGGTCTGGCAAATTTTTTCTATAGAAAAAACACACCAGACCGAGGTCTGGCAAATTTTTTCTATAGAAAAAACACACCAGACCGAGGTCTGGCAAATTTTTTCTATAGAAAAAACACACCAGACCGAGGTCTGGCAAATTTTTTCTATAGAAAAAACACACCAGACCGAGGTCTGGCAAATTTTTTCTATAGAAAAACACACCAGACCGAGGTCTGGCAAATTTTTTCTATAGAAAAAACACACCAGACCGAGGTCTGGCAAATTTTTTCTATAGAAAAAACACACCAGACCGAGGTCTGGCAAATTTTTTCTATAGAAAAAACACACCAGACCGAGGTCTGGCAAATTTTTTCTATAGAAAAAACACACCAGACCGAGGTCTGGCAAATTTTTTCTATAGAAAAAACACACCAGACCGAGGTCTGGCAAATTTTTCTATAGAAAAAACACACCAGACCGAGGTCTGGCAAATTTTTTCTATAGAAAAAACACACCAGACCGAGGTCTGGCAAATTTTTTCTATAGAAAAAACACACCAGACCGAGGTCTGGCAAATTTTTTCTATAGAAAAACACACCAGACCGAGGTCTGGCAAATTTTTTCTATAGAAAAAACACACCAGACCGAGGTCTGGCAAATTTTTTCTGTAGAAAAAACACACCAGACCGAGGTCTGGCAAATTTTTTCTGTAGAAAAAACACACCAGACCGAGGTCTGGCAAATTTTTTCTATAGAAAAAACACACCAGACCGAGGTCTGGCAAATTTTTCTATAGAAAAAACACACCAGACCGAGGTCTGGCAAATTTTTTCTATAGAAAAAACACACCAGACCGAGGTCTGGCAAATTTTTTCTATAGAAAAACACACCAGACCGAGGTCTGGCAAATTTTTTCTATAGAAAAAACACACCAGACCGAGGTCTGGCAAATTTTTTCTATAGAAAAAACACACCAGACCGAGGTCTGGCAAATTTTTTCTATAGAAAAAACACACCAGACCGAGGTCTGGCAAATTTTTTCTATAGAAAAAACACACCAGACCGAGGTCTGGCAAATTTTTTCTATAGAAAAAACACACCAGACCGAGGTCTGGCAAATTTTTTCTATAGAAAAAACACACCAGACCGAGGTCTGGCAAATTTTTCTATAGAAAAAACACACCAGACCGAGGTCTGGCAAATTTTTTCTATAGAAAAAACACACCAGACCGAGGTCTGGCAAATTTTTTCTATAGAAAAAACACACCAGACCGAGGTCTGGCAAATTTTTTCTATAGAAAAAACACACCAGACCGAGGTCTGGCAAATTTTTTCTATAGAAAAAACACACCAGACCGAGGTCTGGCAAATTTTTTCTATAGAAAAAACACACCAGACCGAGGTCTGGCAAATTTTTTCTATAGAAAAAACACACCAGACCGAGGTCTGGCAAATTTTTCTATAGAAAAAACACACCAGACCGAGGTCTGGCAAATTTTTTCTATAGAAAAAACACACCAGACCGAGGTCTGGCAAATTTTTTCTATAGAAAAAACACACCAGACCGAGGTCTGGCAAATTTTTTCTATAGAAAAACACACCAGACCGAGGTCTGGCAAATTTTTTCTATAGAAAAAACACACCAGACCGAGGTCTGGCAAATTTTTTCTATAGAAAAAACACACCAGACCGAGGTCTGGCAAATTTTTTCTATAGAAAAAACACACCAGACCGAGGTCTGGCAAATTTTTCTATAGAAAAAACACACCAGACCGAGGTCTGGCAAATTTTTTCTATAGAAAAAACACACCAGACCGAGGTCTGGCAAATTTTTTCTATAGAAAAAACACACCAGACCGAGGTCTGGCAAATTTTTTCTATAGAAAAAACACACCAGACCGAGGTCTGGCAAATTTTTTCTATAGAAAAAACACACCAGACCGAGGTCTGGCAAAATTTTTTCTATAGAAAAAACACACCAGACCGAGGTCTGGCAAATTTTTTCTATAGAAAAAACACACCAGACCGAGGTCTGGCAAATTTTTTCTATAGAAAAAACACACCAGACCGAGGTCTGGCAACTTTTTTCTATAGAAAAAAGCACACCAGACCGAGGTCTGGCAACTTTTTTCTATAGAAAAAAGCACACCAGACCGAGGTCTGGCAACTTTTTTCTATAGAAAAAAGCACACCAGACCGAGGTCTGGCAACTTTTTTCTATAGAAAAAGCACACCAGACCGAGGTCTGGCAACTTTTTTCTATAGAAAAAAGCACACCAGACCGAGGTCTGGCAACTTTTTTCTATAGAAAAAGCACACCAGACCGAGGTCTGGCAACTTTTTTCTATAGAAAAAGCACACCAGACCGAGGTCTGGCAACTTTTTTCTATAGAAAAAAGCACACCAGACCGAGGTCTGGCAACTTTTTTCTATAGAAAAAAGCACACCAGACCGAGGTCTGGCAACTTTTTTCTATAGAAAAAAGCACACCAGACCGAGGTCTGGCAACTTTTTTCTATAGAAAAAAGCACACCAGACCGAGGTCTGGCAACTTTTTTCTATAGAAAAAAGCACACCAGACCGAGGTCTGGCAACTTTTTTCTATAGAAAAAAGCACACCAGACCGAGGTCTGGCAACTTTTTTCTATAGAAAAAAGCACACCAGACCGAGGTCTGGCAACTTTTTTCTATAGAAAAAAGCACACCAGACCGAGGTCTGGCAACTTTTTCTATAGAAAAAAGCACACCAGACCGAGGTCTGGCAACCTTTTTCTATAGAAAAAAGCACACCAGACCGAGGTCTGGCAACCTTTTTCTATAGAAAAAAGCACACCAGACCGAGGTCTGGCAACCTTTTTCTATAGAAAAAAGCACACCAGACCGAGGTCTGGCAACCTTTTTCTATAGAAAAAAGCACACCAGACCGAGGTCTGGCAACTTTTTCTATAGAAAAAACACACCAGACCGAGGTCTGGCAACTTTTTTCTATAGAAAAAAGTCCCCAGACCGAGGTCTGGAAATTTTTTCTATAGAAAAAAGTCCCCAGACCGAGGTCTGGAAATTTTTTCTATAGAAAAAAGTCCCCAGACCGAGGTCTGGAAATTTTTTCTATAGAAAAAAGTCCCCAGACCGAGGTCTGGAAATTTTTTCTATAGAAAAAAGTCCCCAGACCGAGGTCTGGAAATTTTTTCTATAGAAAAAAGTCCCCAGACCGGGGTCAGGAAATTTTTTCTATAGAAAAAAGTCCCCAGACCGGGGTATGGAAATTTTTTCTATAGAAAAAAGTCCCCAGACCGGGGTATGGAAATTTTTTCTATAGAAAAAAGTCCCCAGACCGGGGTCAGGAAATTTTTTCTATAGAAAAAAGTCCCCAGACCGGGGTCAGGAAATTTTTTCTATAGAAAAAAGTCCCCAGACCGGGGTCAGGAAATTTTTTCTATAGAAAAAAGTCCCCAGACCGGGGTCTGGAAATTTTTTCTATAGAAAAAAGTCCCCAGACTGGGGTCTGGAAATTTTTTCTATAGAAAAAAGTCCCCAGACTGGGGTCTGGAAATTTTTTCTATAGAAAAAAGTCCCCAGACTGGGGTCTGGAAATTTTTTCTATAGAAAAAAGTCCCCAGACTGGGGTCTGGAAATTTTTTCTATAGAAAAAAGTCCCCAGACTGGGGTCTGGAAATTTTTTCTATAGAAAAAAGTCCCCAGACTGGGGTCTGGAAATTTTTTCTATAGAAAAAAGTCCCCAGACTGGGGTCTGGAAATTTTTTCTATAGAAAAAAGTCCCCAGACTGGGGTCTGGAAATTTTTTCTATAGAAAAAAGTCCCCAGACTAGGGTCTGGAAATTTTTTCTATAGAAAAAAGTCCCCAGACTGGGGTCTGGAAATTTTTTCTATAGAAAAAAGTCCCCAGACTGGGGTCTGGAAATTTTTTCTATAGAAAAAAGTCCCCAGACTGGGGTCTGGAAATTTTTTCTATAGAAAAAAGTCCCCAGACTGGGGTCTGGAAATTTTTTCTATAGAAAAAAGTCCCCAGACTGGGGTCTGGAAATTTTTTCTATAGAAAAAAGTCCCCAGACTGGGGTCTGGAAATTTTTTCTATAGAAAAAAGTCCCCAGACTGGGGTCTGGAAATTTTTTCTATAGAAAAAAGTCCCCAGACTGGGGTCTGGAAATTTTTTCTATAGAAAAAAGTCCCCAGACTGGGGTCTGGAAATTTTTTCTATAGAAAAAAGTCCCCAGACTGGGGTCTGGAAATTTTTTCTATAGAAAAAAGTCCCCAGACTGGGGTCTGGAAATTTTTTCTATAGAAAAAAGTCCCCAGACTGGGGTCTGGAAATTTTTTCTATAGAAAAAAGTCCCCAGACTGGGGTCTGGAAATTTTTTCTATAGAAAAAAGTCCCCAGACTGGGGTCTGGAAATTTTTTCTATAGAAAAAAGTCCCCAGACTGGGGTCTGGAAATTTTTTCTATAGAAAAAAGTCCCCAGACTGGGGTCTGGAAATTTTTTCTATAGAAAAAAGTCCCCAGACTGGGGTCTGGAAATTTTTTCTATAGAAAAAAGTCCCCAGACTGGGGTCTGGAAATTTTTTCTATAGAAAAAAGTCCCCAGACTGGGGTCTGGAAATTTTTTCTATAGAAAAAAGTCCCCAGACTGGGGTCTGGAAATTTTTTCTATAGAAAAAAGTCCCCAGACTGGGGTCTGGAAATTTTTTCTATAGAAAAAAGTCCCCAGACTGGGGTCTGGAAATTTTTTCTATAGAAAAAAGTCCGCAGACTGGGGTCTGGAAATTTTTTCTATAGAAAAAAGTCCCCAGACTGGGGTCTGGAAATTTTTTCTATAGAAAAAAGTCCCCAGACTGGGGTCTGGAAATTTTTTCTATAGAAAAAAGTCCCCAGACTGGGGTCTGGAAATTTTTTCTATAGAAAAAAGTCCCCAGACTGGGGTCTGGAAATTTTTTCTATAGAAAAAAGTCCCCAGACTGGGGTCTGGAAATTTTTTCTATAGAAAAAAGTCCCCAGACTGGGGTCTGGAAATTTTTTCTATAGAAAAAAGTCCCCAGACTGGGGTCTGGAAATTTTTTCTATAGAAAAAAGTCCCCAGACTGGGGTCTGGAAATTTTTTCTATAGAAAAAAGTCCCCAGACTGGGGTCTGGAAATTTTTTCTATAGAAAAAAGTCCCCAGACTGGGGTCTGGAAATTTTTTCTATAGAAAAAAGTCCCCAGACTGGGGTCTGGAAATTTTTTCTATAGAAAAAAGTCCCCAGACTGGGGTCTGGAAATTTTTTCTATAGAAAAAAGTCCCCAGACTGGGGTCTGGAAATTTTTTCTATAGAAAAAAGTCCCCAGACTGGGGTCTGGAAATTTTTTCTATAGAAAAAAGTCCCCAGACTGGGGTCTGGAAATTTTTTCTATAGAAAAAAGTCCCCAGACTGGGGTCTGGAAATTTTTTCTATAGAAAAAAGTCCCCAGACTGGGGTCTGGAAATTTTTTCTATAGAAAAAAGTCCCCAGACTGGGGTCTGGAAATTTTTTCTATAGAAAAAAGTCCCCAGACTGGGGTCTGGAAATTTTTTCTATAGAAAAAAGTCCCCAGACTGGGGTCTGGAAATTTTTTCTATAGAAAAAAGTCCCCAGACTGGGGTCTGGAAATTTTTTCTATAGAAAAAAGTCCCCAGACTGGGGTCTGGAAATTTTTTCTATAGAAAAAAGTCCCCAGACTGGGGTCTGGAAATTTTTTCTATAGAAAAAAGTCCCCAGACTGGGGTCTGGAAATTTTTTCTATAGAAAAAAGTCCCCAGACTGGGGTCTGGAAATTTTTTCTATAGAAAAAAGTCCCCAGACTGGGGTCTGGAAATTTTTTCTATAGAAAAAAGTCCCCAGACTGGGGTCTGGAAATTTTTTCTATAGAAAAAAGTCCCCAGACTGGGGTCTGGAAATTTTTTCTATAGAAAAAAGTCCCCAGACTGGGGTCTGGAAATTTTTTCTATAGAAAAAAGTCCCCAGACTGGGGTCTGGAAATTTTTTCTATAGAAAAAAGTCCCCAGACTGGGGTCTGGAAATTTTTTCTATAGAAAAAAGTCCCCAGACTGGGGTCTGAAAAAACACACCAGACCGAGGTCTGGCAAATTTTTTCTATAGAAAAAACACACCAGACCGAGGTCTGGCAAATTTTTTCTATAGAAAAAACACACCAGACCGAGGTCTGGCAAATTTTTTCTATAGAAAAAACACACCAGACCGAGGTCTGGCAAATTTTTTCTATAGAAAAAACACACCAGACCGAGGTCTGGCAAATTTTTTCTATAGAAAAAACACACCAGACCGAGGACTGGCAAATTTTTTCTATAGAAAAAACACACCAGACCGAGGACTGGCAAATTTTTTCTATAGAAAAAACACACCAGACCGAGGTCTGGCAAATTTTTTCTATAGAAAAAACACACCAGACCGAGGTCTGGCAAATTTTTTCTATAGAAAAAACACACCAGACCGAGGTCTGGCAAATTTTTTCTATAGAAAAAACACACCAGACCGAGGTCTGGCAAATTTTTTCTATAGAAAAAACACACCAGACCGAGGTCTGGCAAATTTTTTCTATAGAAAAAACACACCAGACCGAGGTCTGGCAAATTTTTTCTATAGAAAAAACACACCAGACCGAGGTCTGGCAAATTTTTTCTATAGAAAAAACACACCAGACCGAGGTCTGGCAAATTTTTTCTATAGAAAAAACACACCAGACCGAGGTCTGGCAAATTTTTTCTATAGAAAAAACACACCAGACCGAGGTCTGGCAAATTTTTTCTATAGAAAAAACACACCAGACCGAGGTCTGGCAAATTTTTTCTATAGAAAAAACACACCAGACCGAGGTCTGGCAAATTTTTTCTATAGAAAAAACACACCAGACCGAGGTCTGGCAAATTTTTTCTATAGAAAAAACACACCAGACCGAGGTCTGGCAAATTTTTTCTATAGAAAAAACACACCAGACCGAGGTCTGGCAAATTTTTTCTATAGAAAAAACACACCAGACCGAGGTCTGGCAAATTTTTTCTATAGAAAAAACACACCAGACCGAGGTCTGGCAAATTTTTTCTATAGAAAAAACACACCAGACCGAGGTCTGGCAAATTTTTTCTATAGAAAAAACACACCAGACCGAGGTCTGGCAACTTTTTTCTATAGAAAAAACACACCAGACCGAGGTCTGGCAACTTTTTTCTATAGAAAGAACACACCAGACCGAGGTCTGGCAACTTTTTTCTATAGAAAGAACACACCAGACCGAGGTCTGGCAACTTTTTTCTATAGAAAGAACACACCAGACCGAGGTCTGGCAACTTTTTTCTATAGAAAGAACACACCAGACCGAGGTCTGGCAACTTTTTTCTATAGAAAGAACACACCAGACCGAGGTCTGGCAAATTTTTTCTATGGAAAAAAGTAACCAGACCGAGGTCTGGAAATTTTTTCTATAGAAAAAACACACCAGACCGAGGTCTGGAAATTTTATATTTATTAACTAGAATTTTTTCCAATAACTTTTTTATTCACAATTTTTGTCTTAAATTCTTATATTTCTGAGAAATATGAACTATAAATTCTGCTTTGTTGCATTATGCGCTCATTAACTTGCAGTACTTACAATCGTTCCCTGCAATGGTTTTCCTTATAATTAATGAGCGCTTCATTTATTTTAATTTAATTTTCACAAGGTATTGAGTCAGATGTAATTTGAGAACTCAATTATGTCTTGAAAGCCAGTGGAAGAGAAAACCTTAAAAGAAAATTTTAAGGAGTCATGTGCCGTATGAGTATTGTCTATACGTATACGCCACGTTGCGATAATTAAAATGTGCCTTCAACATTTAAAAAACATATTAAACAACTGTGGTGAGAGCCCATAAATATTGCCTTAAATATTAGGATAAGTCCAAGAATTCCTGCCAATAGAAAAGGCCTTCAATAGAATACATTTAAAGGGTTTTCTCTCCCTAATATTCTTCTCAATAAATATTTAAAGAAATGCACCTTGAATACCTTCAATTATTCCTCCAAAAGTATTTATGGAATCTCCTATATAAAAATCTGCCAAATAATATTCCAAAAAAATTCTGGAAATACCCCTTAAAAAGGTGATTTAAAGACCACACCCTGGGTCGTATGATTACCGACACTAGTTATATGCCACCTATGCCCAAAATTTAAAAACCAAAAATTTTAGCATATTTTCAGGGGGAATAAATTCCCGATTTAAAGTCTTTCTCTTGTTCCCCATTAAAACCTTTATCTCTCATCATCATCATATTTCCATAACCCGTTTCCCATAAATATTCCCATTGAAATTTTTATTCAATTGAAAAAAAAAAATTTTAAGCATTTTTTCATTCTCTTCTTTTTTCAGATTACATGCAATCGTTGTGTAAAAATCATTTCCTCCAGCAGCTTTATCGGAAAATCGACGGTGCCGTACTCTGGTCACAGAATGAACGTAATCTCGACTGTATCATCACCTTTCAGACGCACTCGATATTGCAGAGATTCATGTTACGCTTCGACATGTTGCAATTGGATTGCAATGATCATTTGTATGTCTATGATGGGGCACATGCTGTGGCAACACCCAAGGTAAGTGGAAAACGCATTCAGAATAAAAGAGGTCGTGGGAACAATAAGAAAAAAATATGTGTTATAAAAATACTTAAAGGCTTTTCGAAAAAATACAATTTTTTCCCCGCGAAAAAATCGTATAGCAACAAAAAACATCACTTTACTATAATTTCAATAAAAATCCATCCACACAGTTATGCTTCAATGCCGGGGCCGGCTTTGGGATTTCCACGAAATCGAAACTGCCAATATTTTGAGGGAATTTTTGTTTGTTTGAACAAAAGAATGGATGCTGCGGTTGTAGGGTCTCTCTCTCTCTGTCTCCCTGTAACACATATGGAAATATGACATATTCATAAATGCCGTGACATGATGGGTGGATGAGTGTGATTGTGCCTGGTTTATTTTTTTTTTTGTCACTTAACTTACTCTTACACCCCTGTTGGGCCCCCTAGCAATATTTGCCAAAATGTATGTATGTTGAAATACCCACGGATATGTATTCAATTGTAACTGTTATTCCCATATTTACACAAACACGCGACGATGCCGTGGGTACGATGCCAAAGGAATTAGGTGTGTGAATTCTGTTCGACTAGCCACCAATCGTCACAAGTGTTACAAATCCGTACGACCAAATCTTGTTTTGAAATATGATTTCAAATCATAACGCCTAACATTGTTTCCAGTGCAGACTGTAATGGAACATTATTGCGTATGAGTATTGACGACACTTATACGCCACGATATCTTATCAAGAACTCTAGTTGGGCAAATCTAAATCAAAATCGTAGCAAATACTTCCAACACAGATAAAATGTTCTTTTTTTCTTTCTTTCTAAATACTTCCCAGACCGAAATAATTCAATTAATCTTTCATTTTGCCGCTCTTTTGTAGTTCCATGCGATTTTATAGTTCTGAACTTCCGAGTTGATTCATAAAAAAGAATCTCATTTTGAAGGAACTAGAAAGTTCCGCTACTACCCAACTCTACCAAAACTCCATAAACGATTCTAGGAAAAAAATTTTAAAATAAAAAAAACAGTCCCTAAAATATCAATCACGCTTATTTTGCAGACCTCCAAAGATGTCCCGAAAAGTCTCTAATCTAGAAACATGCTTGAAAGCCGACTTTCTTAAAAAAAAAAATAAAGAAAATGCCTGCAAAAAATACTCACAAAATTCTTAAAAAATTTCTTCTGTACGTTTTCCAAAAAAAAATCTCTGAAAAATCCAGGTCTCAAGACATTCAAATATTTTAAAGCTTTTCCTAAAAGTCGTAAGGAATACTTAGTTCGAACACCTTCAATGTTTCCATAAAATCAGAAATTTTCTTTGGATGGAGTTGTACTTTTGTCGGGAAAAATCTGCAGTGCCCTAAAAATTTATCTCTTTCAAAAATTCACGTTTGAAGACCTCTAAAAATTCTCCTTATATTTTCTCAGAATCCAGAACAGATTTTCCCAAGAATATTTAAACAAGATCAAAAGATATTGGGTTGTATGAGTATTGACGATACTTATTCGTCACCTACTACTGTGGTGAGTGGTCAATAAAGCCTTTTTAGGGACATAAGATGACCAAATCTTGTTTTGAAATATGATTTCAAATCATAAAGCCTAAGTGTGTTTCCATTGGAGACTGTAATGGAACATTGGGGCGTATGAGTGTTGGCGGCACTTATACGCTACGGTATCTTAAGGTCTACTATAGCCAAAAAAGACTTTCTTTGAGTTTCTTTAGGCAGATGAAGACATTCTGAGGTCTTCTGAAGGACTAAAGAAAACTTTCTATGGACAGAAAACGTTCAAAGGTCTTATAAAGGCATAAAAATACCTTCAAAGGTCTTATATAGGTTGAAAAAGAGTTTCTTATATTTTCTAAGGACAGAATAAGACATTCCCAGGTCTTATAAGGACAGCACAATATCTTCTTTCGTTTTTCGTAGACCGAAAAATGCCTCCATTGGTATTCTACAGACAGAAGAAGACTTCCTTAGATTTTATATAGGCAGATAAAGACCTTCTAAGGTCTTCTAAGGAAAAAAGAAGAACTTCTTAGGTCTTTATAAGCATATTAAGGCCCTCTGAGATCTTCTATAGACAAAAGAATATATTTTACGGATTTCTTTAGACAGAAGAAGGCCGTTCAAAATGTTCTATTGACAGAAAAATATCGTTAATGCTCTTCTAAGGACAAAAGAAGACCTTATAAGGTCTTATAAATGCAAAAGAAGACCTTCATAGGTCTTTTATGGAAGAAATAGTTGTTACGTTTTCTATGGGCAGATGAAGACCTTCTGAAGTTTCTACGGACAGAAGAAAACATTCTAAGGTCTTATATAGGAAGAGAAATCTTCTTAAATCTTCTATGGGCAAAAGAAGAACTTCAACTGTCTTCTGTGGACAGAATAAGACCTTCTTAGGTCTCATAGAGGCAGATGGACACCTTATGGACTTTCTACGGACAGAAGAAAACATTCTTAGGTATTATATAGGAAGAGAGATCTTCTTAGCTCTTCTATGGGCAAAATAAGAACTTCAAATGTCTTATATGGACAGAATAAGGCATTCTTAGGTCTCATAGCGGCAGATTGAGACCTTCTGAGGTATTCTAAGGACATAGAAAAACCTTGTAAGGTGTTCTATAGCCGGAAGAACACCTTCATAGGTCTTTTATAGGCAGAAAAAGAACTTCTGATCTTTAAATGTCTTCTATGGATATAATATGACCTTCATTGGTGCCTACAGACAGATGAAGACATTCTAAGGTCTTAAAGAGGGAGAAGAAAACCTTCTGGCGTCTTCTTCCTCCTTCTAAAGTTTGCTATAAGCAGAAGAAGACCTACATAGGGCTGTTATGGGTAGAATAAGTATTTCTTCAGTTTTTTATAGCCAAATGAAGGCCTTCTGATGTTTTTAAGGACAGAAGAAAACACTCTAAGGTCTTATATCGGCAGAAAGAGATCTTCTTAGCTCTTCAATAGACATAAGAAGACCTACAAATGCCTACTATGGACAGAATTAGACCTTCTCTGGTGTCCTATGCGCAGATGAAGACCTTCTAAGGTCTTACAGAGGCAGACGAAAACCTTCTGAGGTCTTCTAAGGATAAGAAAATCTTCAGAGGTCTTCCAAGTACAGAAAAAGACCTTCATAGGTCTTTTATAGACAGCAGAAGACTTTCCTAAGTTTTCTATAGGCAGATGAAGACTCTTCTAAGAGCATAGGAAGACCTTATAAGGTCTTATAAGGGAGAAGACCTTCATAGGTCTTTTATGGACAGACGAAGTCTTTTCAAGTTTTCTACAGGCAAGTGAAGACATACTTTGGTCTCCTATGGAGAGAAGGAAACCATCAATGGTCTTCTGCGGACCGACGCAGACCTTCTAAGGTGTTATATAAGCGGGAGAAGATCTTCCGAGCCCTTCTATGGACAGAAAAATACCTTCAAATGACTTCTATGAACAGAATACGAAGTTATTTGGTATCCTATGGAGAGATGAAGGCTTTCTAAGGTCTTACAAGAACAAAAGATACCCTTCAGAGGTATTCTTAGCACATAAGAAAAACTTCTATGGTCTTCTATAGGCAGAAGAAGACTTTCTAGGTTTTCTTTAGACAGACGAAGACCTTTTAAGGTCTTCTACAGGCAGAAGAAGACCTTCATAGTATTGTAAGGACAAGCAGACCTTCTGAGGTCTTCCAAGAAAAGAAGAGGTCTTCCAAACATAGAAGAAGTCTTATATAAATGTCTTTTAAAAAGGTATAAGGATATCCTTATAGGCCTTTTATTGGCAGAAAAAGTCTTTCTTACGTTTTCTACAGGCAGATGAACAATTTCTTTGGTCTTCTATGAACAAAACAAGACTTTCTATGGTCTTATAAGGAGCGAAGTACCCCTTCTGATGATTTAAATAGGCAGAAGAAGACCTTTTAATGTATTCTGAGGTCTTCAGGGGACAAGAAGACCAGAAGAAAACCTTCATAGGTCTTTCTTTAGTTTTCTCTAGGCAGATGAACATTATAAGCTCTTCTAAAGGTAGAAGAAGACCTTCATAGGTCCGTTAATGGACAGAAGAAGTCTTTCTTACGTTTTCTACAGACAGATGAAAATCTTCTTTGGTCTTCTACGGACAGAAGAACACATTTTAATGTCTTTTATAGGCAGAAGAAGGCGTTCTAAGGCCCTATATAGGCAGAAGAAGATCTTCTTAGCTCTTCTATGGAGAGAAAAATACCTTTTAATGTATTCTAGAACCTTTTTATTTGGTGTCCTAAAGGCAGATGAAGACTTTTTAAGGTCATATAGCGGAAGAAGAAAGCCTTTAAAGGTCTTCTAAGAACAAAAAAACCTTCTAAGGTCTTCTATGGGCAGAAGAAGATTTCCATAGCTCTTTCTTACGTTTTCAACAGACAGATGAAGTTCTTCTTTGGTCTTTTACAGAAGAAGACTTTCAATGGTCTTCTACGAACCGAAGGAGACATTTTAATGTCTTCTATAGACAGAAGAAGGTGTTCTAAGGCCCTATATAGGCAGAAGAAGATCTACTTAGCTCTTCTATGGAGAGAACACGACCTTCTAATGTCTTCGAAAACCTTTTTATTTGCTGTCCTAAAGGTCTTATAGAGGAAGAAGAAACCCTTCAGAGGTCTTTTAAGGACATAAAAAGCCTTCTAAGGTCTTCTATAGGCAGAAGAAGATTTCCCTAGCCCTTTTATAGGCAGAAAAACGCTTTCTCAGGACTTCTAAGGACAGAATAAGACCTCATAAGGCCGAAGAAGACCTTCATAGATATTTTATGGACAGAAGATGTCCTTCTTACATTTTCTATAGGCAGATGAAGATCTTCTGGCAAAAAGAAGATCTTCTGGGTTCTCTAAAGATAAATAAAGATATTTTAAGGTTTTTTTTGTAAACCGGAAAAGTCCGGGATTTTCTCTTGTTTTTGGATTTTTCTCATCTATGAACATTGCTGCTTCAGAATCCGCGAAAACTTCCCAGGTGTATTTTTATTATTATTTCGATAGGACTTGCGGTTTGCAAGCAAAATCATGAAAACCCAAAATAGCTCTAAATATTTAAAAATCCCTCCGGCGTTTTTTTGTTTTTTATTTTTCTCACCTATGAACATTGTAGTTTCAGAAACCGCAAAAACTTCCCAGGTGTAAGCACCTTTCATTTAAATTTAGTTAAGGCGCACCGTGAAGGCCTTCTACAGGGAGAAGAGTATCTTTTTAAGTCTTCTATAGACAGAAAAAAACTTTCTGTAGTTTTTTATAGTCGCAAACAACTTTTTAAGGTCTTCCTTAGTCAGAATAATGCCTTATAGGATCTTCTATAGACAGAATGAGACCTTCAAAGATCTTCTATAGGCATAAGTAAACATTCTAAAGGTTTCTAAGCATAGATTGATATCTTCTTATGTATTCTGCAAACAGAATTAGACCTTCTAAGGTCTTCTGTAGATAGAAGCAGATCTGCTAAGGTCTTCTGTATACAGAATAAGGGCTTCTTAAAACCTCCATAGGTAGAAGAAGACTTTCTAAAATTTTCTAAGGATGGAATAAGACCTTCTATGGTCCTATCTCGGAAGAAAGAGACCTCCGAAATGCATCTACTGGTAGAAGAAGACCTTCTTAGTTCTTCTACAGGCGGAAGATTACCTTTTAAAATATTCTAAACATGGAAGAAAATCTTCTATGCCTTCCGTAGACAGAAGAAGACCTTCAAATGTCTTCTATAGACTAAAATATGCTCCCTAGGATCTTCAGTGGACAGAAGAAGGCCTTAAAAGGTCGTCTACGCATAGGAGAAAATCTTCTTATGTCTTCTGTGGACATAAGGAACCCTTGTAAGGTCTTCTATAGAAAAAGAAGACGCTATTCTAAGAACATCTGTATACAGAATAAGACCTTCTAATATCTTCTAAGGATGCAAGAAGATATTCTAAGGTCCTCTCTGGAAAGTAAACGATTTTCTTAGGGCTTCTACAGGCAGAAAAATACATTCTTAGGTCTACCTGTAGAAGAGGAGACCTTCTAAGGTTTTCTAAGCCTAGAAGAAGATCTTCTTATGTCTTCTGTAGACAGAAGAAGACCCATAAGGTCTTCTGCATAAAGAATATGACCTTCCAAAGGCTTCTATAGCCAAAAGAAGGCCTTAATAGGTCCTCTATAGGCAGAAAATTACCTTCAGAGCTCTTGTAAGGACTAAGAATTTCATAAATTTCTAATAGCCTTCATCTAGATGTCCCTACAAAAATTCTTTCAAAAATCAGTAAAATACAGCTTTGAAGACTTCAGACGGTTCTTCTGAAACCATTTTTGAGGTTTTCCTAGCATGCAAGGTGACGAAAGCTAAATGCACAACGCCGGAATGCCTTATGATAGTCTGTCGAAGTTTTAGATATGTTTATAGATGTTAAGGCCTCACAAGAATAGTACAATTGAAACATAGAGTCGTATTAGTGTTGACATTAGTCATACGTAAAGGTGACCGTTTTTATACCCTCAGTTTTTAGACTAACGAGGGTATGTACACTTTGATACGACCAAAAATGTGCCTCATCGAAATAACGGTTTTAGATCTTAAGTATGTTTGGACGAAATTTGTTTTAGACAATTTGGATTCGATTTAGCAACATCCGTCTGTGCGCCCAGCTGGTGCGCACGTTACATATGCTCCCACAAACTCCCCGAAGGGACAAGGGAGACTTCTCTCATATCAATGAGTGCACGCCGATTCATATTGGCTCAATGATATGGGACCAACTTTTATCGCCGAGTCTGAACAGCGTGTCTTACGACACCACTTGTAGAGAAGTTTTTCATGGCTGAAATACTCAGGATATGTCGCCAGCATTTCTGAGGGGAATTTTGCCACCGTTGTAAATTTGATGTTGCTTAGCCTGGAATTCGAACCGCAGACCTTCTGAGTGCAAGGCGGACGTGCTAACCATTGCACCACGGTGGCCCCATCAGCCGATTCGAACCAAATTTTGGGTACCGTAACTTAGTTTAAGTTCGATGATGGGCCATATCGGTCCACACTTTCTGTAAAATGATGTGAACGGTAACACTGGAAGGGAGCATTATTCCTTCCAGATAAATATCGGGTTCGAATGTGGACTACATCCGTCCACTCCTTCGGGATAAACTGAAGTTTAGAAGCTCAGATAAACTGAAGTTTAGGAGCTCCTCTTGGATCGTTTTGAACTGTAGTTCAGTAGGTTGTCCTTGCTGCTCCCTTTACGACGATACATTATTTTTCTTGCGCAAGTCCATACTTCCTGAGGTATTGGCCTAAAAGCTCAAAGCAACCCTGACGGCACCAACGAAAATGGCAAATCCGCAAGATAATTCTCGCAAGGAGTTTATGATAGGTTCAGACTTTGCACATCGTATTATTTCATCCAGTCTTGTATCAGGTTAGAATATGGACTATACCGGCCAACTCCTTCGGGTACCTCCTACACAAAATTCGGAAAAAGTGAAGTTTAAGAGCTCCTCTCGCATCGTTTTGAATTTTTTTTTTCAGTAGGTTGTCCTTGCGACTCCATTTACGACGGTACATTTTTTTCTTGCGCAAGTCCATAGTTCCTGAGATGTTTGCCTAAATGTTCCAAGAAACCCTGACGGCACCAATCAAAATGGCAAATCCGTAAGATAATTCTCGCAGGGAGTTTCTGATTGGTGTACACTTTGTATTTTTTCATCCAGTCGTGTATCAGGTTGAAATATGGACTTTATCGGTCCACTCCTATTTTTCGTAGATACTTGTAAAGCTTCTCCCAAAAGATCTATCAAAAAAAAATTCTTAATTCCATTAAACGCTGTTTGGTTTTAGACACGAATGCAGTGAGTTATCCGAAGACCATCCACGTTTCTCCTAAAAGTTTTTTAAATACTCCATGTGTGCTGGTCATTCTCTCACAAATCTTAAAAAGTCAAATTTAAAAAAAATTCGAATTGTATTCTAAAATGTTTTCTATGTAGAGAAAACTGTTAAAAGAGCTTCTTTTGTCTGCAAAAGACAGCGTGAAAGCTCTTCTCGGTATATAGAAACCCCCAAAAAGCAGGGATGTCCAAGTCGCTGGTTTTCCCGCTATTTGTAGTGATTTTGACGTACAACAACCACTGTTTAAGCAGGGATGTCAACAGTTGGCGTCCCTGCCTAAAGGTTTTCTTCTACATATAAGACCTTAAAAGTTCTCCTTTTGTCTAAAGAAAGCCTAAAAAGTGTGTCAAAGACCATATGATAGTCACCCAAGAAAAGTGTAATTGAAACATAGGGCCGTATTAGTGTTGACGTTAGTAATACGCTACGGTGACCATTTCAGATGAAAAATTTTAAATTTTGCCATTACTGCTTGCTTAAGTCTGGAGTATTCCCCCATTGGCTTAACTTCATCATTACCTTTCTATGCAGAGAGTAATGTTTACAAATCGCGTTGACAGCCTGCAAAATTTACTGATCGCTACCAATATCATGATTTCTCCTAGTGGCATTCTTCTATCAGGCAGAAGGCCTAAGAATTGTTTCTATTATCTGTTTCCTTCCGTCTGTATACGACCTACTAATGACTTCTTCTGTCTATAGAAGACCTTCGATGGCCCTCTTCTGTCTAAGGTAGTCCTTAAATGGAATTTTTCTCTTTATAGATGACTTTCAAAGGCCTTATGTCAATAGAACATCTTAAGAGGTATTTTTCTGTCAACAGAAAAACTTTAAAAAGGCTTCTTTTTTCTACAGAAGACCTTGAATGCTCTTCTCGTTATCTAGAATACCTTTAAATGTTTTAATAAAATCGTGTGAAGGGTTCTAAGGTGTCCTACGATCATTGCAATATATAAGATTCCTTCAAAATGTATTTCTTTTGAGGATCATGGGTTGTATGAGTATCGACGTTACTTATACGTCACCAAAAAATATGCTTATCTGGCTCCTATGAATGTCGCCAACTCCTCCCATAAGAAACAACGCATTCCGCGACCATTTCCTTCAGATATTTGACGTATTTGAAAATAATTTCTTTCAGACTTTTGTTATTAAAATTTAATATTATGTATACACCGTTATTACCAATATTTAACTTATAAATAATACGCCCGCCTCATGATGACCAGCAATTAATATTTCTTTCACGATCCAGCGTTTTACAGCAAAAAAAAAACGAAAAAATCGTTCTTTGGTTTGGTTCCTTCATTAATAGCTAATGATCCTTTAAATAGTAAATAATACGAAAAGTTTTATGAGAACAATTTGGAAATTTTTACAATACATATTTTCGCTGCAGCTTCTCTTTTTTTCTACTTTTTCGTCTATATCACTTATTCATCTATTCAAAAGAAACGAAGAAGAAAAAAGAGAAAAACGACTTATAAATGGCCACAACATTATGAACCTGCAAAACTTTGCACACACATCGACACAACCACGAAAAAAAAGAAAAAGAATACGACGACAAAAAACATAAAAATGAAGTTTTGAATACCATCAACCGATGTGGTATAAGTGAAGTTTAAACGAGAGCCTTGCCAGAGATGTGATGAACATCTCATATTAAGATCGAGCAGTATCGAGAAAGAACGAATGGAGAATGGAGGCAAGCAACACCACCATCTATCCACACATAAACCAAGTGCCTGCCGGCATTTCTTTGTTAAGTTAATAAAAGTGGCACATGCTTCACTGGTTACCATGGACGACGACAACGGACAGAGAGGGGGAGCCAAAGACGACAACAACGGCTTTTCACAATTCACTGGCAGCCAAGTTGTTACCCACCATCATCACAATACAAAATATGTAATATAGGGGCCAGAGGAGAGGTTGAATGAGTCCTCCTAGTAGGAAGGTGTTTACACTCCTTATAAACTTACATAAACGGATACAGGACATGTATAAATGTATATATTTACTTATGTATCCATGTGTGTGGGTGAGTACGTGTGAGAAGGTGTGTGAGGGTATAAAGTGAAGTCTTAACAATTGAGTATATGATGCGATACCATTAACTGAATTACTTGTAGAGAAAGTTTTGTAGTTTTAATATGAAGTGAGGCAAACAATAAAAAAAAATGTGAGGGACAGTGGGATGAAAAAACAAAGAAAATAAATCTCAAAAAGCAATTTCGAAGAAGGCCATAAGAATTGTAATTCAAAGATTCTCCCATTAGTGTTAAGCAAATCCACGACTAAATGCCTCACAATATCTTTTAAAAATCCACCAATGAATGCACCAAAAGATTCTACTGTAAATCTTTACAAAATCCGCTATTGAATACCTTAAAAAAAACTAACAAAGATCTACAAAAAAACTTTTAAACAATTCACAACTTCAGTAAACGATATTTGATTGCAGATACTGGGTTGTATGAGTACTGACTATTCTTATACGCCTAGTATTAACTCAAGAAGTGCAATAAATGGAATTCGCCTCAAAGACCTTCTGAAAGTCGAGTTTCAGAAAAAATACATCTCTAAAACCCTTCACGAAACACTTAAAAATCAGAAAAAAAAACTTCACGAAGTCTGGTATTTAAGGTGTATTTCAGGCGTTATTATTCAAAGATTCTCCCATTAGTGTTAAGCAAATCCACGACTAAATGCCTCGCAATATACTGCAAAAATCCACCAATGAATACACCCAAAGATTCTCCCGCAAATCTTTACAAAATCCGCTATTGAATACCTTAAAAAATCTACCAAAGATCTGCAAAAAAAACTTTTAAATAATTCACAACTTCATTAAACGGTATTTGATTGCAGATACTGGGCTGTATGGGTACTGATGCTACTTATACGCCTCGTATTAGTTCATGAGGTGCAATAAATGCAATTCACGTCAAAGGGCTTCTGAAAGTCGAGTTTCAGAATAAATACATCTCTAAAACCCTTCACGAAACACTTTAAAAAATCAGAAGAAAAAACCTTCACGAAAAAATCCTTCTTATTTAAGGTGTCAAAGGCGTTGAAGGCAGGCATAACGTCTGGCAGACTTCATATGCTCCTTAAGAAAATATAAGAATGTATGACAAAGGCCTTCGAAAAGCCGTGCAAGATCAGCCCAGTTCAATCATTAGACCGTATTAGTGTTGCCGTTAGTCATACGTTACCGTGAACAACATATTCGTCCAAAGGCCCTCTTAAATTTTTTTAATCTCTAAAAATATGCACTTACATGTCCGAACGATCTTTTAAAAATAGTATTTTTAGGACTAAATAGTCAAATAATTTTCTTCAAAAATCCCAGCTTTGAAGACCTCATAGAACTCTTCCGAAAACCTTTAACATGTTTTGTACTTAAGGCATCGAAAGATGGATCTATAAAGTTGGAACGCTTTCGAATAGTTTGTACAAAAAATTTCAGAAAACTGCATGTCAAAGGCTTTAGAATAGTCACGAAAGAATAGTGTAATTGTAACATAGGGCCGTATTAGTGCTGACGTTAGTCATACGTTACGATGGCCATTTCAAGGGAACATTAAAATTTCCCTCTATTATATTTTCCTAATGGAATTCTTCCAATAGGCAAAAAACCTAAGCAGTTTTTCTATAGAAGAATTTAAAAGGCTGTTTCTAGTTGATGAAAGACCTTATATGGCCTTCTTCTGACCATAGAGGACTTTAAATCGTCTTATTCTGTATGTAAAAGTCCCAAGCGGCTTTTTCTGTCTATAAAATACATTTAAAGGCCTTCTTCTGTCTAAAGACGAACATGTGAATATCTTCAGTAGGTCCGTCAAAAACTTCAGACAAATGAACATAGGGACGGATTAGTGTTGCCGTTAGTCATACGTTACGGTGACAGTTTCAGGGGAAAAGTTATATGTTCCCACTAATATATTGCCCTAATTGCCTTCTACCATTACGCAGAAGACCTAAGAAATCTTTCTTCTATAGTAGGAAGCCCTTTGAAAGTGTCCTTCTGTCTGTACACGACCTTAGAAGATCATTTTCTGTCTTTAGAAGACCTTCTTTTGTCTAAAGACGAACGTCTGAATGCCTTCAGTAGATCCGTCAAAAACTTCAGACAAATGAACATAGGGACGGATTAGTGTTGACGTTAGTCATACGTTACGGTGACCATTTCAGGGGAAAACATTATATGTTTCCACTAATAAATTTTCCTAATAGTATTTTACCATTACGCAGAAGACCTAAGAAATTTTTCTTCTATAGTAGGAAGCCCTTTGAAAGTGTCCTTCTGTCTGTACACGACCTTAGAAGATCATTTTCTGTCTATAGAAGACCCTAGATGGCCCTCTTCTGTCTAAAGATGTATTTCGAAGGCCTTCATCTACCTGTAGAAGCCTTCTTATGTCTACAGAAAACTTTAGGAGGTTCTGTCTACAGAAAACTTCCTGAAAGAAGTGGTGCTTCTATAGGCATTTCCTTATAAAAAGGGTGCTTCTATAGACCCTTTCAGAAAGAAAAAGTGCTTCTATTGACCCTTTCTGAAAGAAAGGATGCTTCTGAAATAAAAAGTGATTCTATAGACCTTTTCTGAAAGAAAGGCTGCTTGTATAGACCCTTGCTGAAAGAAAGGGTGCTTCTATAGAGACTTTCTGAAAGAAGTGGTGCTTCTATAGACACTTTCTAAATGAAAAGGTGCTTCTATAGACCTTTTATGAAACAAAGGAAGCTTCTATAGACCCTTTCTAAACGAAGTGGAGCTTCTATAGGCACTTCCTGAAAGAAGTGGTGCTTCTATAAACCATTTCTGAAAGAAGTGTTGCTACTATAGACACTTCCTGATAGAAAGGTGATTCTATAGACCTTTTCTGAAAGAAAGGCTGCTTCTATAGACCCTTGCTGAAAGAAAGGGTGCTTCTATAGAGACTTTCTGAAAGAAGTGGTGCTTCTATAGACACTTTCTAAATGAAAAGGTGCTTCTATAGACCTTTTATGAAACAAAGGAAGCTTCTATAGACCCTTTCTAAACGAAGTGGAGCTTCTATAGGCACTTCCTGAAAGAAGTGGTGCTTCTATAAACCATTTCTGAAAGAAGTGTTGCTACTATAGACACTTCCTGAAAGAAAGGGTGCTTCTATAGACACTTCCTGAATGAAAGAGTGCTTCTATAGACCCTTTCTGAAGGAAAGGGTGCTTCTATAGACCCTGTCTGAAAGAAATGGTACTTCTATAGACACTTCCTTAAAGAAAGGGTGCTTCTATTGACCATTTCTGAAAGAAAGGATGCTTCTGAAATAAAGGGTGTTTTCTATTGACCCTTTCTGAAAGAAAGGATGTTTCTGAAATAAAGGGTATTTTCTATAGACCTTTTCTGAAAAAAGGGTGCTTCTATAGACCCTTTCTGAAAGAAAGGGTGCTTCTATAGACACATTCTGAAAGAAATGGTGCTTCTATAGACACTTTCTAAATGGAAAGGTGCTTCTGAAATAAAGGGTGCTTCTTGATACACTTCCTGAAAGAAATGGTACTTCTATAGACACTTTCAGAAAGAAATGGTGCTTCTATAGACACTTTCTAAATGGAAAGGTGCTTCTGAAATAAAGGGTGCTTCTATAGACCTTTTCTGAAACAAAGGGGCCTTCTATAGACCCTTTTTTTTAAAGAAGTGGAGCTTCTATAGACTCTTTCTGAAAGAAGTGGTGCTTCTATAAACCATTTCTGAAAGAAGTGGTGTTTCTATAGGCACTTCCTGAAAGAAAGGGTGCTTCAATAGACACTTCCTGAAGAAAGGTTGCTTCTATAGACACTGTCTGAAAGAAATGGTACTTCTATAGACACTTCCTTAAAGAAAGGGTGCTTCTATAGATCCTTTCTGAAAGAAAATGTGCTTATATAGACCCTTGTTGAAAGAAGTGGTGCTTCTATCGACACTTCCTGAAAAAAGGGTGCTTCTATAGACCCTATCTGAAAAAGAGCGTGCTTCTATAGGCCCTTTCAAAAAGAAAGGGTGCTTCTATAGACACTTTCTGAAAGTAGTGGTGCTTCTATAGACCCTTCTTGAAGGAAATGGTGCTTCTATAGACACTTTCTGAAAGTAGTGGTGCTTCTATAGACCCTTCTTGAAGGAAATGGTACTTCTATAGACACTTCCTTAAAGAAAGGGTGCTTCTATTGACCATTTCTGAAAGAAAGGATGCTTCTGAAATAAAGGGTGTTTTCTATTGACCCTTTCTGAAAGCAAGGATGCTTCTGAAATAAAGGGTGCTTCTATAGACCTTTTCTGAAAGAAGGGGTGCTTCTATAGACTCTTTCTGAAATAAAAGGTGCTTCTATAGACCCTTCCTGAAAGAAAGGGTGCTTCTATAGACCCTTCCTGAAAGAAAGGGTACTTCTATAGACACTTTCTGAAAGTAGTGGTGCTTCTATAGACCTTTCCTGAAAGAAATGGTACTTCTATAGACACTTTCTGAAAGTAGTGGTGCTTCTATAGACACTTCTTTAAGGAAATGGTGCTTCTATAGACACTTTCTGAAAGTAGTGGTGCTTCTATAGACCCTTCTTTAAGGAAATGGTGCTTCTATAGACACTTTCTGAAAGAAGTGGTGCTTCTGTAGAGCCTTTCTAAAAGAAAGGGTGCTTCTATAGAGCCTTTCTGAAAGAAAAGATGCTTCTATAGAGCCTTTCTGAAAGAAAATATGCTTCTATAGAGCCTATCCTAAGAAGTCTTCTTCTCCATATAAACCCTCATAAAGGTCACTTCTCTGTTAAAAGGCATTCTTTTGTTTATAGAAGACCCCCCTCATGTTTAAAGAATACCTTAAACGCATTTCTTCCATTTACAGAATACCTTAGAACTTCTCTTCTGTCTACAGAAGACTTTCAAAGGCGTACTTCAGTCTACAGAAGATATTTGGAGGTCTTCTTCTGTCTACAAAAGACTTTTAGAGGTCTTCTTCTGTCTATAGAAGACTTTAAAAGTTTATCTTCTGTAAATAGAAGAACTTTTAAGATCAGACCTTGAAAAATACTCTTCTGTCCATTGAAGACATTAAAAAGTTTACGTTTTTCTAAAGCAGACTTAGAAGGTTTATTCTGTCAATAAAAGACGTTAGTAGGTTTTCGTCCATCTAAAGAAGTCGTTAGGTGGTTTTTTCTGCCTAGAGAAGACATTTAAAGATCTTCTTATGTCTACAGAAACAAAAACTTTAAATGCCTTATTTTATCTACAGAAAGCCTTGAATGCTTTTCTCGGTATATAGAAGACCTAAAAGGTCTTCTTCTCCATAAAAGAACTTAAAAGGTCTTCTTCTGCCTAAAGAAAGCTTAAAAGGTTTTCTTTTTAGTCTGTAAAAATAACAAAACTTATATAACAAAGGTCTTAAAACAGCACAATTAAAACATAGGGTCGTATTAGTGTTGACGTTAGTCATACGCTACGGTGACCATTTCAAGAGATAAACTAAAGTATACCAGAAAGCCTTAGAATGCTTTCTTTTGTCTATGGACGAACTGAAAACTTTCTTCTGTCTGCAGAAACTTTAGAAGGTCTTATTCTGTATATAATGGCATTATTTTGCCCGTAGAAGGCATGTCTTCCTTTGTATAAAGAAAGCCTTAAACGGTTTTTTTCTTACCGCTGTCCTTTTAGAACCCTAAAAGTTTCTCGTCTATCTAAAGAAGGCCTAAAACGGGTTTGTTCTGTCTGTAGAAGACTTCAAAAGGTCATATTCTCCTTAACAGGCCTTCTTCGACTTAAGAAGATACTGACCCGCCTATAGAAACCGCATTAAGTCTTTTTTTGGGCTTAGAAGGCTTTCATCTGTCCATAGAACACAGGATGTCTTCTTTGACTTAAGAAGTTATTGTTCTGCCTATAGACTAGCTTGAAGGTCTTCATCTGTCCACAGACGACATAAAAATATCGTCTTCGGGCTTAGCAGATCTTATTCTGCCCATGGAAGGTATTCTTAGAGAGGGTCTTCTTTGAATTTAGAATGTCTTCTTCTGCCTAAAAAGGATCATAGAAGGTCTTCTTCGGTCTATAAAAGCCCACAGAAGGTCCTCCTTTGTCTAAAGAAAGCCTCAAAAGGTTTTTTTCTGACTGCAGTATTTTTACGACCATAAAATATCTTCTTCTGTTTAAAGATGGCCCAAAATGAGTTTCTTCTGTCTAGAAAAGACTTTAAAGGATCATATTCCGTCCATAAAAGGTATTTAAAGGCCTTCGTCTGTCTATCGAAGACCGTACTTTCGTCCTATGTCTACAGAAGTCCTTAAGAAGTATTCTTCTGTCCATAGAAGACCTTAAAAAATTTTCTTCTGCCTACACAAGACCTTGAAAGGCATTCCTTTATCTATAGAAGACCTCTAAATGCCTTCTTTTACATATAAGGCCTTAAAAGCATGCTTCTGTGTATGGAAAATCTTAAAATATGTTCTTCTGTATATAAAATACCATTAAAGGCCTTCTTCTGTCAGCAGAGGTCTTATTCTGCCTATGGAAGCTCTTTACAGATATTCGTCCACCTATAGAAGTCCTTTAGATGCCTTCTTTTTCATATAAGGCCTTAATAGGTTTTCTTCTGTCTATAAACGACCTTAAAATATTTTCTTTTGCATACAGAAGACCTTAAAAGGGTTTCTTTTGTATAAAGGAAGCCTTACAAGGCTTTGTTTCTGTCTATAGAGGACCATAAAAGTTCCTCTTCTGCCTACAGAAGGCCTTAAACGACCTTTATGCTGTCTATAGAAGACTTAAGAAGTCATATTCTTCCTCTGGACCTTAAAATATTTTCTTCTGCATATAGAAGACCTTTAAAGGGTTTCTTTTGTATAAAGGAATCCTTAAGAGGCTTTGTTTCTGTATAAAGAGGGTCATAAAACTTTTCTTCTAAATACAGAAGGCCTTAAACGACCTATATTCTGTCTATAGAAGACTTAAGAAGTCATATTCTTCCTCTGGAAGGCATATAAAGGCTCTTTAATGTATACAGTAGACCTTCTGTCTAAAGAAAACCTTTGACGGCTTTCTTCTGTCTAAAGGAGACCTTCAGATGTCTTCTTCTATCTATAAAAGACCTTTTGAGGTATTATTTCATCTATAGAAGACCTTAGATGTCATTTTCTCCATATAGGACCTTAAAAGGCTTTTTTCGGCCTATCGAAGACCGCAAAAGTTCCTCTTCTGTCTAAAGTAGACTTTAAACGATATTTTTCTATCTATAGAATGCCTATAGCGGTCTTCCTATGCCTATAGAAGACTCTTAAAGGTATTCTTTCACCTATAGATGACCTTTAGATTCCTTCTTTTCACATATAAAACCTCAAAAGATCTTCGTTTGTCTTCAAAAGACCTTTTAATGTTTTCTTCTGTATATAGAAGACCTTCAAAGACCACCTTTTGTCTGTAGAACACTTTAACAGTTCTTTTTGTCTTAAGACAGAACTAAGGGGTTTTATTCTGTCTAAAGAGGACCGAAAAGATTCTAGTTTTGTGTAAGGAAGTCCATTGACGAGTATCTTCTGGTTAAAGAAGACATTTAAAGGTATTCGTTCATCTATAGAATACCTTTAGATGTCTTCTTCTCCATATAGAGATTTAAGGGCCTCCTTTAGATGTCTTCTTCTCCATAAAGTACTTTAAAGGCCTCCTTTCATCTGTAGAAGACTTTAACAGGCCTACTTTTTTCTGTTTTTATATCAAATTTTTGGTACTACAAATAATTGTAAAATTTCTATGGATTCGCCTCTACGTATGAGTATTGGTGCCATCACATACACCATACGCCCCAGCATACCTTCAAATTATTATCAATTATACGCCTACATGTCCCAGAAACTATTTCCCATCCACAATTAGCATCAAATTTCCCACAGTTCCCTGGCAATTGTTACAACATTACATTATGGTCCATATAACTTATAGCTAGCTACACATGTCTTCACACAAACCACATTTCCTGTATAGCGGCAGCTGGCTGGATGGATGTGAGCAGCAGCATTGTTCTTAAACTTTGGGCTGCCACATAAAGTCTTTACATGTCTCTATTTTTTGCGACTTTCATTTCATTCTTGCATTCTTTTAATTGTAATCTTTAATAGGACTTCGCGTGTACATAGCTTTCTAGCAGAATAGGTGAAGGAAGCAGGAGTACGGCGACCCGTTTTAATTGCAAGAAGAAATGCAATACAATTTCATTTTTAGCACACAACATAAATTTCGAAAAACAGCAACTCACATATGGGGTCTCAGATACAAATTTCATATTATTCCCGTTTTCCTTTATAATACAAGGAAGCTGTTAATATGAGAAGCAAATTTTCTTGGCTTATTCCAATACACAAACCGAGAGACACTCACACACTCTCACAAGGACCTTGTAAATTGTCCACTTAATTAACGCGATAAATGAATGGCCAATATTCAAGGATTTTCCTATGGCCAATGCCGGTTATGCCTTGCGGCTGGCCTGGCAGCCTTGGTGTTCAAATGACCAGCCAGCCAACCATATTTTTTGGGGAAAATTTTCCCTTCTTTTCTTTGTTTGTGATTGGTTTTTGTTTTTCCTCGTTTTCATGTAAAACAAATATTATGCAAATGTTTTCCCCGCCACACCACCAATACCAAAAATGAAACAAAAAAATAGCTTCTTTGTACAATAATAATTATTTATGTTAAATATTAATTGATGCCTTGTTTTCAGGGGTAATTTGCTCGTTTTTGTTATTTAATGATGTTATTGGCACTTCCACGTTGCCATAAAGAAGATAAACCCCCACACACCCCCACCTTTATTCTTGTCATTGTTGTTAATTTAATATTTTAAGAGCATAGCTTAAAATGTGAAATGAAGAGTGGCAGAAATTAATTTCGAATGAATGGGATTTCAATGGCAGGAAATTATGAAAACAAGACTTCACGAAAATTAAATGAATCCTCAACAATTTGTGAAGGTTTTGCATTTATTGCGGAGGGTGACGTATGAGTACTGACATAACGGATTCGCCCATTGAGCTCTTTATTATTTGCAATATATACGGGTTTAAAACGTTAAACGTAGACGTTATGGAATATCTTCTGCTTAAAGAAGGCTTTGGAAAGGCTGCTTCTATCTGAAAAAGGCCTTAGAAAATTTTCTCCGACCTTAGGAGGTTATGTTCTGCCTATAGATGACCTTACAAGCTCTTCTTTTGTATATAGAAAACAAGTAAGAACGGCGTTAAGTTCGGCGGGGCCGAACTTGTTATACCCTCCACCACAAGTTGTATTGAAATAAAATGGAATAATTAGTTTTCTTTCGTGTATGAAGAAGACTTAATACTAAATTTCAGCAATTTCGGTAAAACAATGTGAGGCACCATTCTATGGGGGCTATTTCAGAACGTCGATCAATACCGACAAATTTCTGACGGAAAGTTTTTAGGCTCAAAGAAGACTAAGTACCAAATTTCCTATATTACGGTAAGAGAATGTGGCTAAAACTTAAAAAATACCGAAAATCAAGAAGTTAGCTTCTATGCGGATATAGGAAGACGTGGACCTATACTGATAATACTCTTCTGGAATATTTTATAACTCTTGGAAGACGAAATAACGAATTTCAGCCATTTCGGTTGGATATTGACGTCACAATCTTCAGTATTACGAAAATCGGGAGGTACCGTTCTATGGGGGCTATATCGAAACGTGGACCTATACCGACGAATTTTAGTCAGAAATGGGGCAATATGAAAGCGTGGACCTGTACAGACATATTTCTGGCGAACAGTTTTATATCACATTGAAGACTAAATACCAAATTTCAGCCATTTTGGTGGAATATTGAAGACACAACCTTCAAAATACGAAAAATTGGGAGGTACCTTTCCATGGGGGCTATATGAAGGCGTGGACCTATACCAACAAATTTAAAGGGGAAGCTTGAGCACCCCCAACGAAGTCTAAATACCAAATTTCAGCCATTTCGGTGGAATATTGAGGCCACAACGTTCAAAATACCGAAAATCGGGAGGTACCGTTCTATGGGGGCTATATGAAGGCATGGACCGATACCGACAAAGTTCTGGGAGAAAGTTTTATACCACCAACGTTGACTAAGTACCAAATATCAGCCATTTCGGTGGAATATTGAGGCCACAGCGTTCAAAATACCGAAAATCGGGAGGTACCGTTCTATGGGGGCTATATGAAGGTGTGGACCGATACCTACAAAATTCTGGGGGAAAGTTTTATACCCCCAAAGAAGACTACGTACCAAATTTCAGCCATTTTGGTAGGATAATGAAGCTAAAACCTTCAAAATACCAAAAATCGGGAGGTACCGTTCTATGGGGGCTATATGAAGGTGTGGACCGATAACGACGAAATTCGAGGGAAAAGTTTTATACCCCTAAAGAAGACTACGTACCGAATTACAGCCATTTTGGTAGGATAATGAAGCTAAAACCTTAAAAATACCGAAAATCGGGAGGTACCGTTCTATGGGGGCTATATGAAGGTGTGGACCGATACCGACAAAATTCTGGGGGAAAGTTTTATACCCCTAAAGAAGACTACGTACCAAATTTCAGTCATTTTGGTGGGATAATGAAGCTAAAACCTTAAAAATACCGAAAATCGGGAGGTACCGATCTATGGGGGCTATATCAAAACGTGGACCGATATATCCCATTTTCAATACCAACCATCCTGCAAGTAATAAAAACTTCTGTACCAAATTTGGACTTTCTATCTTTAAAAATGCGAGCTGTATCTTGATTTCAACAGACAGACAGACAGACGGACGGACGGACGGACGGACGGACAGACGGACATGGTCAAATCGACATAGAATTTTATGCTGATCAATAATATATATACTTTATAGGGTCTCCGACGAATATTTCGATGTGTTACAAACGGAATGACAAATTTAATTATACCCTCCATATGGTGGAGGGTATAATTAAAGGAAGTTCTCTTCAAGCTTAGAAGTTTTTCTTCTGTCGATAGAAGTACTTGGAAGTTATTCTTCCGTCCACAGAAGAAGTAAGAACATCTTCTTCGACTATAGAAGAACTTGCTCTGCCTATAGAAAACCTAAGAAAATCTCATCCTATCCATTGCAGAACTTACAAGACCTCGTTCTACTTGTAGTAGATCTTAGAAGAAATCCTTCGAGTTTAGAAGTTCTTATTGCTTCTGCCATTAAAAGTATTTAGAAGGCCGTATTCTGTCTATAAAAGACTTTAGATGGCCTTGTTCGGCCTATGGAAACCCTTAAGACATATTCTTCTGTCCGAAAAGGAGCTTAGAAGGTCTTCGGAGAGCTTAGAAACTCTAGTTCTGCCTAAAAAAGACCTTGACAAATCTTCCCCGTATTCTTCTTAGAAGGTCTTCTGAATGCTTAGAAGTTCTAGATCTGCCTTAAAAAAGACCTTGAAAAATCTTCTTCTGTCCAAAAAAGAACTTAGAAGGTCTCCATAGAGCTTAATAGCCTTGTTCTTCATATAGAAGTTATTAACAGTTCTTCTTCTGTCCATAGAAAACTTAGTAGGTCTCCTTGGACTTTAAGGCTGCCTATATAAAACCTTAGAAGGTCTCCTTCTGCATATAAACGACTTTTAAAGGTCTTCTTCTGACCATAGAAGAACTAAGAAGCTCTTCTTCTGTCTTGGGAAGACCTGAGAATGTGTTCTTCTGCCTATAAAAAACGATAGAAGATCTTCTTCTGTTTACTGAAGACTTTAGGAGGCCTTCTTCTACCTTAAAATACGTCAGAAGGTCTTTTTCTGCCCATAGAAAATATGAAAAGGGGTCCTTCTGTCCAAAGAAGACCTCCTAAGGTCTTCTCCTTCCTAATGAAGACGTAAGAATGTTTTCTCCTGCAAATAGAAAGTCTTCCTGCATTTGTAAAACCTTAGAAAGTTTTGTCTTGTCCACAGAAGTACTACGAAGGTCTTCTTCTGCCCCATTAGACCATACCAAGTCTTCTTCTGCCAATAGAATACCGGATAAAGTCTTCTTACGTCCATATAAGACTTTAAAATATCTTCTTCTTCCCCATGAGACCTTACAAAGTCTTCTTCTGCCTCTTTAAGGTCGGAGAAAGTCTTATTTTGTCCATAGAAGACCTTGCAAAGTCTTCTTTCGTCCATAGAAGTCTTTAAAATACCTTCTTCACCTGACAAAGTCTACTTCTGCCATTAGAAGACCGGAGAAAGTCTTCCAAAGTCCAAAGAAGACCTTAGAAGACGTTCTGCCCATAGAAGATATAAGAAGGGTTCCTTCTGTCCAAATAAGACCTCCGAAGGTCTTCTCCTGCCCATAGAAGACGTTAGATTGTGTTGTCCTTTATATAGAAAGTCTTCTCCTGCCTTTGTAAAACCTTAGGAAATATTCTTTTGCCCACAGAAGACCGTAGAAGGTATTCTTCTGGCCTCACAAGACCTTGCAAAGTCTTCTACTGCCCTTATAAGAACGGAGAAAGCCTTCTACAGCCTTTATAAGACTTTAGAAGGTCTTATCTGCCTTTATAAGTCATTAAAAGGCATCCCTCTGTTCACAGAAGAGCTAAGGAATTATTCCTCTGCCCATAGAAGACTTCAGAAGGTCTTCCTCTGCCTTTGAAAAAACCTTAGAAAATCCTATTCTGTCCTTTGAAGACCTTAAAAAGTATTCTTCTGTCCATGGAAGACCTTAGAAGGACTTCTTTGTCCACAAAAGTCCTTAGAAGATCATCTTCCGTCCAAAGAGGACCCAAGAAGGTCGTCTTCCTTCCAAAGAAGATATGGAAGGTCTTATTCTGTCAATAGAAGACCATGAAACGTCCTCTTCTGCCTATGGAAGACCGTATAACGTGTTTTCTGTCTATAGGAGGCCTGAGGATGTCTTCTTCAGCCTATAGAAGAACACAGAAGATCTTCTTGTGTTTACAGAAGACTTTAGGAGGCCTTCTCCCTCCTTTGCAGACCTGAAAAGACCTTCTTCTCACCAAGGTAGGTAGGTAGGTCTAGTTCTGCCTAGTGCACATTTTACAAGTTATTCGTCTGCATATATAAGACATTAAAAGGTATTATTCTGCCTATAGAAGCCCCTAGATGACCTAAAAAGATTTCTTCTGGTTATAGAATACCTGCTAAAGTCGTATTCAGCCTAAAGAAGACATTGGGAAACCTTCTTCCTCAATAAGGGCCACCTTCTGCATAGAGAAGACATTAGAATATCTTTTTCTGTCTTTAAGATCTTCAAAAGTCCTGCTCAGCCTATAAAAGACCTAAAAACCCTTCATCTGCCTATAGAAGATATATGTATGTCTGCCTCTGTTCTTAGATAAAGGTCTTCTTCTACCAGTAGAAGGCCTTCGAAGTTATTCTTCTACCTATAAAAGACCACAGAAGATATTCCTCTGTTTCTAGAATACTTTAGGAGGCCGTACTCTGCCTTAGAAGGCTTTCTTCTGTCCATAGAAGACCCAAGAAGGTCTTCTTCTGCCCATAGACGTTCATATGTCTTCTTCGGACCTTAGAATGACTTCTTCTGTACTAAGAAGACTTCAGAAATTCTTCTTCAATACTTAGGAGACCTTAGAAGCTCTCCATCAACATATAGAAGAACTCAAAAGATTTTCTTCTGTTGATAGAAGACTTCTTCTATCTATAAAAGGCTTAGAAGGTTAGGTTTTCTCCTGTCTATAGAATATATGCTTCTGTTTCTAGAAAACTTTAGGATGTCGTAGAAGTCCTTAGAAGGTGTTCTTCTGTCCATAGAATACCACCGTAGCTCTTCTTCTGACCAAAGAAGTCCTAAAAAACTCTTGTTCTGCCTATAGAAGACGTTAGAAGACTAAGGAAGTTCATCTTCTACATAATGAAGGCCACCGAAGGTCTTCTCCTGTCTATAGGAGACCTTAGGAGGCCTTCTTCTGTACTTAAAAGACTTCAGAAATTCTTCGTTCATCCCTAGAAAGCATTAGAAGTTCTCCATCAACATGTAGAAGAACTCAAAAGTTTCCTTTTGTTGATAGAAGACTCCTTCTGTCTATAAAAGGCCATAGAAGTTCTTCCTCTGCCTACAGAAGATGATGGATTTCAGAAGGGTATTTCTGCTCACAGAAGACCTATGAAGACCTTCTGTCCATAGTAGACCTCCGAAAATCTTCTCCTGTCTATAGAAAACATTAGAATGTTTTCTCCTGGATATATGTATAGGACGTTAGTCTCCTGCCCAAAGAAGACCTTAGAAGATCTTGTTCTGCTCTTAGAAGGTCTTCTTCTGTTGATAGAAGACCTTTGTGGATCTTGAAGTGTCTCCTTCTGTCTACAGGAGACCTGAGAAAATATTTTTCTGTCCACAGAAGACCTTAAGAAAGTTTCTTTTGCCCGTTAAAGATTTATTAAATGTCCTTAAGACCTTAAAATGTAATCCTCGGCCTATAAAAGACATTACAATATTTTTTTTTCTGTTCATAAAACCTAAGAAAGTCTTCCTGGAAGTTATTTTTCTGTTCACAGAAGATCTTAGAAATCCTGTTTAGAAAATTAAATTATGTCTATAGAAGACCTCAGAACAGCCCGTTACTCCTGTATAAACCAAATTCTAAACATATTTCTTCCACGGAGCGTATAAGTACCGTCACCACTTATACGATCCCTGCTCCAAATGTTTGACTTCTATCAAAAATGTGCACTTTTATCCTTCATTTAAGCATCTTAACACTTAATTTTCGTCTTGACAAATTCCTAGCTCTGCTCCGGCACCACAATCTCCCTCAAATCCTTGTATCTATCTATAGAAGACTTTAGAAGTTCTTCTTCTGCCCATATACGACTTTATAAGGGTTTCTTCTGAATCAATAAGACCTTAGAAAGTCTTCTTCTGTCAATGGAAGACTTTAGAAGGTCTTCCTCTGTCCATGGAATACCTAAGCAGGTTTTCTTCTGTCCGTGGAATACATTAAAAGGACTTTTTCTTCTTCTGTGCATAAAAGTCCTAAAAATATCTTCTTCTGTCCAGTGAAGACCTCAGAAGGTCTTCATCTCGATTTATACGACTTAAGAAGGTATTTTTTTCAATCCACAGAAGACCTCAGAAGGTACTATTCTGCCTCTACAAGACCATAGAATGTCTTCTTCTGTCTACAGAAGACCGAAGAAGAAGGTCCTCTTCGGTCCAAAAAACCTTAGAAAATCTGCTTTGTAAGACCATAGAAAGTTTTCCTTCCTCCATAGAAGACGTTCGAACATCTTCTTCCGCTTTTATAGCATCTTCTTGTTCTTATGCCTCTATTAAACCTTAGAAGGTCTTCTTTTGCCTTTTTATGAACATAGAATGCCTTCTTCTGTCCTTTTAAGACCGTAGAAAGTCATCTTCCGCCATTGTAGGACCTTAGAAAGTCTTCTTCTGTCCATAGAGTACCCTAGAATGCTTTCCTCTGCCCCTATAAGACCATAGAAGGTATTCTTCTGCCTTTAAAAAAAAACCATAGAAAGTCTTCTCCACAGGAGACCTTAGAAGGTCTTTTTCTGTCCATGGAATACCTTAGCAAAACTTCTTCTATCCATTGAAGAGCTTAAAATGTCTTCTTCTTCTGTCCATAGAAGATTTAGGAAGGGTTTCTTTTTATAAGGTCTTCTACTGCCCTTAGTAGGTGTTAGAAGATCATCTGATATCCATAGAAGAGCGCAGAAAGTTTCCTTATGTACATAGCAGGCCTTAAAATGTCCCTTTCAGTTCATGGTAGACCTTAGAATGGCTTCTCCTCCTATAGAATTCATTTAAAGGGCTTCTTCTGCCTATAGCAGACCTAAGAAACTCTTATTCTTTTAATAGAAGACCTCAGAAGGTCTTCTTCGGTTTCTCTTTTTGCCTATAGAAGGTATTAGTACGTCTGCTACTGTTCAGGGAAAACATTTGACATTAGAAGCTTTTCTTCTCTACATAGAAGATGATATCGGTCTTATTTTCTGTCCATAGGAAATCTCAAAAGGTCTTCTTCTGTCCATAGGAAATCTCAGAAGGTCTTCTTCTGTCCATAGGTCTTTTTCTGTTTATAGACGACTTTAGAAGAACATTTTCTGCCTGTAGAAGACTTAAGAATGCTTTCTTCTGTCTAATGAAGACCCAAGAAAGTTGTTTTTACTATAGAAGACCTTGAAAAGTACTTTGTTGTCCATAGAAAACCATAGAAGGTCTTCTTTTGTTCACAGAAGACCTAAGAAGGTATTCTTCTGTCTATAGAAGACCGAAGAAGGTCTTATTCTGACTTAATAAGAACATGAAGGGCTTCTTCTATCCACAAAAGACCTTACAAAGACATTTTCTGTCCAGAAGACCCTTAGAAGCCTTCTTCTGTTTATATAAGACCTTAGAAATTTTTCTTTTGTCAATAAAAGACCTCAGATGATCCTGTTTAAGCCAAAGCCTATTTCATCCTCGGGGCGTATAAGTATTGTCACCACTCATACGATCCCTGCTCCAAATGTTTGACTTCTATCAAAAATGTTCACTTTCATCTTCCTTCTTTTAAGCATCTTAACACTTAATTTTCGTCTTGACAAATTCCTAGCTCTGCTCTGGCACCACAATCACCCTCAAATCCTTTTGTAAATATTTAACAAACACCCATCCCCTCCCCTAATCCCTACTACATTTAGTAAAAATTTAAATTATGTCAAATTATTATTATTTGAAAATTAGCTTTTCTATGGAAACCCTAATCTCTAAAACATCACCCGCAACATGCAGGGCAACATGGCACAAGCCAAGCTCTCTCTTGTTTTTCGGCGACCACAAAGAAGAAGAATTTCTTGTAAATATTCCACTCAACTCGACTCTCTAGTCACAAAGTGGTATTTATAACAACAAGTCGTTGGCTTTGTTTTGCTCAGTGCTGTTGCTACAAAACAGAAATTCTTCTTTGTTGGGCGGATTAAAGCTCTGTGGAACTGTTGAATACCAAAAAAAAGGAAAGAAAGTCAAGTAAAACTAACAACAAAAGTGTAGCTGTTTTCTTTGGAATAAAAAATAAAATTCAGCAGCATAAACAATAACAACAGCTTAGAGCAGTAGTTGTGGTGGTGGTTGTGCTGTACTTTGTGGTGGTGGTACAGTAGAGCTTATAAATAAATAAAGCCAAGAGCAACAAATGTTAAGCAGCTATTGCCACAAATATTTTGTTGTGCGACACAAAAAAACAACAAAACACAAACTACTGCTACTAAACAAAAACACGCAGCTAAAGAATTTCACTCTACTGTAACAACAACAATTTCTCTAAGAAGAAAATAAGCATCAGAAGTAGCATTCAGCTACCGCAAGTCAAGTTTTATATTTCGATTCTTCAACAAGACCGACCGACAAAAAACAGAAAGGATTTTTTCTTACATCAGTGACAGTGCTTAGCAGCTAAGCAACCAACAGCTCTTTGAGTATTTTTCATAGTTCCGTTCGTTTTTTTTTTTTCTCGTTTCTATAGAGCGGAGGAGATTGAAAGCAATGCGAAATGTCTTTGATTCCCACCACCAGCGAACTGTTATTTTCTTTTAATAAAACTTAGGAAAAATACTTTTTGACAATGATTTCAAAAGCGAAAGCTGCGTTGGTTTTATGACTTTTCTTCTACTGAAATGATTACAAACGAAAAACCTCTTACAGAGGATTTGGCAGCCAGCACAAGAACAACAGGAATGGAAACCAGGACATTAGTTTAAAGTTGAAAATGGAAAATGGAAGATTAGATTAAGAATTAGAGTTAAGCGGGAATATGTGTCAAAATAAGTGCAAAATTTCAACATTAAAACAAAATCTCTAAAATATTAAAGGAATTACGTCGGGGCGTATACATGTTGTCGCTAGACATACGTCACATGGTCAGATTTTTTCTTAAATATGATTATATCATGTATGGCAGATCTTCTATAAAAAAAGACCTTCAAAGGTCTTTTATAGACAGAGGAAAATATTTTTAGTTCTTCTATGGACAGAAGAAGACCTTCTGAGGACTTCTAGGGACAGAGCAAAACCTACTAAGGTTCTATACTCAGAAGATGACTTTCTAACTCCTTCTTTGCCCAGGCGAAGACCTTCTTAAGTCATCTATGGGCAGGCGAATACATTTTAATATATTCTATGGACAGAAGAAGGCCATATAAAGTCTTCTGTGGACTGGTATTCTAAGATATTCTATGGACAGAAGACCTCTTTAGGTATTCTATAGCCAGAAGAAAACCTGTTAGGTGTTTTATAAATTTCAATTTTATATAAAAAAAACGTCTTCTAAGGACATAGGAAGAAATTTTAATGTCTTATATTGACAAAAGAAGACCTCAGTAGGTTTTCTATGGGGAGAAAAATTCTTTCTAAGGTCTTCCATAGGCAACAGAATACCATCTTAAATCTTCTAGAGGCAGAAGAGGACCTTGAGAGGTCTTGAAAAGGTAGAAAGAGACCTTCTGAAATTATTTCAAAAGCGAAAGCTGCGTTGGTTTTATGACTTTTCTTCTACTGAAATGATTACAAACGAAAAACCTCTTACAGAGGATTTTACAGCACCAGCAGAAGGAGAGCAGGAATGGAAACAAGGGCATAAGTTTAAAGTTGAAAATGGAAGATTGAACGAAGAATTAGGGTTAAGCGGGAATATGGGAATATGAGGAAGTACAAAAATGTCAACATTAAAAACAAAATCTCTAAAATATTAAAGGAATTACTTCGGGGCGTATACATGTTGCCGCTAGTCATACGTCACATGGTCAGATTTTTTAAATATGATTACATCATAGATGGTAGATCTTCTATAAGAAAAAGAGCTTCGAAAGTCTGTTATAGAGAGAAGAAATTATTGTTAAGTCTTCTATAGACAGAAAAAGACCTTCTAGGGACTTCTATAGACAGAACAAAACCTACTAAGGTTATATAGGCAGAAGGCGACCTTCTAATGCCATCTATGCACAGGCGAAGACATTCTTAGGTCATCTGTGGGCTGGTGAATACATTTTAATATCTTCTGCGGACACAAGAAGGCCATATAAAGTCTTCTGTGGACAAGTATTCTAAGATATTCTATGGACAGAAGACATCCTTTGGTATTCTATAGGCAGAAGAAACCCTGCTAAGGTATTTTATTAATTTCGATTTTATATAAACAAGACGTCTTCTAAGGACAGAGGAAGAAATTCTAATGTCTTCTTTTGACAGAAGAAGACCTCAGTAGGTTTCCTATGGAGAGAAAAATACCTTCTAAGGTCTTCTGTAGGCAAAATAATACCATCTTAAGTCTTCTAGAGGTCTTTAAAAAGTTAGAAAGAGACCTTCTGAAATGCTCTATAGGCAGAAGAAGACTTTCGAAATTCTTCAAAAGAACTGCTTTATAAGTTTTTCTACGGAGAGAAGAACACCTTCTTAGGTCCTCTATGAACAGAGGAGGACCTTCTAAGCTTTTCTATACACAAAAGAAAATCTTCTGAGGGCTTTCTAAATCTTCTATTGACGAATACTATGGACAAAAGGTCTTCTACGGACAGATGATGACCTCCTAAAGTCTTTTGTAGAAGGGAGAATGTCCATTACGCAGAAGAAGACCTTCTTAAGCCTACTAACGTCAAAAGAAGACTTTTTACGTATTCTGCAGGCTGGAGAAGACCTTCGGAAGTCTTCTAGGGGCAGAAGAAGACCTCCTTAGGTCTTCTATAGACGGAACAAAAGACAGATAACTGCCTTATAGGTTTTTCTATGGAGAGAAGAACACCTAATGTCTTCTATGAACAGAGGAGGACCTTCTAAGGTTTTCCATAGACATAAGAAGATCTCCTGAGGTCTTCTATGGCCGGAAAAATATCTTCTAAATTATTCTATGCGTAAAAGAGTACCTGGATACGTCCTCTATGGACAGAAGGTCTTCTATAGACAGATTATGATCTTCTAAGGTCTTTTATGGACAGAAGATTACCCTTTAAGTTGTCTAAAGGCAGAAGAAGACATTAAAAGGTCTTCTTTGGGCCGAAGAATACCTTCTATGGATTTTTAACGACAGAAGAAGACCTTTTAAGGTCTCTTACGGCCAGAAGAAAACCTTCGGCGGACTGAAGAAGACCTTCTCAGGCCTTGTGCAGGCAACAGAATGCCTCTAAGGTCTTCAATAAACAGAAGAAGAACTTTTTAGGTATTCTAAAAACAGACAAAGGCTTTCTAATATCTTCTGTGGACAGAAGTAGACTTTGTAAAGTCTTCTATGGACACTAGAATAGCTTCTAAAGGTAGAAGAAGACCTTCTAAGGTTTTCTAAGGACAGAAGAAAACCTTCCAAGGTCTTTCGTAGGCAGAAGAAACCCTTCTGAGGCCTCCTAAGGATAGAGGAAGACCTTCTTTTTCTCACATTAAAAAATAAGTTGAGTTGGGAATTTCTGTGATTAGTACCATAGTACTGGAGGGCGTATAGGTATTGTCAACACGTATACGTTACCATGTATGCGTTACACATTGGCAGAAGAAAACCTTCTACGGACTGAAGAAGACCTTCTCAGGTCTTGTGTAGACAAAAGAAGGCCTTCTTTTTTTTCTTTTAACAGAAGAAGAACTTTGAACGTGATCCAAAAACAGACAAAGGCCTTCTAATATCTTCTGTCGACAGAAGTAGATCTTGTACCAGAATAGCTTCTAAAGGTAGAATAAGATTTTCTAAGGACAGAAAAAACCCTTCCAAGGTCTTCCGTAGGCAAAAGAAACTCTTCTGAAGCCTCCTAAGGACAAAGGAAGACCTTCTTCTTCTCATATTAAAAAATTAGTCGAGTTGAGAATTTCTGTGATTAGTACCATGGTACTGGAGGGCGTATAGGTATTGTCAACACGTATACGTTACCATGTATGCGTTACACATTGGCGTATAGGTTTGAATGCAAGTCATACGCCCCGAGGTCTTTAACAAATGTATTATCTTTGGACCCTTTTTGATATGAGTATTTTCCTTACGTCACGGGCTCACAGTGATTCAAGTACAACTAACAATTTATGTGCCAGTAAATAGAAGGCCTTCTAAGGTCTTCTATTAACAGAAGAAGAACTTTTTAGGTGTCCTAAAAGCAGACAAAGGCCTTCTAATATCTTCTGTGGACAGAAGACATACCTTGTAAAGTCTTCTATGGACACCAGAATAGCTTCTAAGGTCTTCTGTGTACAGAAGAAAACCTTGTTAAATCTTCTAAAGGCAGAAAGGGACCTTCTGAGGTTTTCGGTAGACAGAAGAAGACCTTCTAAGGTCTTTTCTAGGCAGAAGAAGGCGATGTTAGGCCTTCCATTTGTCTAAAAAAAATTTTGGTCTTCTATTAGCAGAAGAAGGTCTTCTAAAGGTAGAAGAAGATCTTCTATGATTTTCTAAGGACGGAAGAAGACCTTCCAAGGTCTTATGTAGGCAGAAGAAAACCTTTCGAAGCATACTAAGGATATAGGAAGACCTTCTAAGGCAGAAGAAGACCTTCTTAGGCCTTCTAACGTCAGAAGAAGACTTTCTAACGTATTCTGCAGGCAGGAGAACACCTCCGGAAGTCTTTTATGGGCAGAAGAGCTCCTTAGGTCTTCTATAGACAGAACAAAACCTTTATAGGACTTCTTTGGGTTGAAGGTCGTCTTCTAAGGCCCCCTAAATTCTTCTTTCAACGAAAGAAGACCTTTTGATTTCTAGGATGAAGGAGAACTTCTGAGATCTTATAAGAACATAACAAGAATTTCTGAAGTCTTGTTTGGACAGAAAAAGGCCTTCTAAGGTATTATATAGGCAGCAGAGGACATTCTGAGTTCTTCTAACGCCAGAAGTAGACATTTTAATGTCGCCTAAAGGCAGAGGAAGACCTTCCAATGTTTTATACAGGCATATATCAGGTCTTCTGAACTCTTCTTTTAACAAAATAACACCTTCTAAGGTCTTCTATGGACGGAAGAATAGCCCCTAAAGTTTTCTATAGGCAGAAGTAGACACTCTATGATCTCCTATAGTCTTTTATAGACAAAAGATGTTCTAAGGTCTTCTAAGGACAGAAGAAGACTTTCTAAGGTTTCCTATAGGCAAAAGAAGACCGTTTAGGAAGGCGTTTTGAAGCCTTCTATCAACGGAAGAAGACCTTTTCAGTTCTAGGATGAAGGAGAACATCTAAGGTCTTATAAGAACATAATAAGAATTTCTGAAGTCTTCTTTGTACAGAAGAAGGCCTTCTAAGGTCTTATACAGGCAGAAGAGGACATTCTTCGGTCTTCTAATGTCAGAAGATGACATTCTAACGTCGTCTAAAGGCAGAGGAAGACCTTCCAATGTTTTATACAGGCATATATCAGGTCTTCTGAACTCTTCTTTTAACAAAATAACACCTTCTAAGGTCTTCTATGGACGAAAGAATGCCCCCTAAAGTCTTCTATAGTCAGAAGAAGCGCTACTATAGGCAGAAGAAGACATTCTGTGATGTCCTATAGTCTTTTATAGGCAAAAGAAGATCTTCTGAGGTCTTCTAAGGACAGAAGAAGACTTTCTAAGGTTTCCTATAGGCAGAAGAAAACCGTTTAATATGGTGTGTTGAAGCCTTTTGTCAACGGAAGAAGACCTTTTGAGTTTTAGGATTAAGGATAACTTATAAGGTCTTATAAGAACCTAATAAAAATTTCTGAAGTTTTCTTTAGGCAAGGTCTTATATAGGCAGAAGAGGGAATTCTTAGGTCTTCTAACGTCAGAAGAAGACATTCTAACGTCGTCTATAGGCAGAAGAGGACCTTCTAATGTTTTGTATAGGCATATATCAGGTCTTCTAAAGTATTCTCTTGGCAAAATAACACCTTCTAAGGTCTTCTAAGGACGGAAGAATGTCCCCTAAAGTCTTCTATAGGCAGAAGAAGACACTCTATGATCTCCTATAGTCTTTTATAGGCAAAAGAAGATGTTCTGAGGTCTTCTAAGGACAGAAGAAGACTTTCTAAGATTTCCTATAGGCAGAAGAAGACCGTTTAAGAAGGCGTTTTGAAGCCTTCTGTCAACGGAAGAAGACCTTTTGAGTTCTAGGATGACGGATAACTTCTAAGGTTTTATAAGAACATAATAAGAATTTCTGAAGTCTTGTTTGGGCAGAAGAAGGCCTTCCAAGGTCTTATATAGGCAGAAGAGGACATTCTTAGATCTTCTAACGTCAGAAGAAGACATTCTAACGTCGTCTATAGGCAGAAGAGGACTTTCTAATGTTTTATATAGGCATATATCAGGTCTTCTGAAGTCTTTTATTGGCAAAAGAACACTTTCTAAGGTCTTTTATGGACGAAAGAATGCTTCATAAAGTCTTCTATAGGCAGAAGTAGACACTCTATGATCTCCTATAGTCTTTTATAGACAAAAGAAGATGTTCTAAGGTCTTCTAAGGACAGAAGAAGATTTTCTGAGGTTTCCTATAGGCAAAAGAAGACCGTTTAGGAAGGCGTTTTGAAGCCTTCTATCAACGGAAGAAGACCTTTTCAGTTCTAGGATGAAGGAGAACATCTAAGGTCTTATAAGAACATAATAAGAATTTCTGAAGTCTTGTTTGTACAGAAGAAGGCCTTCTAAGGTCTTATGTAGGCAGAAGAGGACATTCTTAGGTCTTCTAATATCAGAAGATGACATTCTAACGTCGTCTAAAGGCAGAAGAAGTCCTTCTAATGTTTTATATAGGCATATATCAGGTTTTCTGAAGTCTTCTATTGGCAAAATAACACCTTCTAAGGTCTTCTATGGACGGAAGAATGCCCCCTAAAGTCTTCTATAGGCAGATGAAGCGCTACAATAGGCAGCAGAAGAAGACATTCTATGATGTTCTATAGTCTTTCATAGGCAAAAAAAGATCTTCTGAGTTCTTCTAAGGACAGAAGAAGACTTTCTAAGGCTTCCTATAGGCAGAAGAAGACCTTCTAAAGGCTTCTATATGCAGAGGAAATCCCTCTGACGGCTTCTAAGGACAGAAGGAGACTTCGGAAGACCTAAAAAGGTTTTCTTCTGATAATACAAGGAATTTTTATTCAAACGAAGACCTTCTTAGATATTATATAGCCAGAAAAAGCTCTTCTGATGTCTTCTAGGGTCAGAAGAAAACGCTGTAAGCCTTCCTGTAGGTAGAAGAAGACCTTCTGATGTCTTCTATGGACGCAAAAACACCTTCTTAGGTTTTATAAGAACAGAAGAATGCCTTCTAATAAAATAGGCTGAAGAGGACTTTCTTTGGACAGAAGAAGACCTTCTTAGTTATTCTATAGGCAAAGGAAATACTGCCGAGGTCTTTTAAGGACACTAAATGATCGTTTTAGATTTTCAATGAACAGAAGAATACTTTCTAAAGTCTATTAAGCGCAGTAGAATACATTCTAGTATCTTCTATAGACAGCTGTAAGGTATTTCATGAACAGAAAAAAACCTTAAAAGATCTTCTATGGACAGAGAAAGGCCTTCTAGGGACAAAAGAAGATCTTCTAAGGTAATTTGCGGACAGAAAAATAGACGATCTTCTTCTGTCCGCAAATATATTCTATGGGAAGAAAAAAACCTTCGGAGGTCTTCTGTGGACAAAAGAAGATCTGGAAGATCAAATATATCCTATGGAAAGAAGAAAACCTTCGGACGTCTTCTGTGGACAGAAGAATATCTGGAGAAGACTTTATTAAGGTTTTCTATACACAAAAGAAGGCCTTTATATGTCTTCTATACACAGAAAACGTCCATCTAAGGTTTATGGCGCATGATGATCCTCATCTCTTTGCCATATAAGTATTATCATCAATTTCACCCTATATGGCGTATGAGTGTTGTCGGTACTCATACGTCGACCGTAATCAAATAACACATGCTTCTATATTCTTTAAACTAATTATTTTTAAAAGGAATAACAAAGAGTTTTCATCCGCTTTTAAAGAAAAAAAATTGAGTTCCATCTGCATATGTCATCTTGCCAAACAAAACATTTGCACTGAAAATAATACTCGCATTATTTCTTTACACTCACTAGATGCTCATTTAACTGTCACATATTTAAGCCAGCATCCAATATTCTTCCCAAAAAAAAAAAATATACCCTCAAAGAATATTTCCCTATGCTTTCCTACCCAGAGGAGGCAGAGAAACTGAAAAGTTCATTTGATGTCATGCTGTCGCACGTTTGTTCTTTTTCTTTTGTTTTGTTTTTTTATTTGCTCATGTCTTGCATATGTCCACAAAGTTGTACTGCAATGTCACATATGGAAATACTAATCGTCTCTGACAATGACATTAACATTTTTGTTTCAACTTGGTGTTGTTGTTGTTTTCGTTTTTGTTATACATTTTTTGATATTATTTTGGTATTTCTTTAAATATTCCCGTAAGTCTGGAGAAACACCACAGAAGAAGCAGCATATGTGTATCTTTGCACTGAGGGTATCATTTGAAATTGAAAATACGTGATACCGCAATATGGAAATATCTATGGATCTAATAAGGCAGCGTACTGGCTTTGTGTACACGCACACACACACATATCACAAAATGTCTTAAAATCTTAGAGGCCCAAGAATGCAGTAGACAAAGCAAATGTGTTTTTGGAAATTTTTTTTGAGAAAAAAAAACCTAAATTGAAAGAAGTCTCATATTAAAAAATAAGTGGAGTTAAGAATTTCTGTGATTAGTACCATGGTACTGGAGGGCGTATAGGTATTGTCAACAAGTATACGTTACCATGTTTGCGTTACACATTAGCGTATTGGTTTCAATGCAAATAATACGTCCAGAGATTTTTTAAAAATCTATTATTTTTGGCCTCAACTTAGTGGATATGAGGATCTTCCTTACGTTCACGGTCTCTTCAAACGCCCGTTCCTTCAGGGTTATTTTGAATAATGGTCCTCAAATGAAATGACCAAAATATACGTTGCCATATCACCGCTATGAACGCAATATGGAACTTAGTGGAACTACTTCCCACAAACATAGGTATACCAGAATGTCTCAGAATCATAGAGAGCTTAGCGAAAAACCTATACCTCAATAATTGTCTATAACTCAATATATGATAGGACCCCAAACCCTTTTTCGACATCGAGCTGTTGATAATGTTCAGGAGTCGTAGACACACACCGTCCTCTTAAAATCTTCTATAAACAGAATAAGACTTTTAAGGTCGTCTATTTGCAGAAGAAGACCTGTTTAGGTCTTCTATAGATAGACAAAGACCTCCTAAGGTGTTTTGTAGACCGAAAAATACCTCCTATGGTCTTCTATAGACAAAAGATGATATCTATAAGCAAAAGAACAGCTAAGGTCTCTAAAGTCAGAGGATGACTTCCTATGATTTCTATAGACAGAAGAAGGGTTCTCAAGGTCATAAAAAGAAGCCTTAAGATCTTCTATAGACAGAAGAAAGCCTATTTGAGTCTTCTATAGACAGAAGACTACCTCTTAATGTCTTCTATAGGCAGAAGAAGAAATCTTAAGGTCTACTATAGACAAAGGAAGACCTCTTAAAGTGTTCTATAGACAAAAGAAGACCTCATAAGGTCTTCTATAGACAGGAAAATACCTCATAAGGTCTGCTGTAGACAGGAGAAGACCTCTTAAGGTATACTATAGGTAGAGAAAGATCTCTTCAAGTCTTCCATAGATAGTAGAAGACCGCATGAGTCTTCTGTACACAGAAGAAGACCTTCTAAAGTCCGATATAGACAGAAGAAACCTCTTAAGGTCTTCTATAGACAGAAGAAGACCTTTAAGGTCTGCTATAGAAAGAATAAGACCTTCTAGGGTCTGGTATATACAGAAGAGGACATTTAAAGGTCTTCTATAGACAGGAAAGGAACTTTTAAGGTCTTCTATAAACAGAAGAATAACTCTTACAATCTTCCATACACTTAACAACCCCTGTTTAGGTTTCCTACAGATAGAGGAAGACCTCTTATTGTGTTCTACAGACTGAAGAAGACCTCTTTAGGTCTCCTATGCACAGAAGAAAACCTTTTAAAGTCTTCTATAGACAGAAGAACCCCTTTTAAGGTCTTCTATAGACAGAACAAGACATTTTAAGGCCTTCAATAGACAGAAGAAGAAATTTTAAGGTCTGCTGTAGACAGTAGCTGACCCTTTAAGTTATTTTATAGACAGAAGAAGACCTTTTAAGGTCATCCATAAACAAATATAGACCCCTTAAGGTCTTCTATAGACAGAACAAGACCTTTTAAGGTCTTCAATAGACAAAAGAAGTCATTTTTAGATATGCTATAGACAGAAGAAGACCTTTTAAAGTCTGCTATAGACAGAAGAGGAATTTTAAGGTCTTCCAAACACAGAAAAAGACATATTAAGATCTTCTGTAGGCAGACAAATGTCTTTAAGGTCTGCTCTAGACAGAAGAAGATTTCTTGAAGTTTTTTATAAACAGAAGAAAGCACTTTAAGGTCTTCTTTAGACAGAAGAAGATCCCCTGGTCTTCTACAGACAGAAGAAGACCTCTTAAAGTCTTCCATATGTTTATAGAAGACTTTAAAAACCTCTTAAGGTATACTAAGGTCTTCTTAAGGTCCTCTCAGGGAGTGTCTTGCCACAAAACGTAGAGTTTTAAATAATAATTTTCGTGAACCTTCTGGTCAAAAAGCGTGGAGTTTTGGAATAAATTTTTTATGGATCTTCAGGCCACAAAACGATTTTTTTTAATAAATTTTGTGAGAGAATCTGAGGCCACGAAACGTGGATTTTTTAAATAAATTTTCTAGAGCAACCTTAGGCCACAAAACGTGGATTTTTTAAATAAATTTTCTAGAGCAACCTTAGGCCACAAAACGTGGATTTTTTAAATAAATTTTCTAGAGCAACCTTAGGCCACAAAACGTGGATTTTTTAAATAAATTTTCTAGAGCAACCTTAGGCCACAAAACATGGATTTTTTAAATAAATTTTCTAGAGCAACCTTAGGCCGCCAAACGTCGATTTTTGAAATAAATTTTCTAGAGCAACCTTGGGCCACAAAACGTGGATTTTTTAAATAAATTTTCTAGAGCAACCTTAGGCCACAAAACTTGGATTTTTTAAATAAATTTTCTAGAGCAACCTTAGGCCGCCAAACGTGGATTTTTTAAATAAATTTTCTAGAGCAACCTTGGGCCACAAAACGTGGATTTTTTAAATAAATTTTCTAGAGCAACCTTAGGCCACAAAACGTGGATTTTTTAAATAAATTTTCTAGAGCAACCTTAGGCCACAAAACGTGGATTTTTTAAATAAATTTTCTAGAGCAACCTTAGGCCACAAAACGTGGATTTTTTAAATAAATTTTCTAGAGCAACCTTAGGCCACAAAACGTGGATTTTTTAAATAAATTTTCTAGAGCAACCTTAGGCCACAAAACGTGGATTTTTTAAATAAATTTTCTAGAGCAACCTTAGGCCACAAAACGTGGATTTTTTAAATAAATTTTCTAGAGCAACCTTAGGCCACAAAACGTGGATTTTTTAAATAAATTTTCTAGAGCAACCATAGGCCACAAAACGTGGATTTTTTAAATAAATTTTCTAGAGCAACCTTAGGCCACAAAACGTGGATTTTTTAAATAAATTTTCTAGAGCAACCTTAGGCCACAAAACGTGGATTTTTTAAATAAATTTTCTAGAGCAACCTTAGGCCACAAAACGTGGATTTTTTAAATAAATTTTCTAGAGCAACCTTAGGCCACAAAACGTGGATTTTTTAAATAAATTTTCTAGAGCAACCTTAGGCCACAAAACGTGGATTTTTTAAATAAATTTTCTAGAGCAAACTTAGGCCACAAAACGTGGATTTTTTAAATAAATTTTCTAGAGCAACCTTAGGCCACAAAACGTGGATTTTTTAAATAAATTTTCTAGAGCAACCTTAGGCCACAAAACGTGGATTTTTTAAATAAATTTTCTAGAGCAACCTTAGGCCACAAAACGTGGATTTTTTAAATAAATTTTCTAGAGCAACCTTAGGCCACAAAACGTGGATTTTTTAAATAAATTTTCTAGAGCAACCTTAGGCCACAAAACGTGGATTTTTTAAATAAATTTTCTAGAGCAACCTTAGGCCACAAAACGTGGATTTTTTAAATAAATTTTCTAGAGCAACCTTAGGCCACAAAACGTGGATTTTTTAAATAAATTTTCTAGAGCAACCTTAGGCCACAAAACGTGGATTTTTTAAATAAATTTTCTAGAGCAACCTTAGGCCACAAAACGTGGATTTTTTAAATAAATTTTCTAGAGCAACCTTAGGCCACAAAACGTGGATTTTTTAAATAAATTTTCTAGAGCAACCTTAGGCCACAAAACGTGGATTTTTTAAATAAATTTTCTAGAGCAACCTTAGGCCACAAAACGTGGATTTTTTAAATAAATTTTCTAGAGCAACCTTAGGCCACAAAACGTGGATTTTTTAAATAAATTTTCTAGAGCAACCTTAGGCCACAAAACGTGGATTTTTTAAATAAATTTTCTAGAGCAACCTTAGGCCACAAAACGTGGATTTTTTAAATAAATTTTCTTGCATCTTGAGCCTGGTTTTCACAGAATTCAAAATGAATTTGCCTTTTAAAATTGTTTAACAAATACTGAAGTTATAGAATAATTAGGAAAATATGCCATAATTAAAAATAGTCATACGCACCATGGCCCAAAGAGATTTTTTAGTAGGGCCCACGTTCCCTGCACCCTTTTTAGCGTCTTTGAAGAGAAACCCCTTTAAACTCTTGGGTTCGAGTCCCTTGTGTCTTTCAGCTTTTTGTTTTTTTCCCTTCGTATTAACGTATGCTTAATATTAATTCATTCTAATTGAATTAATAACTCTGATACGTCTGGTGTAATTTAATATTCTATGTTATGTTTCTTTTCTTTTGAGCTGACAGGTTTTGAAAACAACCATCCTTACAAATACGCAACCTGAATATGTTAATGTCCCATTTTGTTTTTTGAGATTTGACAAACGAAAATAATACCTGACAACCAGCAGTAGCAGCGAAGACAACAAAATAAGTTTATTATTTTGTTACACTGCTATTTGCTCTAACTTCCATAACAGTATTAACAATGTCCTTAATAAGTTATTTATGTATATTACGTGAGCAGATCGTGGGCTGGGATACGCTGGGATTTCAAAACATTGAAAATATAAAAAAATATTTAAGGTAAATGGAAAGAAAATATATGCAGTCAGAGATACACATTTCATCATCGTCAACATCATCAAGGTAATGGACCTACTTCCATTGTCAAACGCCTGTCAAGCGAGCTGGAGGCGCCAGGCAAAGAGAGGAAGATGGTAGGCAGCTAACACAAAGTAAACAGAAAACGCCATTGGATATTATACAAAAGAAAACAAAAAAAAAAAACGGTCTTGTATATTAAGGTGTGCGGTGCCTTGTAACTTCTAATGTTTCTGTTCTGTTTTCATTCGAACAGCTACCAGTTGTCAGTTTTGTACAATGAAAAATCGTGTTATTCACAAGCTGTGTGTGTGTCTGTCCATCTTCTTGTTAATGTTGATATCAATTTGTAAAATTTTTTTAGTAATCATAATAAGATTTACTTTACTACAAGGTATAGCGTAACAGTAAGCAAAATAAGATTTACATGTAAAGATTCCTGGATCCTACGGTTAAGATTTAGAAAAATGTGTCTCCAGAGCGTATAAGTGACGGCAATAATCATACGAACTCATTGTTCAAATCGTTTAATTCGAACATTTCAGAAATAGACCACCTTAGAAGACAGAAGAAGATTTTTTAAGGTATTCTATAGACAGAAGAGGACACTAAAGGTCTTTTATATAAAGAAGTAGACATCTTAAAGTCTTCTTTTGACAACAGAGGACCTTTTATGGTCTTCTATAGGCAGAAATGGACAACTTAAGGTCTTCTATAGACATAAAAAGACCTGTTAGGGTCTTCCAAAGACAGAAGAAGACCTTTAAAAGTATTCTATAGACAGAAGAAGACCTCTTATGTTGCCTTACATCCTCTATAGACAGAAGTAGGTCTTTAAAGGTCTTCCAAAGAGAGAAGAAGACATTTTAAGGTCTTCTATGGACAGAAGAAGATCTCTTATAGTATTATATAGACAGTAGAGATAAACCCTCTCTCTATAGAAGGCCTTAAAATTTGTTCTTCCATCTTTAGAACAATTCAACAGGTCTTCTTCAGTCTATAGAAGACCTTCTTCTATATAGAAGACTTTCTTCTAAGAAAGAAAAACTTTTAGGGTCTTCTATAGGGAGAAAAAGATCTCTTAAAGTATTTTATGGACAGAAGAAGACTTCTTCAGGTCGTCTATACAGAGAAAAAACCTCTTAAGATCTTCTACAGACAGTAGGAGACCTCTTAAAGTCTTCTACATATAAAATGAAACCTTCTTAGGTTTTTTTTATGCAGAAGAAGACCTCTAAGGCCTTCTATAGACAGAACAAGACCTCTTAAGGTATTCTATAGACAAAAGAAGACCACTTAGAGTTTTCTATAGACAGAAGTAGACGTCCTGAGATCATCTATAGGCAGATGAAACCCCTTTAAAGTCTTCAATAAACAGAAGATATCTTAAGGTCTTCTATACACAGAAGAATACCTCTTAAGGCCTTCTCCTGACAGAAAAAGACCTTCTATAGATAGAAGCAGACCTCTTAAAGTCTTCTTTAAAGAGAAGAAAACCACTTAAGGTTTTCTATAGAAAGACGAAGACCTTTTTACGGTCTTCCATTGACAGAAGAAGACCTCTTAACGTCTTTTATAGAAAAAAGAAGACCTCCTTGGGTCTTCCATAGACACAAGAAGACTTCTTAAGGCCTTCCCTGGACAGAAGAAGACCTCTTAAGGTCTTCTATGGACAGAAGAAGATCTCTTATAGTATTATATAGACAGTAGAGATAAACCCTCTCTCTATAGAAGGCCTTAAAATTTGTTCTTCCATCTTTAGAACAATTCAACAGGTCTTCTTCAGTCTATAGAAGACCTTCTTCTATATAGAAGACTTTCTTCTAAGAAAGAAAAACTTTTAGGGTCTTCTATAGGGAGAAAAAGATCTCTTAAAGTATTTTATGGACAGAAGAAGACTTCTTCAGGTCGTCTATACAGAGAAAAAACCTCTTAAGATCTTCTACAGACAGTAGGAGACCTCTTAAAGTCTTCTACATATAAAATGAAACCTTCTTAGGTTTTTTTTATGCAGAAGAAGACCTCTAAGGCCTTCTATAGACAGAACAAGACCTCTTAAGGTATTCTATAGACAAAAGAAGACCACTTAGAGTTTTCTATAGACAGAAGTAGACGTCCTGAGATCATCTATAGGCAGATGAAACCCCTTTAAAGTCTTCAATAAACAGAAGATATCTTAAGGTCTTCTATACACAGAAGAATACCTCTTAAGGCCTTCTCCTGACAGAAAAAGACCTTCTATAGATAGAAGCAGACCTCTTAAAGTCTTCTTTAAAGAGAAGAAAACCACTTAAGGTTTTCTATAGAAAGACGAAGACCTTTTTACGGTCTTCCATTGACAGAAAAAGACCTCTTAACGTCTTTTATAGAAAAAAGAAGACCTCCTTGGGTCTTCCATAGACACAAGAAGACTTCTTAAGGCCTTCCCTGGACAGAAGAAGACCTCTTAAGGTCTTTTACAGAAAAAAGGAGACCTCCTTGGGCCTTCCATAGACACAAGAAGACTTCTTAAGGCCTTCCATGGACGAAAGAAGACCTCTTATGGTTTTTTCAAGAAAAAAGGAGACCTCCTTGGGTCTTCCATAGACACAAGAAGACTTCTTAAGGCCTTCCCTGGACAGAAGAAGACCTCTTAACGTCTTTTATAGAAAAAAAGGAGACCTCCTTGTGTCTTCCATAGACACAAGAAGACTTCTTAAGGCCTTCCCTGGACAGAAGAAGACCTCTTAAGGTATTCTATATACTGAAGAACACTACTTAAGGTCTTCTATAGACAAAAGAAGACATTTTATGGCCATCTACAGACAGAAGAGGACCGCTTAAATTCTTCTATAGACATAAGAAGCCCCTCAAAGTCTTCTATATACTAAAGAACATCTCTTAAGGTTTGCAGTAGAAAGAAGAAGACCTCTTTAAGTCTTCTATAGACAGAAGAAGGGCACTTAAGGTGTTCTATTGACAGAAGAAGACCTCTAAAGGTCTTCTATAAACAAAAGAAGACCTCTTCATATCTTCCATAGACAGAAGAAGACCTCTTAAGGTCTTCTATATACTGAAGAACATTTCTTAAGGTTTTCTATAGACAGAAGAAGACTTTTTATGGTCTTCTATAGACAGTAGAGGAAAAGAAGACATCTTTAAGTGTTTTATGGACAGAAGAAGACCTCTTCAGGTATTCTATATACTGAAGAACACTACTTAAGGTCTTCTATAGAAAAAAGAAGACATTTTATGGCCATCTACAGACAGAAGAGGACCGCTTAAATTCTTCTATAGACATAAGAAGCCCCTCAAAGTCTTCTATATACTAAAGAACATCTCTTAAGGTTTGCAGTAGAAATAAGAAAACCTCTTTAAGTCTTCTATAGACAGAAGAAGGGCACTTAAGGTGTTCTATTGACAGAAGAAGACCTCTAAAGGTCTTCTATAAACAAAAGAAGACCTCTTCATATCTTCCATAGACAGAAGAAGACCTCTTAAGGTCTTCTATATACTGAAGAACATTTCTTAAGGTTTTCTATAGACAGAAGAAGACTTTTTATGGTCTTCTATAGACAGTAGAGGAAAAGAAGACATCTTTAAGTGTTTTATGGACAGAAGAAGACCTCTTCAGGTCGTCTATAGGGAGAAAAAATCCCTTAAGATTTCTATAGACAGAAGTAGACCTCATAAAGTCTTCAACATATAAAATGAAACCTTCTGCGGGTTTTTTATACAGAAGAAGACCTCTAAGGTCTTCTATAGACAGAACAAGACCTCTTAAGGTATTCTATAGACAAAAGAAGACCACTTAGAGTTTTCTATAGACAGAAGTAGACGTCCTGAGATCATCTATAGGCAGATGAAACCCCTTTAAAGTCTTCAATAAACAGAAGATATCTTAAGGTCTTCTATACACAGAAGAATACCTCTTAAGGCCTTCTCTAGACAGAAAAAGACCTTCTATAGATAGAAGCAGACCTCTTAAAGTCTTCTTTAAAGAGAAGAAAACCACTTAAGGTTTTCTATAGAAAGACGAAGACCTTTTTACGGTCTTCCATTGACAGAAGAAGACCTCTTAACGTCTTTTATAGAAAAAAGGAGACCTCCTTGGGTCTTCCATAGACACAAGAAGACTTCTTAAGGCCTTCCCTGGACAGAAAAAGACCTCTTAAGGTCTTTTACAGAAAAAAGGAGACCTCCTTGGGTCTTCCATAGACACAAGAAGACTTCTTAAGGCCTTCCCTGGACAGAAGAAGACCTCTTAAGGTATTCTATATACTGAAGAACACTACTTAAGGTCTTCTATAGACAAAAGAAGACATTTTATGGCCATCTACAGACAGAAGAGGACCGCTTAAATTCTTCTATAGACATAAGAAGCCCCTCAAAGTCTTCTATATACTAAAGAACATCTCTTAAGGTTTGCAGTAGACAGAAGAAGACCAGTTACGGTCTTCTATATACAGAAGAAGACCTCTGACGGTCTTCTATA
>NW_027411977.1:224301876-224454376 GCF_047663935.1 Musca autumnalis | reverse complement strand
CACAACCACTATTTAAAGTACTTATAATCTCTTCTCTACTCTTTCTCTCCGTCTCTCTCTAACTTGTCCACGATTATTTTGTAATACTCAAACATTTACAAAAGAGTTGTAGTAAGCACTTACTAGAGAGCGTGTAAGGAGTGGGGACAAAAAGGAAAATTTTTGTTGTTCTGAAGTTTTTTTGTTGTTGTCAAAATTCATTGTTTATTTCTAAAGAGGGATAAATTTGAGTTTGTGGATACTTTAGTGGAAGGGTGGTGAAAGAAAATAGCATTGAGGAAAGTTTTTTTTTTGAAATTTGAATATATAAATAACAAATACAATAACAAATCCATTACCAGCAAACTTTAACATGGTTATTAGGTGGCATGTGACGTATGAGTATCGACAATACTTATACGACTATTGGTAAGAATTATAAATCCACATGGGGAAAAAATTCTTAAGCTCTAACGGGTGACAAAAAGTGGATTTTTTTAAATAAATTTTCTAGAAGCTGGAACGTGGATTTTTTAAATAAATATTCTATGGCCTCAAAAGGCCACAAAACGTGGATTTTTTAAATAATATGGCCTCAAAAGGCCACAAAACGTGGATTTTTAAATAAATTTTCTATGGCCTCAAAAGGCCACAAAACGTGGATTTTTTAAATAAATTTTCTATGGCCTCAAAAGGCCACAAAACGTGGATTTTTTAAATAAATTTTCTATGGCCTCAAAAGGCCACAAAACGTGGATTTTTTAAATAAATTTTCTATGGCCTCAAAAGGCCACAAAACGTGGATTTTTTAAATAAATTTTCTGTGGCCTCAAAAGGCCACAAAACGTGGATTTTTTTAAATAAATTTTCTATGGCCTCGAAGGGCCACAAAACGTGGATTTTTTAAATAAATTTTCAGTGGTCTCAAAAGGCCACAAAACGTGGATTTTTTAAATAAATTTTCTATGGCCTCAAAAGGCCACAAAACGTGGATTTTTTAAATAAATTTTCTATAGCCTCAAAAGGCCACAAATTAGGAATTTTTAATAAATTTTCTATGGCTTCAAAAGGCCACAAAGCGTGGATTTTTTAAATAAATTTTCTATGGCCTCGAAGGGCCACAAAACGTGGATTTTTTAAATAAATTTTGTATGGCCTCAAAAGGCTTTAAAACGTGGATTTTTTAAATAAATTTTCTATGGCCTCAAAAGGCCACAAGGCGTGGATTTTTTAAATAAATTTTCTATGGCCTCAAAAGGCCACAAGGCGTGGATTTTTTAAATAAATTTTCTATGGCCTCAAAAGGCCACAAGGCGTGGATTTTTTAAATAAATTTTCTATGGCCTCAAAAGGCCACAAGGCGTGGATTTTTTAAATAAATTTTCTATGGCCTCAAAAGGCCACAAGGCGTGGATTTTTTAAATAAATTTTCTATGGCCTCAAAAGGCCACAAGGCGTGGATTTTTTAAATAAATTTTCTATGGCCTCAAAAGGCCACAAGGCGTGGATTTTTTAAATAAATTTTCTATGGCCTCAAAAGGCCACAAGGCGTGGATTTTTTAAATAAATTTTCTATGGCCTCAAAAGGCCACAAGGCGTGGATTTTTTAAATAAATTTTCTATGGCCTCAAAAGGCCACAAGGCGTGGATTTTTTAAATAAATTTTCTATGGCCTCAAAAGGCCACAAGGCGTGGATTTTTTAAATAAATTTTCTATGGCCTCAAAAGGCCACAAGGCGTGGATTTTTTAAATAAATTTTCTATGGCCTCAAAAGGCCACAAGGCGTGGATTTTTTAAATAAATTTTCTATGGCCTCAAAAGGCCACAAGGCGTGGATTTTTTAAATAAATTTTCTATGGCCTCAAAAGGCCACAAGGCGTGGATTTTTTAAATAAATTTTCTATGGCCTCAAAAGGCCACAAGGCGTGGATTTTTTAAATAAATTTTCTATGGCCTCAAAAGGCCACAAGGCGTGGATTTTTTAAATAAATTTTCTATGGCCTCAAAAGGCCACAAGGCGTGGATTTTTTAAATAAATTTTCTATGGCCTCAAAAGGCCACAAGGCGTGGATTTTTTAAATAAATTTTCTATGGCCTCAAAAGGCCACAAGGCGTGGATTTTTTAAATAAATTTTCTATGGCCTCAAAAGGCCACAAGGCGTGGATTTTTTAAATAAATTTTCTATGGCCTCAAAAGGCCACAAGGCGTGGATTTTTTAAATAAATTTTCTATGGCCTCAAAAGGCCACAAGGCGTGGATTTTTTAAATAAATTTTCTATGGCCTCAAAAGGCCACAAGGCGTGGATTTTTTAAATAAATTTTCTATGGCCTCAAAAGGCCACAAGGCGTGGATTTTTTAAATAAATTTTCTATGGCCTCAAAAGGCCACAAGGCGTGGATTTTTTAAATAAATTTTCTATGGCCTCAAAAGGCCACAAGGCGTGGATTTTTTAAATAAATTTTCTATGGCCTCAAAAGGCCACAAGGCGTGGATTTTTTAAATAAATTTTCTATGGCCTCAAAAGGCCACAAGGCGTGGATTTTTTAAATAAATTTTCTATGGCCTCAAAAGGCCACAACACACAGAGAAGAGATATTGTTGGAACAATCATATTCTAAGAGCAAAATAGTGTATTTTAAAAATCTGAAAATATATATTGTTGTTTCAACCATATATTTTTTATAAGGAAACATGATGACACAAAATATATTGTTGGGCCAATAATACATATTTTAAGAATTTTAAAATACACTATTTTGCTCTTAGAATATGATTGTTCCAACAATATTTTTTCTCTGCGTGAAGGCGTGGATTTTTTAAATAAATTTTCTATGGCCTCAAAAGGCCACAAGGCGTGGATTTTTTAAATAAATTTTCTATGGCCTCAAAAGGCCACAAGGCGTGGATTTTTTAAATAAATTTTCTATGGCCTCAAAAGGCCACAAGGCGTGGATTTTTTAAATAAATTTTCTATGGCCTCAAAAGGCCACAAGGCGTGGATTTTTTAAATAAATTTTCTATGGCCTCAAAAGGCCACAAGGCGTGGATTTTTTAAATAAATTTTCTATGGCCTCAAAAGGCCACAAGGCGTGGATTTTTTAAATAAATTTTCTATGGCCTCAAAAGGCCACAAGGCGTGGATTTTTTAAATAAATTTTCTATGGCCTCAAAAGGCCACAAGGCGTGGATTTTTTAAATAAATTTTCTATGGCCTCAAAAGGCCACAAGGCGTGGATTTTTTAAATAAATTTTCTATGGCCTCAAAAGGCCACAAGGCGTGGATTTTTTAAATAAATTTTCTATGGCCTCAAAAGGCCACAAGGCGTGGATTTTTTAAATAAATTTTCTATGGCCTCAAAAGGCCACAAGGCGTGGATTTTTTAAATAAATTTTCTATGGCCTCAAAAGGCCACAAGGCGTGGATTTTTTAAATAAATTTTCTATGGCCTCAAAAGGCCACAAGGCGTGGATTTTTTAAATAAATTTTCTATGGCCTCAAAAGGCCACAAGGCGTGGATTTTTTAAATAAATTTTCTATGGCCTCAAAAGGCCACAAGGCGTGGATTTTTTAAATAAATTTTCTATGGCCTCAAAAGGCCACAAGGCGTGGATTTTTTAAATAAATTTTCTATGGCCTCAAAAGGCCACAAGGCGTGGATTTTTTAAATAAATTTTCTATGGCCTCAAAAGGCCACAAGGCGTGGATTTTTTAAATAAATTTTCTATGGCCTCAAAAGGCCACAAGGCGTGGATTTTTTAAATAAATTTTCTATGGCCTCAAAAGGCCACAAGGCGTGGATTTTTTAAATAAATTTTCTATGGCCTCAAAAGGCCACAAGGCGTGGATTTTTTAAATAAATTTTCTATGGCCTCAAAAGGCCACAAGGCGTGGATTTTTTAAATAAATTTTCTATGGCCTCAAAAGGCCACAAGGCGTGGATTTTTTAAATAAATTTTCTATGGCCTCAAAAGGCCACAAGGCGAGGATTTTTTAAATAAATTTTCTATGGCCTCAAAAGGCCACAAGGCGTGGATTTTTTAAATAAATTTTCTATGGCCTCAAAAGGCCACAAGGCGTGGATTTTTTAAATAAATTTTCTATGGCCTCAAAAGGCCACAAGGCGTGGATTTTTTAAATAAATTTTCTATGGCCTCAAAAGGCCACAAGGCGTGGATTTTTTAAATAAATTTTCTATGGCCTCAAAAGGCCACAAGGCGTGGATTTTTTAAATAAATTTTCTATGGCCTCAAAAGGCCACAAGGCGTGGATTTTTTAAATAAATTTTCTATGGCCTCAAAAGGCCACAAGGCGTGGATTTTTTAAATAAATTTTCTATGGCCTCAAAAGGCCACAAGGCGTGGATTTTTTAAATAAATTTTCTATGGCCTCAAAAGGCCACAAATTGGGAATTTTTTAATAAATTTTCTATGGCCTCAAAAGGCCACAAATTGGGAAATATTTTTTAAAAAATTTAATTTTTTAAAATTTAAATTTTTAAAAAATTTGTTGTACGGCCTCAAAGGGCCACAAATTGGGGTATTTTTTTAAATAAATTTCCTATAGCCTCAAAAGGCCATAAATTGGGGATTTTTTTTAAATACATTTTCAAGTTCTCGTTGCGTATACATGCTGTCAGTACTTATACGCCCTCCCAGCTCTGTCTCTAAAGATTATTTATAGTCTTGTTTTTCCCCATTTCCTAGAATTAACTGCTTATGTTCCATAGTTTAATGAAATCCTCAAAAACTAATTTATATTCCAAGCTAATCCACAAAACAGATGTATCGCAAAATTCCACAGATATGTAAAAGAAGTCATAGAAAACAATTACAATTAATAAAATACTTTGACATGTTACAAATCTTTCCCACCATCTTCCTCCCCTTTAACTACCCTTTAAGCTCACTAAATATGTCAGCTTAGAAATCACTTCTCTCTGTCTTTGGAAATACCACAAGCAAAACTTGTAACAAAAATTTTTGCAATAAAACTACTTAATTATATTGACTAACAACGACAACAGCCACAAGAAAAACAAAACAACAAGAAAAAGTTTATAAATACCCTGATACAGGATGCCTGGAATAAACTCTTTGAAAAACGGTGGCTGGCAGGCTGGCAGAGGCAATAGAAAATGAAGAGGCAATAGAGATGCCTTATAAATAAGAATGCAAATTGGTTGCAATGGGAAAGCGCGTAAAGACAAGACAAATACACCAACAACAACTACTAACGCACCTCTCCAGAAATTGTTAAACGAGGCACAGAGAAGCAAGGAAGGAAGGAATCAGAAGATAAAAGAACTCCATGCCAAAAAAAGAAGTCTGTGAGAAACACACGATCTCTAAGCATGTAATTAATTACTTTGTTTGGTATTAACTATGACACTTGCATGCACACAACACACATACACATATATCACTCACACACACAAACATGTATGTAGTTTACATACGACATACCACTAAAACAGTTAGTCAACCGCATACATGTGTCAAATGAAGAACAAAGAGGCAAACTAGTTTTTTTTTTCTGCTTCTTCGTTTACGGAATTGCAGGCAATACCCTGATATACCCGGATCCAATAACATATTCCCCCAGTGCCTCTCTCTAACCTCTCCTCTCTCTTTGGACCCCATCTGTTTCCAGCTCTTTTTAGTGACTGGGGAATTCTTGGTGACACAGTAGCATTTCTTGTGGCATATCCCTTCGTATTACAGATTCTCTAAACTCCACTCTGCATGATGATGACATTCATGGCGTACATAAAGCAAACGACAACAACAACAACACCACCATTGACGTTGACATACAAATGTTAAATTGCTTTTATGCGCGATGCACAAGAATATTTCAAATAATTTTTTCTAGTTCCTTTTTTTTGGTTTGTTACGCGTAAATGACAACCACATACTGAGTGAGTGACTCAATGATTCAGAAACAGTGACACACCAACACTCATGGAACTCACACAAACTGGTAAACACATACACACACAGTCGGCAAAGAATGCCATCACCATAAAAAGGCAGAATGGGTTTTAAAGAAGAAAAAAAATAGCAACATATTAACATACATATAAATGTATGTAAATACATACATACATATGTACGTAAATATATGTGTATGCATTTGTTTGTGGGATAAATATAAGTGCAAAGAGACATACATACCTATCTACATATGTATGTGGATTATGCAACCACATAAATGTGGATAAATAGAGCGGGCAAATATACGACAGTTGCAACTAATGCAGGTTCAATAGGACAAATGCGGATTATGGGGTATATGGGGCGATAAATAAATTCTTAAATACGCCTCGCACCACTGGCAAAAATTCATTTAAAAAATCCACGCCTTGTGGCCTTTTGAGGCCATATAAAATTTATTTAAAAAATCCACGCCTTGTGGCCTTTTGAGGCCATATAAAATTTATTTAAAAAAATCCACGCCTTGTGGCCTTTTGAGGCCATATAAAATTTATTTAAAAAAATCCACGCCTTGTGGCCTTTTGAGGCCATATAAAATTTATTTAAAAAAATCCACGCCTTGTGGCCTTTTGAGGCCATAGAAAATTTATTTAAAAAATCCACGCCTTGTGGCCTTTTGAGGCCATAGAAAATTTATTTAAAAAATCCACGCCTTGTGGCCTTTTGAGGCCATAGAAAATTTATTTAAAAAATCCACGCCTTGTGGCCTTTTGAGGCCATAGAAAATTTATTTAAAAAATCCACGCCTTGTGGCCTTTTGAGGCCATAGAAAATTTATTTAAAAAATCCACGCCTTGTGGCCTTTTGAGGCCATAGAAAATTTATTTAAAAAATCCACGCCTTGTGGCCTTTTGAGGCCATAGAAAATTTATTTAAAAAATCCACGCCTTGTGGCCTTTTGAGGCCATAGAAAATTTATTTAAAAAATCCACGCCTTGTGGCCTTTTGAGGCCATAGAAAATTTATTTAAAAAATCCACGGCTTGTGGCCTTTTGAGGCCATAGAAAATTTATTTAAAAAATCCACGGCTTGTGGCCTTTTGAGGCCATAGAAAATTTATTTAAAAAATCCACGTTTTGTGGCCTAAGGGACCTCAAGAAAATTTATTTAAAAAATCCACGTTTTGTGGCCTTTTGAGGCCATAGAAAATTTATTTAAAAAATCCACGGCTTGTGGCCTTTTGAGGCCATAGAAAATTTATTTAAAAAATCCACGGCTTGTGGCCTTTTGAGGCCATAGAAAATTTATTTAAAAAATCCACGCCTTGTGGCCTTTTGAGGCCATAGAAAATTTATTTAAAAAATCCACGCCTTGTGGCCTTTTGAGGCCATAGAAAATTTATTTAAAAAATCCACGCCTTGTGGCCTTTTGAGGCCATAGAAAATTTATTTAAAAAATCCACGCCTTGTGGCCTTTTGAGGCCATAGAAAATTTATTTAAAAAATCCACGGCTTGTGGCCTTTTGAGGCCATAGAAAATTTATTTAAAAAATCCACGGCTTGTGGCCTTTTGAGGCCATAGAAAATTTATTTAAAAAATCCACGTTTTGTGGCCTAAGGGACCTCAAGAAAATTTATTTAAAAAATCCACGTTTTGTGGCCTTTTGAGGCCATAGAAAATTTATTTAAAAAATCCACGCCTTGTGGCCTTTTGAGGCCATAGAAAATTTATTTAAAAAATCCACGCCTTGTGGCCTTTTGAGGCCATAGAAAATTTATTTAAAAAATCCACGGCTTGTGGCCTTTTGAGGCCATAGAAAATTTATTTAAAAAATCCACGTTTTGTGGCCTTTTGAGGCCATAGAAAATTTATTTAAAAAATCCACGTTTTGTGGCCTAAGGGACCTCAAGAAAATTTATTTAAAAAATCCACGTTTTGTGGCCTAAGGGACCTCAAGAAAATTTATTTAAAAAATCCACGTTTTGTGGCCTAAGGGACCTCAAGAAAATTTATTTAAAAAATCCACGTTTTGTGGCCTTTTGGGGCCATAGAAAATTTATTTAAAAAATCCACGCCTTGTGGCCTTTTGGGGCCATAGAAAATTTATTTAAAAAATCCACGCCTTGTGGCCTTTTGAGGCCATAGAAAATTTATTTAAAAAATCCACGCCTTGTGGCCTTTTGAGGCCATAGAAAATTTATTTAAAAAATCCACGCCTTGTGGCCTTTTGAGGCCATAGAAAATTTATTTAAAAAATCCACGGCTTGTGGCCTTTTGAGGCCATAGAAAATTTATTTAAAAAATCCACGTTTTGTGGCCTTTTGAGGCCATAGAAAATTTATTTAAAAAATCCACGTTTTGTGGCCTAAGGGACCTCAAGAAAATTTATTTAAAAAATCCACGTTTTGTGGCCTAAGGGACCTCAAGAAAATTTATTTAAAAAATCCACGTTTTGTGGCCTAAGGGACCTCAAGAAAATTTATTTAAAAAATCCACGTTTTGTGGCCTAAGGGACCTCAAGAAAATTTATTTAAAAAATCCACGTTTTGTGGCCTAAGGGACCTCAAGAAAATTTATTTAAAAAATCCACGTTTTGTGGCCTAAGGGACCTCAAGAAAATTTATTTAAAAAATCCACGTTTTGTGGCCTAAGGGACCTCAAGAAAATTTATTTAAAAAATCCACGTTTTGTGGCCTAAGGGACCTCAAGAAAATTTATTTAAAAAATCCACGTTTTGTGGCCTAAGGGACCTCAAGAAAATTTATTTAAAAAATCCACGTTTTGTGGCCTAAGGGACCTCAAGAAAATTTATTTAAAAAATCCACGTTTTGTGGCCTAAGGGACCTCAAGAAAATTTATTTAAAAAATCCACGTTTTGTGGCCTAAGGGACCTCAAGAAAATTTATTTAAAAAATCCACGTTTTGTGGCCTAAGGGACCTCAAGAAAATTTATTTAAAAAATCCACGTTTTGTGGCCTAAGGGACCTCAAGAAAATTTATTTAAAAAATCCACGTTTTGTGGCCTAAGGGACCTCAAGAAAATTTATTTAAAAAATCCACGTTTTGTGGCCTAAGGGACCTCAAGAAAATTTATTTAAAAAATCCACGTTTTGTGGCCTAAGGGACCTCAAGAAAATTTATTTAAAAAATCCACGTTTTGTGGCCTAAGGGACCTCAAGAAAATTTATTTAAAAAATCCACGTTTTGTGGCCTAAGGGACCTCAAGAAAATTTATTTAAAAAATCCACGTTTTGTGGCCTAAGGGACCTCAAGAAAATTTATTTAAAAAATCCACGTTTTGTGGCCTAAGGGACCTCAAGAAAATTTATTTAAAAAATCCACGTTTTGTGGCCTAAGGGACCTCAAGAAAATTTATTTAAAAAATCCACGTTTTGTGGCCTAAGGGACCTCAAGAAAATTTATTTAAAAAATCCACGTTTTGTGGCCTAAGGGACCTCAAGAAAATTTATTTAAAAAATCCACGTTTTGTGGCCTAAGGGACCTCAAGAAAATTTATTTAAAAAATCCACGTTTTGTGGCCTAAGGGACCTCAAGAAAATTTATTTAAAAAATCCACGTTTTGTGGCCTAAGGGACCTCAAGAAAATTTATTTAAAAAATCCACGTTTTGTGGCCTAAGGGACCTCAAGAAAATTTATTTAAAAAATCCACGTTTTGTGGCCAAGGGACCTCAAGAAAATTTATTTAAAAAATCCACGTTTTGTGGCCTAAGGGACCTCAAGAAAATTTATTTAAAAAATCCACGTTTTGTGGCCTAAGGGACCTCAAGAAAATTTATTTAAAAAATCCACGTTTTGTGGCCTAAGGGACCTCAAGAAAATTTATTTAAAAAATCCACGTTTTGTGTCCAAGGGACCTCAAGAAAATTTATTTAAAAAATCCACGTTTTGTGGCCAAGGGACCTCAAGAAAATTTATTTAAAAAATCCACGTTTTGTGGCCTAAGGGACCTCAAGAAAATTTATTTAAAAAATCCACGTTTTGTGGCCTAAGGGACCTCAAGAAAATTTATTTAAAAAATCCACGTTTTGTGGCCTAAGGGACCTCAAGAAAATTTATTTAAAAAATCCACGTTTTGTGTCCAAGGGACCTCAAGAAAATTTATTTAAAAAATCCACGTTTTGTGGCCAAGGGACCTCAAGAAAATTTATTTAAAAAATCCACGTTTTGTGGCAAAGGGACCTCAAGAAAATTTATTTAAAAAATCCACGTTTTGTGGCCAAGGGACCTCAAGAAAATTTATTTTAAAAATCCACGTTTTGTGGTGTAAAGAGCCTCTAGAAAATTTATTTAAAAAATCCACGTTTTGTGGTGAAAAGAGCCTCTAGAAAATTTATTTAAAAATCCACGTTTTGTGGTGTAAAGAGCCCCTAGAAAATTAATTAAAAAAATCCACGTTTTGTGGGTTAATGGTGCTCTAGAAAATTTATTTAAAAAATCCACGTTTTATGGCCTTTTGGGACCATAGAAAATTTATTTAAAAAATCCACGTTTTATGGCCTTTTGGGGCCATAGAAAATTTATTTAAAAAATCCACGTTTTATGGCCTTTTGGGGCCACAGAAAATTTTTTAAAAAATCCACGTTTTATGGCCTTTTGGGGCCATATAAAATGTATTTAAAAAATCCACGTTTTGTGGGGTAAAGGCGCTTTAGAATATTTATTTAAAAAATCCACGTTTTGTGGGTTTGATAGTCTTATAGATAAATAAATAGGGTTGCGTATGACAACTGGCACTACTTATACGCATGGAAACCCCCATATTCTATTAGCATTTTTAACTAATGCATGTTTCTGTATTGGTTTGATAACAAGCATGGCTTTTTCAATACTGGCTAGATATATATTAACAATTGCAATACAAATACAAACATACATGCAGACACACAGACATACATTTTCAGAGACCATAATTCTCATCTATAATGGAAAAAAGCCACGCACCACAAATACAAGCAAATACACACAAACGGCAGCCAAACTGAAAACATGTTTTTTTCTCTTCTATGAAATGGTGGATTTTTGCACTTCTCTTCTCAACGCCCCTCTCAGAAGCGTGCGGTGTGTGTCTGTGCATCAAATGCATTACTATTTGCATATGATTCTCAGAGTGTATCTATTAACATTTTGCAAAGCGAACATGAGCTCAGCTAGACATGTTTGTTTGTTTGTTTGAAAAAAGTAAAATTGTGTAGCATACTTTTAGAGGCAAAAGCATGCACTTTTTTCCCAACTTCGAAAGGCATGTGAGCGAACATTAAAAAAAAAAAAAAAAAGAAATGACAGACATTCTAATAGAAGAACACAACCAAACCAGTGTAGCAAATGAGGCATTTGCAAACAATACCAAAGGCTGGAATGACGTTGGCAGTGTTAGAAAGAGAAAGAAATAGGAAGAAGATATTTGTTTGAAAACAAAAGACCATACCGTGCAGTAGAAACTACACATTTCTTTGGTGGTTAATGTAACTGTCGCCACTGTTGATGGTGACAGTTGTGTTGTTGTTACTTTTATTATAATAAGGCAATAGTGCTGGGACGAAAGTAAGTGCTAAATGGAGTTCAAACGGGCCACCAGATTACTTGAAATATTTTCACGACGTATAACTGTTGTCAGTAGTCATACGCCCATTAAACCTTTAGCTTTTGAGACTCCAACAGACCGCAAGGAGTGAATTTCTGTAAATACTTTAGCAACAAAGCATAGATTTTTTAAATAAATACTTTTAGTGGTCCATGCACCATAAAGAGTGGATTTTTTAAATAAATTTTATAGAGGACCCTTAGGCCACAAAACGTGGATTTTTTAAACAAATTTTATAGAGGACCCTTAGGCCACAAAACGTGGATTTTTTAAACAAATTTTATAGAGGACCCTTAGGCCACAAAACGTGGATTTTTTAAATAAATTTTCTAGACCAACCTTAGGCCACAAAACGTGGATTTTTTAAACAAATTTTATAGAGGACCCTTAGGCCACAAAACGTGGATTTTTTAAACAAATTTTATAGAGGACCCTTAGGCCACAAAACGTGGATTTGTTAAACAAATTTTATAGAGGACCCTTAGGCCACAAAACGTGGATTTGTTAAACAAATTTTATAGAGGACCCTTAGGCACAAGACGTGGATTTTTTAAATCAATTTTAGGCCACAAAACGTGGATTTTTTAAATAAATTTTCTAGAGCAACATTAGGCCACAAAACGTGGATTTTTTAAATAAATTTTCTAGAGCAACCTTAGGCCACAAAACGTGGATTTTTTAAATAAATTTTCTAGAGCAACTTTAGGCCACAAAACGTGGATTTTTTAAATAAATTTTCTAGAGCAACCTTAGGCCACAAAACGTGGATTTTTTAAATAAATTTTCTAGAGCAACCTTAGGCCACAAAACGTGGATTTTTTAAATAAATTTTCTAGAGCAACCTTAGGCCACAAAACGTGGATTTTTTAAATAAATTTTCTAGAGCAACTTTAGGCCACAAAACGTGGATTTTTTAAATAAATTTTCTAGAGCAACCTTAGGCCACAAAACGTGGATTTTTTAAATAAATTTTCTAGAGCAACCTTAGGCCACAAAACGTGGATTTTTTAAATAAATTTTCTAGAGCAACCTTAGGCCACAAAACGTGGATTTTTTAAATAAATTTTCTAGAGCAACCTTAGGCCACAAAACGTGGATTTTTTAAATAAATTTTCTAGAGTACCTTTAGACCAAAAACGTGGATTTTGTGGAGCGTATAATTTATGTCAGTATGTATACGCCACGTATTCCATGATTAGGACAGATTCTGATCTAAAATGTACCCATTACTTCATTTTTTACTTCTCTTCTTTATTATCAGGTTTATGAAATTCTCCCCCACCAACTTTTCCATTTGACCTTTCGTGTTGAGAAGTGGCAAATATCATAAAATTATGCAAGTTTAATCAAGTGTTTCAAGCAACAGTTTCATTACCTCTCCACATCTCTCTCCCCCTCTCTCGCTACACCACCCACGTTGATTGTGATTTAATACTCGAAAATGTCTTCCAAGATATTTAACTGTCATTAAAAGTCAAGAAGAAGACGAAGATGAAAAAAAGAAATATTACCAAAACCATAACTTTTTCATAACAGCAACAACTACAACAACAAAAAAGCTTTATCATAAAAAATATTATGGACAATAAAGACAGTTGATAGGTAGAATATAAGTGCAAATGAAAGAAAATCACAAGAAAATGGCATTGAGAGAGAGAAACGGCAAAGAAAGATGAAACAATTATTGGTCATGCTTTTTTTGGTTGAAAATTGGCAATTTTTAACGGCCAAACTGACATTAAGCGTATAATGGTTGCAATATTAAAGAAAGTGGCCAATGACACGACACACACATCTCGTGGCCCCGTTTAAGTGTCAATATAATTTTCAAAAAAAAAAAATCAAGGAGGGGGACATTATTATATCGCCTTCTTAAAGTGTCATAAAGCAGTCAAAATTGTGGTTATAAAATTCGTTCAGTGTTTTTGCTACTTTTAGGTTCAATGGTGAAGGAATGAAGATAAGAAATAATTCGCAGAATTTAATATAAAATTATTGTGAAATAAATATGAATTCAAAATTATGATGATGGTTATGGTGGCGTATACATGGTGTTCGTAGTTATACGCCACATTTTGTGGCCTAAAAGTCCTATAGAAAATTTATTTAAAAAATCCACGTTTGGTGGGTTAAAGCTGCTCTAGAAAATTTATTTAAAAAATCCACGTTTGGTGGGTTAAAGCTGCTCTAGAAAATTTATTTAAAAAATCCACGTTTGGTGGGTTAAAGCTGCTCTAGAAAATTTATTTAAAAAATCCACGTTTGGTGGGTTAAAGCTGCTCTAGAAAATTTATTTAAAAAATCCACGTTTGGTGGGTTAAAGCTGCTCTAGAAAATTTATTTAAAAAATCCACGTTTGGTGGGTTAAAGCTGCTCTAGAAAATTTATTTAAAAAATCCACGTTTGGTGGGTTAAAGCTGCTCTAGAAAATTTATTTAAAAAATCCACGTTTTGTGGCCTAAGGTTGCTCTAGAAAATTTATTTAAAAAATCCACGTTTTGTGGGTTAAAGTTGCTCTAGAAAATTTATTTAAAAAATCCACGTTTTGTGGCCTAAGGTTGCTCTAGAAAATTTATTTAAAAAATCCACGTTTTGTGGCCTAAGGTTGCTCTAGAAAATTTATTTAAAAAATCCACGTTTTGTGGGTTAAAGTTGCTCTAGAAAATTTATTTAAAAAATCCACGTTTTGTGGCCTAAGGTTGCTCTAGAAAATTTATTTAAAAAATCCACGTTTTGTGGCCTAAGGTTGCTCTAGAAAATTTATTTAAAAAATCCACGTTTTGTGGCCTAAGGTTGCTCTAGAAAATTTATTTAAAAAATCCACGTTTTGTGGGTTAAGGGTGCTCTAGAAAATTTATTTAAAAAATCCACGTTTTGTGGGTTAAAGTTGCTCTAGAAAATTTATTTAAAAAATCCACGTTTTGTGGCCTACGGTTGCTCTAGAAAATTTATTTAAAAAATCCACGTTTTGTGGCCTAAGGTTGCTCTAGAAAATTTATTTAAAAAATCCACGTTTTGTGGCCTAAGGTTGCTCTAGAAAATTTATTTAAAAAATCCACGTTTTGTGGGTTAAGGGTGCTCTAGAAAATTTATTTAAAAAATCCACGTTTTGTGGGTTAAAGTTGCTCTAGAAAATTTATTTAAAAATCCACGTTTTGTGGGTTAAAGTTGCTCTAGAAAATTTATTTAAAAAATCCACGTTTTGTGGCCTAAGGTTGCTCTAGAAAATTTATTTAAAAAATCCACGTTTTGTGGCCTAAGGTTGCTCTAGAAAATTTATTTAAAAAATCCACGTTTTGTGGCCTAAGGTTGCTCTAGAAAATTTATTTAAAAAATCCACGTTTTGTGGGTTAAGGGTGCTCTAGAAAATTTATTTAAAAAATCCACGTTTTGTGGGTTAAAGTTGCTCTAGAAAATTTATTTAAAAAATCCACGTTTTGTGGCCTAAGGTTGCTCTAGAAAATTTATTTAAAAAATCCACGTTTTGTGGCCTAAGGTTGCTCTAGAAAATTTATTTAAAAAATCCACGTTTTGTGGGTTAAGGGTGCTCTAGAAAATTTATTTAAAAAATCCACGTTTTGTGGGTTAAGGGTGCTCTAGAAAATTTATTTAAAAAATCCACGTTTTGTGGCCTAAGGTTGCTCTAGAAAATTTATTTAAAAAATCCACGTTTTGTGGCCTAAGGTTGCTCTAGAAAATTTATTTAAAAAATCCACGTTTTGTGGCCTAAGGTTGCTCTAGAAAATTTATTTAAAAAATCCACGTTTTGTGGGTTAAGGTTGCTCTAGAAAATTTATTTAAAAAATCCACGTTTTGTGGGTTAAAGTTGCTCTAGAAAATTTATTTAAAAAATCCACGTTTTGTGGGTTAAAGTTGCTCTAGAAAATTTATTTAAAAAATCCACGTTTTGTGGCCTAAGGTTGCTCTAGAAAATTTATTTAAAAAATCCACGTTTTGTGGCCTAAGGTTGCTCTAGAAAATTTATTTAAAAAATCCACGTTTTGTGGCCTAAGGTTGCTCTAGAAAATTTATTTAAAAAATCCACGTTTTGTGGGTTAAGGGTGCTCTAGAAAATTTATTTAAAAAATCCACGTTTTGTGGGTTAAAGTTGCTCTAGAAAATTTATTTAAAAAATCCACGTTTTGTGGCCTAAGGTTGCTCTAGAAAATTTATTTAAAAAATCCACGTTTTGTGGCCTAAGGTTGCTCTAGAAAATTTATTTAAAAAATCCACGTTTTGTGGGTTAAGGGTGCTCTAGAAAATTTATTTAAAAAATCCACGTTTTGTGGGTTAAGGGTGCTCTAGAAAATTTATTTAAAAAATCCACGTTTTGTGGCCTAAGGTTGCTCTAGAAAATTTATTTAAAAAATCCACGTTTTGTGGCCTAAGGTTGCTCTAGAAAATTTATTTAAAAAATCCACGTTTTGTGGCCTAAGGTTGCTCTAGAAAATTTATTTAAAAAATCCACGTTTTGTGGCCTAAGGTTGCTCTAGAAAATTTATTTAAAAAATCCACGTTTTGTGGCCTAAGGTTGCTCTAGAAAATTTATTTAAAAAATCCACGTTTTGTGGGTTAAGGGTGCTCTAGAAAATTTATTTAAAAAATCCACGTTTTGTGGGTTAAGGGTGCTCTAGAAAATTTATTTAAAAAATCCACGTTTTGTGGGTTAAGGGTGGGTTTATTTAAAAAATCCACGTTTTGTGGGTTAAATTTGTTGTAGAAAATTTATTTAAAAAATCCACGTTTTGTGGGTTAAAGTTGCTCTAGAAAATTTATTAAAAAAATCCACGTTTTGTGGGTTAAAGTTGCTCTCCAGTTCCTGAAAAGTGGCTGCTTCGATGGGATGTAGCCACAGATCCACTGGAGTTAGATGGGTAGGTTTGGAGGGGCAGTTAAAAAGGTGTTGTGTGTCGTGCGGGCCCATGCCGCATACTGGGCATATGGCTTGCACGGCGCTATCGATTTCCGCCCAATACGAATTTAGGCGACTGCAATATCCCGAGCCTAGTTGAGCCAAAACTACTCTGGTTTGCCGTGGCAGCTGACGCTCCTCAGCTGCGATAGATGGAGGATGTACTCCGAGTACTTTATTCACACTATAATTGCTTAAGGCCTTGGCAACTGCGTCCGTGTGAATGCTATTCAATCCTGCTTGATATGCTTGTTGATCTAGGGGTTCTCTCCTGTATCGTTGGACCTCTCCCTCTAGAGCATGGATATTCTTCCTAATCTCCCTGAATGGGCCGGGCCTACCCACAAGTTGGTGATTGGGATGGCTCACACGATAACATCCAAGCAGGTACTGCAACGAAAGCATCTCATTGTGTTGCTTTACAGGAAGAATTTTTGCCTCCTCATGTAGATGGTCCACTGAAGATTTGAGGAGGCACCCTGTCGCTGTTCTCAGGGCGGCATTCTGGCAAGTTTGAATCTTTTTCCAGTTCGAATCACACAATCTCGGGGACCAGACTGGAGCCGCATAGCTTACCACAGACCGACCTATCGCGTTATACGTGGCCAACGTGGCCAGGGACTTGAGGACCATGTTCCTACTTTTCAACTTGTCGCAGATAGCTGTGGCGTGTGCGCACGACATGAATGTAGTATCGAATGTGACCCCTAAAATTTTAGGGCAGTTTGTGGTCGGAATTCTGCTACCGTCGACCACGACATTCAACTCACGTCCAAACTGCGCTGTCCATGTGGTGAACAGAGTGGCTGTAGATTTTGTGGGGGAAACCTGCACATTCCTCGAATGGAAAAAGGTGGTAAGATCGGTTAAATAGTTGTTCATTCTCTCACAGATGTCATCGGGATAGGTACCCGACGCCAGGATCGTGCAATCATCCGCATACGTCACGATCTCAATGCCGTCTGGAGGGGGTGGAATACAGGAGAGGTAGAGGTTAAACAGTTCCGGAGATATCACCCCACATTGGGGAACTCCCTGTTTCACTCTACGGGGTTTGGACTTCTTATCCCTGAATTCCACGTACGAGTGGCGTAAACACATATAGTTTACTATCCAACGTTTCAAGATTGGCCGGAGGGTTGTCTGCTCAATGTCCTCAAACAGCGTGGAGTGCCTGACTGTATCAAAGGCTTTTGATAAGTCAAGCGCCACCATCACTGTTCTATCGCACGGCCGTCTCTGGTTGAGTCCTTTACAGATATATGTGGTAATGGCGTGCAGCGCTGTTGTCGTGCTGTGCTGCTTACGGAATCCATGTTGATGATCGGCAACTTGATAGCTATTTCTGATACTGGGGAGGAGCAAGGCCTCAAGTGTCTTTGCTACGGGCGACAAAAGCGAAATCGGTCTGTACGATTCACTTTTGCTGGCATCCTTGCCTGGCTTCCGTAGTGGGACCACCCTGCCCATTTTCCAGACTTCGGGAACAACGAGGGTGGTTAGCGACAAGTTGAAGACTTTGGTGAGATACTCGACTCCCGGCTCATCCACCTGCTTCAACATTACCATGGAAATCCCATCAGGGCACAACGCTTTGGATGATTTAGCGTTCCTGATGGCATTGGCAACATCATCCATTGTAAATTGTGGTGGTTCATCCTTGGCAGGAAGAGATCTGATGCGACGTAATACTCTTCTCTACGCCCTGTCACTCTCGGGATGCTCCACAAACTGTCGATTGAAATAACTTGCGCACCTCTTCGGGTCAGTTCAGAGGTGATGAAGTCGGGTGGTCTGCTAATGGAGACAATTATGGGGAGATGGTCTGATCCAAGGGAAATGACGGGTTGCCAGGTAACGTCATTTGTCAGACCAGGTGACACGATGGTTATGTCAGGCGAACTGTGACACTCTCCTCTAATTCTGGTAGGGGCGTCCTCATTGACCGTGCAAAACGTAGAGCTATCAATCTGCTCAGCCAGCGCTGTACCTCTCTGGTCGTTTCCGAGGACCGAATGTCACATCTCATGATGCGCATTAAAATCCCCCAGGACCAGACGATTATGACCTTGCAAGAGCGGGCTACTGTCAGGCCTATTATCAGGGATACAGCTATTTCTCGACGATCTTTCCTCAGAACATTGTAACCATCACAATGCTCTAAGCTGTGGTTGTTGTTCAGCTTGGTTTTCTGCACCGCCGCGACCTTGATGTTCTTCCGACTCATAAAATCTACTATCTCCTCGATCTTACCTCGGAGTCCATTGCAATTCAATTGCAAAAAGGCTGCATTTTCGGGGATTGGGACAACAACGGCTGGTGTTAAAGGCTGCGTGTGCGGTTGTTGTCGAGGGGACTGCGGGGGAGTTTCGTAATCAGACGACGACTCACTGGGAACTGTGTTCACACAGCATGCAGCAACATAGTCCCTGTCGTAGTCCCTCACGTGGACGAGTCCAGAGCACCCCTTAGACTCACCCACTCCTGACATCTATTGCATCTCACCGAAGGTTGGATGTGGGTTAAGATGCGGATGTGACAAACTGAGCACAGATATATTGGTCCTGGGTTTTCCTCCGTCCCGGCTCGGACCAATAGAATTCCGAGCAGGCATTCCGGGATATGCTGCTCCCAATACAGAAAAACGAAACAAATACGAACATGTACACACTGAGGTGGCAGCCGCTAGCCGGAACATTGGTTTTGTGTTGTTCCGGGTCAATCCGGTACGAAAGAACCCGCTGCCGTGAGATTGTCCACGTTATGTGGGTTAAGTTGCTCTAGAAATTTTATTTAAAAAATCCACGTTTTGTGGGTTAAAGTTGCTCTAGAAAATTTATTTAAAAATTTCTCGGAAAATTAACATTCAAATTTATATGTGAAAAAATGTGACTCGCTTTCATCTCCACAGTTAATGTCAGACAACTTCATTCGAAACATTACTCCCGTTAAAGTACTTAGAATATTAGTGGCAGCAGTAACCTGAGCCTTTTGGTAGTCGTGCGTGCTCCTGGGGGCAAATGAAATGGAAAAATCCACTCATCATCATCACTACCAGCATTGCCATTATTGTTAACATGAACTTCATCATCAGCATCATCTACTCCGAATACCAATTACAAGTTAAGCTTCAATGGACAATAAAAAACCAAAATGGAGTATAAGTGAAAAATAAAAGCAAACCTCTTTATGAATGGAAAACCATAAAGAAATCCCAAAAACTGGAGTATTCCAATTTCAGATAATAATTTTCTGATAATTTCCAATATAATAATTTTGTGCTTTTCTTTCACACAATGAAAATCCTCGTAGTAATAGATTTGCTATCCTTAACTCCTTTTTCTCTCTCTCCTTTCTCTTCATAACTAACTTCCATTAAAGTGGGTCACGCTGATAAAATCAGCTTTGCCGGTTGCTTAGCTGGCCATTATCATGATGAAGCCAAATGGAAATGGAGAAAACATAAGCTCCACTCTAAAATATGCTTTTTTATCAGCAGCAGTAGTGGCTGTGGCAGCGGCAGTAGCATTCTGAAATCCTGCTCATCATCATCGTTATTATCAAAATTGATCATGATTATTATGCCGTGACATTCTAAACCTCTTGTCCTGGTTATCACAACCATTACCATGGTTGCTGTCTTTATCCTGGTGGTGGTAGTGGTGCCTCTGCTGCTGATTATTATCAGGCAAATGATTTTGGCGCAAAATAGAGCAGTAAACTTTCCACAGCTCCACGGCACTCGGTGTATGTGTGTCATTATGTTTGTTTGTGTTGTACACAAATACAATGGCAAATTGCAGTGTAAAGCAGGGATAGAATGCGAAGGAGAGGGGATGGTTTTTGTTTATCTATCTGATTTTCGGTCCATTGGTGTAAACGTTTCTGTTTGCTGCGTGTTGCATGCCAGCATAGAAACGTTTGTAGCCATAGCACATGTGGTTGGGGTTTATGTTGGTCGGTCGGTCGGTAGATTTGTTCACTCGTTCATTCATTTGTTTTCGTGTTTATTTGTCACGCGTACATACCCACACACACACACAAGCACTAACATGCAAATGATTTTAGATGAAGAGATGAAGCAAATCCCCCACAGGATATTTTCTAAAACCAGTAAAATGTCATCCGCATGCACAAAAATGTTTGCCATACCCACACAGATACACATACGACGCATGTATACATGATTGGATACATATTTACACAATGAAATTGTTGGAAATATTTTTGCATTGCAAATATTAAAGAGGGAAACGGGGGTTATACTTCATATGAAATGAAGTGGAATTTTATTCGCTGATAAATTTATTGAAAACATGTTGGAATTTGTCGCCTAAAAGTAGGCAACAGATATGGAAAACAAAAATTCACGATTATGGTGTGAAGCCCCTGTAAAAATTTATTTAAAAAATCCACGTTTTATGGGCTAAAGTTGCTCTAGAAAATTTATTTAAAAAATCCACGTTTTATGGGCTAAAGTTGCTCTAGAAAATTTATTTAAAAAATCCACGTTTTATGGGCTAAAGTTGCTCTAGAAAATTTATTTAAAAAATCCACGTTTTATGGGCTAAAGTTGCTCTAGAAAATTTATTTAAAAAATCCACGTTTTATGGGCTAAAGTTGCTCTAGAAAATTTATTTAAAAAATCCACGTTTTATGGGCTAAAGTTGCTCTAGAAAATTTATTTAAAAAATCCACGTTTTATGGGCTAAAGTTGCTCTAGAAAATTTATTTAAAAAATCCACGTTTTATGGGCTAAAGTTGCTCTAGAAAATTTATTTAAAAAATCCACGTTTTATGGGCTAAAGTTGCTCTAGAAAATTTATTTAAAAAATCCACGTTTTATGGGCTAAAGTTGCTCTAGAAAATTTATTTAAAAAATCCACGTTTTATGGGCTAAAGTTGCTCTAGAAAATTTATTTAAAAAATCCACGTTTTATGGGCTAAAGTTGCTCTAGAAAATTTATTTAAAAAATCCACGTTTTATGGGCTAAAGTTGCTCTAGAAAATTTATTTAAAAAATCCACGTTTTATGGGCTAAAGTTGCTCTAGAAAATTTATTTAAAAAATCCACGTTTTATGGGCTAAAGTTGCTCTAGAAAATTTATTTAAAAAATCCACGTTTTATGGGCTAAAGTTGCTCTAGAAAATTTATTTAAAAAATCCACGTTTTATGGGCTAAAGTTGCTCTAGAAAATTTATTTAAAAAATCCACGTTTTATGGGCTAAAGTTGCTCTAGAAAATTTATTTAAAAAATCCACGTTTTATGGGCTAAAGTTGCTCTAGAAAATTTATTTAAAAAATCCACGTTTTATGGGCTAAAGTTGCTCTAGAAAATTTATTTAAAAAATCCACGTTTTATGGGCTAAAGTTGCTCTAGAAAATTTATTTAAAAATCCACGTTTTATGGGATAAAGTTGCTCTAGAAAATTTATTTAAAAAATCCACGTTTTATGGGCTAAAGTTGCTCTAGAAAATTTATTTAAAAAATCCACGTTTTATGGGCTAAAGTTGCTCTAGAAAATTTATTTAAAAAATCCACGTTTTATGGGCTAAAGTTGCTCTAGAAAATTTATTTAAAAAATCCACGTTTTATGGGCTAAAGTTGCTCTAGAAAATTTATTTAAAAAATCCACGTTTTATGGGCTAAAGTTGCTCTAGAAAATTTATTTAAAAAATCCACGTTTTATGGGCTAAAGTTGCTCTAGAAAATTTATTTAAAAAATCCACGTTTTATGGGCTAAAGTTGCTCTAGAAAATTTATTTAAAAAATCCACGTTTTATGGGCTAAAGTTGCTCTAGAAAATTTATTTAAAAAATCCACGTTTTATGGGCTAAAGTTGCTCTAGAAAATTTATTTAAAAAATCCACGTTTTATGGGCTAAAGTTGCTCTAGAAAATTTATTTAAAAAATCCACGTTTTATGGGCTAAAGTTGCTCTAGAAAATTTATTTAAAAAATCCACGTTTTATGGGCTAAAGTTGCTCTAGAAAATTTATTTAAAAAATCCACGTTTTATGGGCTAAAGTTGCTCTAGAAAATTTATTTAAAAAATCCACGTTTTATGGGCTAAAGTTGCTCTAGAAAATTTATTTAAAAAATCCACGTTTTATGGGCTAAAGTTGCTCTAGAAAATTTATTTAAAAAATCCACGTTTTATGGGCTAAAGTTGCTCTAGAAAATTTATTTAAAAAATCCACGTTTTATGGGCTAAAGTTGCTCTAGAAAATTTATTTAAAAAATCCACGTTTTATGGGCTAAAGTTGCTCTAGAAAATTTATTTAAAAAATCCACGTTTTATGGGCTAAAGTTGCTCTAGAAAATTTATTTAAAAAATCCACGTTTTATGGGCTAAAGTTGCTCTAGAAAATTTATTTAAAAAATCCACGTTTTATGGGCTAAAGTTGCTCTAGAAAATTTATTTAAAAAATCCACGTTTTATGGGCTAAAGTTGCTCTAGAAAATTTATTTAAAAAATCCACGTTTTATGGGCTAAAGTTGCTCTAGAAAAATTTATTTAAAAAATCCACGTTTTATGGGCTAAAGTTGCTCTAGAAAATTTATTTAAAAAATCCACGTTTTATGGGCTAAAGTTGCTCTAGAAAATTTATTTAAAAAATCCACGTTTTATGGGCTAAAGTTGCTCTAGAAAATTTATTTAAAAAATCCACGTTTTATGGGCTAAAGTTGCTCTAGAAAATTTATTTAAAAAATCCACGTTTTATGGGCTAAAGTTGCTCTAGAAAATTTATTTAAAAAATCCACGTTTTATGGGCTAAAGTTGCTCTAGAAAATTTATTTAAAAAATCCACGTTTTATGGGCTAAAGTTTCTCTAGAAAATTTATTTAAAAAATCCACGTTTTATGGGCTAAAGTTGCTCTAGAAAATTTATTTAAAAAATCCACGTTTTATGGGCTAAAGTTGCTCTAGAAAATTTATTTAAAAAATCCACGTTTTATGGGCTAAAGTTGCTCTAGAAAATTTATTTAAAAAATCCACGTTTTATGGGCTAAAGTTGCTCTAGAAAATTTATTTAAAAAATCCACGTTTTATGGGCTAAAGTTGCTCTAGAAAATTTATTTAAAAAATCCACGTTTTATGGGCTAAAGTTGCTCTAGAAAATTTATTTAAAAAATCCACGTTTTATGGGCTAAAGTTGCTCTAGAAAATTTATTTAAAAAAATCCACGTTTTATGGGCTAAAGTTGCTCTAGAAAATTTATTTAAAAAATCCACGTTTTATGGGCTAAAGTTGCTCTAGAAAATTTATTTAAAAAATCCACGTTTTATGGGCTAAAGTTGCTCTAGAAAATTTATTTAAAAAATCCACGTTTTATGGGCTAAAGTTGCTCTAGAAAATTTATTTAAAAAATCCACGTTTTATGGGCTAAAGTTGCTCTAGAAAATTTATTTAAAAAATCCACGTTTTATGGGCTAAAGTTGCTCTAGAAAATTTATTTAAAAAATCCACGTTTTATGGGCTAAAGTTGCTCTAGAAAATTTATTTAAAAAATCCAAGTTTTATGGGCTAAAGTTGCTCTAGAAAATTTATTTAAAAAATCCACGTTTTATGGGCTAAAGTTGCTCTAGAAAATTTATTTAAAAAATCCACGTTTTATGGGCTAAAGTTGCTCTAGAAAATTTATTTAAAAAATCCACGTTTTATGGGCTAAAGTTGCTCTAGAAAATTTATTTAAAAAATCCACGTTTTATGGGCTAAAGTTGCTCTAGAAAATTTATTTAAAAAATCCACGTTTTATGGGCTAAAGTTGCTCTAGAAAATTTATTTAAAAAATCCACGTTTTATGGGCTAAAGTTGCTCTAGAAAATTTATTTAAAAAATCCACGTTTTATGGGCTAAAGTTGCTCTAGAAAATTTATTTAAAAAATCCACGTTTTATGGGCTAAAGTTGCTCTAGAAAAATTATTTAAAAAATCCACGTTTTATGGGCTAAAGTTGCTCTAGAAAATTTATTTAAAAAATCCACGTTTTATCGGCTAAAGTTGCTCTAGAAAATTTATTTAAAAAATCCACGTTTTATGGGTTAAAGTTGCTCTAGAAAAATTATTTAAAAAATCCACGTTTTGTGGGTTAAAGTTGCTCTAGAAAAATTATTTAAAAAATCCACGTTTTGTGGGTTAAAGTTGCTCTAGAAAAATTATTTAAAAAATCCACGTTTTGTGGGTTAAAGTTGCTCTAGAAAAATTATTTAAAAAATCCACGTTTTGTGGGTTAAAGTTGCTCTAGAAAAATTATTTAAAAAATCCACGTTTTGTGGGTTAAAGTTGCTCTAGAAAAATTATTTAAAAAATCCACGTTTTGTGGGTTAAAGTTGCTCTAGAAAAATTATTTAAAAAATCCACGTTTTGTGGGTTAAAGTTGCTCTAGAAAAATTATTTAAAAAATCCACGTTTTGTGGGTTAAAGTTGCTCTAGAAAAATTATTTAAAAATCCACGTTTTGTGGGTTAAAGTTGCTCTAGAAAAATTATTTAAAAAATCCACGTTTTGTGGGTTAAAGTTGCTCCAGAAAAAATATTTAAAAAATCCACGTTTTGTGGGTTAAAGTTGCTCTAGAAAAATTATTTAAAAAATCCACGTTTTGTGGGGTTAAAGTTGCTCTAGAAAAATTATTAAAAAAAATCCACGTTTTGTGTGTTAAAGTTGCTCTAGAAAATTTATTTAAAAAATCCACGTTTTGTGTTGGAAAAGTCCTCTAGAAAATTTATTAAAAAAATCCACGTTTTGTGGGTTAAAGTTGCTCTAGAAAAATTATTTAAAAAATCCACGTTTTGTGGGTTAAAGTTGCTCTAGAAAAATTATTTAAAAAATCCACGTTTTGTGGGTTAAAGTTGCTCTAGAAAACTTATTTAAAAAATCCACGTTTTGTGGGTTAAAGTTGCTCTAGAAAAATTATTTAAAAAATCCACGTTTTGTGGGTTAAAGTTGCTCTAGAAAAATTATTTAAAAAATCCACGTTTTGTGGGGTTAAAGTTGCTCTAGAAAAATTATTTAAAAAATCCACGTTTTGTGGGTTAAAGTTGCTCTAGAAAAATTATTTAAAAAATCCACGTTTTGTGGGTTAAAGTTGCTCTAGAAAAATTATTTAAAAAATCCACGTTTTGTGGGTTAAAGTTGCTCTAGAAAAATTATTTAAAAAATCCACGTTTTGTGGGTTAAAGTTGCTCTAGAAAAATTATTTAAAAAATCCACGTTTTGTGGGTTAAAGTTGCTCTAGAAAAATTATATAAAAAATCCACGTTTTGTGGCCTAAGGTTGCTCTAGAAAATTTATTTAAACAATCCACGTTTTGTGGGTTAATGGTGCTCTAGAAAATTTATTTAAAAAATCCACGTTTTGTGGGTTAATGGTGCTCTAGAAAATTTATTTAAAAAATCCACGTTTTGTGGGTTAAAGTATCTCTAGAAAATTTATTTAAAAAATCCACGTTTTGTGATGTGAAGAGCATCTAGAAAATTTATTTAAAAAATCCACGTTTTGTGTTGGTAAAGTCCTCTAGAAAATTTATTTAAAAAATCCACGTTTTGTGTTGGTAAAGTCCTCTAGAAAATTTATTTAAAAAATCCACGTTTTGTGTTGGTAAAGTCCTCTAGAAAATTTATTTAAAAAATCCACGTTTTGTGTTGGTAAAGTCCACTAGAAAATTTATTTAAAAAATCCACGTTTTGTGTTGGTAAAGTCCTCTAGAAAATTTATTTAAAAAATCCACGTTTTGTGTTCGTAAAGTCCTCTAGAAAATTTATTTAAAAAATCCACGTTTTGTGTTGGTAAAGTCCTCTAGAAAATTTATTTAAAAAATCCACGTTTTGTGTTGGTAAAGTCCTCTAGAAAATTTATTTAAAAAATCCACGTTTTGTGGGTTAAAGTATCTCTAGAAAATTTATTTAAAAAATCCACGTTTTGTGATGTGAAGAGCATCTAGAAAATTTATTTAAAAAATCCACGTTTTGTGTTGGTAAAGTCCTCTAGAAAATTTATTTAAAAAATCCACGTTTTGTGTTGGTAAAGTCCTCTAGAAAATTTATTTAAAAAATCCAGATTTTTTACTTTGCCTGTCCTTTAAAAACTCTGTTTAATAGTCTCCTCTCTTTGTTGTCTAAATAGTACTCCATGTCGTATAACTTATGTCACAACGTATACGCCACAAATTGCATTGAATGAAAACTTGAAAATATGTGGCATAGTTTTAGGCAAAACTTAATTATTTTGAATATATATAATTATTTAAATAAATAGTATTTAAATAACAATTAATTTCATTTTAGAAATCTCAAATATTTAGAAAAGCATAAAATAAATATTCCAATTTCCAATAAAGAGGCTAACAATTCATACTCATATGACAGACATACATAAATATGTACATATAAACTCATTATGGCTTATGTGTGTCACACAAACGTCTTTAGTTAAAAATCTCTGAGCTGTTCAATATTTTTGAACAAGAATCTATTGTAATGTGGTTGAATGGCTTTTGTGATTGTGTGTGTGTGCGAGTTTAGTGCTTTGAAATCTAGTCATAATGGTATACGCTTGGTTTAGTTGTAAATATTTGGCGTATGTTTTTTACCACCCGACTGACTAGCTGGTTGGCTTGGCCTGACTGGGTATTTGTTGCGCATTGACTTCTTAACCTAAATATTTTCTGTTCAATACGTATTTTTGTTGAGCTGCTTTGTCTCGTTTTCCACTACGATTTTTCTTAAGAACCGAACCAGCAGAGTAACAAACAAACATCTTGAAGCTCTGAACGTAGAAAAAACCAACCACAAATCTCATTGTTATTGAAAAGGATGAACAAAACCAGAAAAACAACGACAATGACAAAGTCTATGACAATAAGTATGAACGCCAACGCCAATAAAGAGCGGGATGATGATGTCGACTACATACAACCACAACGTCTTGATGATGATAACCTCCTTTTTTGCACTGGTTGCCTTAGAGCAAAATATATATAAAAAAAATATAAAACCAAGAGTTCAGTGGAACTACTACTCGTAATAAAAAGAACAACATATCCTGGCATACTTAGACTAGTGAAGGCTTATTGAAAATCTTGGGTTTCCGCAGCACACTCCACCCAGCACCAACCATTGCGGATTCCATCACAACACATAGTTTTGGCTAATATTATTTGTAGACAGATTTTTTACGACAATAAAATGGCTGATGTGTAAAAAAACATACACTGGCGCCTTAAAGTATGCCCGGGATTTACATAATTAGCTCGTAGTGCGTATTAGTGGTGTCATAAAGTATACGCCCAATTGAGCAAAGGGGAATTTATTCAAATTATAGCACAATAAACCCAATAAAAATTCAACTCTCTAATATTTTCTTGTTTTTTTTTTATCACCACATATTTAATGTTCAAAACTTTATTAAACCCTCCACTGCTTTTAAATAACTTCAATCCTTATAATATCTTTTTATTCCTTTTTTCTACATTTCAGATTGATATATCCTGTCGCCAGACAAAACAAACAGTCAGTTCAATATTGACACGTACCAATTTTGTTACGCTCAAATATGTGACAGACAATTGGGGTACGGATACGAATGGTTTCAAATTGGTTATAACATCGGTAAAGGATCCAAGTAAGTATTCCAAAGATATGAGTATTCAATCAAAAAAAAAAAGGTAAAGCAATAAAAAGACAGCCAAATAACAGCAACAACAACATCTACAGCAAACTCAAAATAGACTTTGAACAAAATACCAGTTAGCGAAATTGAAAAGGATTCCTTTAAATCACCTTTTTAATCTTGATAAATGTCTGGGCAGGAACATGGTTTATTAAGGTTACAATTTATGAGGATGATTTTGGGCGGATTTTGAGCACATAAAAGAGAAGGGGTTTACGTTTAATGCTTGGCAAAAAGTACGCACATAAAAGGGGGGGGGGGGTGAAATTTCTAAAACACGTGAAACCAATGTGACTTTTCTAATAAGAAAGGTCATAAGAAAAGTTATTCGAGAAATACTTTTCTATGAAAGAATATTTATCTCAGATTACTTTTGCTATCGAAGATATTATCAGAGATTTATTTTTCCATAAAAAAGGTCATCGTCATCATCCCATAGAATAGGTCATCAGAGATGCCTTTTCCTATAGAATTTATCATCGAAAATGAAATATTCCATAGAAAGGAATAATTCATCCATAGAAAACGACATCTTAAAGAAATGTTCCCCTAGCAATAGTCAGCGGAGAAAAAATTTCCCATAGCAAAGGTCATCGGGTATGATTTTTTCCATAGAATTGCTAATCGGTGATGATTTTTAAAAAATTAATCGTTGATGACTTTTTCTATGGAGCAGTTCTTTCGTTGATGAATTTCCCTATGGAAAGGTTCATCGTTGAAGATATTTCCCAGAGAAAAGTTCATCGTTGATGAATTTTCCTATGGAAAATTTCATCGTTGGTGATTTTTCTTACGGCAAAGTTCATTGTTGATGACTTTTCTAATGGAAATTTTCATAGTTGATGACTTTTCTATATAAGAGTTAATCGTTGATGACTTTTAATATGGAAAAGTTCATTGTTTATGACTTTTCCTATGGAAAAGTTCATCATTGATGACTTTTCCTATGGAAAATTTCATCGTTGATGACTTTTTCTATAGAAAAGTTCATCGTTGATGACTTTTCCTATAGAAAAGTTCATCGTTGATGACTTTTCCTATAGAAAAGTTTCTCGTTGATGACTTTTCCTGTGGAAGAGTTCATCGTTGATGACTTTTCCTATTGAAAAGTTCATCGTTGATGACTTTTCCTATGGAAAAGTTAATCGTTGATGACTTTTCCTATGGAAAAGTTCATCGTTGATGACTTTTCCTAGGGAAAAGTTCATCGTAAGTGACTTTTCGTAGACAAAATTTCATCGTTGATGACTTTTCCTAGGAAAAATTTCATCGTTGATGACTTTTTCTATGGAAAAGTTCAACGTTGATGACTTTTTCTATGGAAAAGTTCAACGTTGATGACATTTTCTATGGAAAAGTTCATCGTTGATGACTTTTCCTATAGAAAAGTTCATCGTTGATGACTTTTCCTGTGGAAAAGTTCATCGTTGATGACTTTTCCTGTGGAAAAGTTCATCGTTGATGACTTTTCCTATCGAAAAGATCATCGTTGATTACTTTTCCTATGGAAAAGTTCATCGTTAATGACTTTTCCTATGGAGAAGTTCATCGTTGATGACTTTTCCTATGTAAAAGTTCATCGTTGATGACTTTTCCTATGGAAAAGTTCATGTTTGATGACATTTCGTATGGAAAAATTCATCGTTGATGACTTTTCCTATGGAAAAGTTAATCGTCGATGACTTTTCCTATGGAAAAGTTCATCGGTGATGACTTTTCCTATGGAAGAGTTCATCGTTGATGACTTTTCCTATGGAAAAATTTCATCGTTGTTGTCTTTTCCTATTGAAAATTTCATCGTTGATGACTTTTCCTATGGAAAAGTTCATCGTTGATGACTTTTCCTATGGAAAAGTTCATCGTTGATGACTTTTCCTATGGAAAAGTTCATCGTTGATGACTTTTCCTATGGACCAGTTCCTTCGTTGATGTCTTTTCCTACGGAAAAAATTCATCGTTGATGACTTTTCCAATGGAAAAGTTCATCGTTGATGGCTTTTCCTATGGAAAACTTCATCGTTGATGAATTTTCCTATGGAAAAGTTCATCGTTGAAGAATTTTCCTATGGAAAAGTTCATCGTTGATGAATTTTACTATGGAAATGTTCATCGTTGATGACTTTTCTTATGGAAAAATTCATCGTTGATGACCTTTCCTATGGAAAAGTTCATCGGTGATGACTTTTCCTATGGAAAAGTTCATCGGTGATGACTTTTCCTATGGAAGAGTTCATCGTTGATGACTTTTCCTATGGAAAAGTTCATCGTTGATGACTTTTCCTATGGAAAAGTTCATGTTTGATGACATTTCGTATGGAAAAATTCATCGTTGATGACTTTTCCTATGGAAAAGTTAATCGTCGATGACTTTTCCTATGGAAAAGTTCATCGGTGATGACTTTTCCTATGGAAGAGTTCATCGTTGATGACTTTTCCTATGGAAAAATTTCATCGTTGTTGTCTTTTCCTATTGAAAATTTCATCGTTGATGACTTTTCCTATGGAAAAGTTCATCGTTGATGACTTTTCCTATGGACCAGTTCCTTCGTTGATGTCTTTTCCTACGGAAAAAATTCATCGTTGATGACTTTTCCAATGGAAAAGTTCATCGTTGATGGCTTTTCCTATGGAAAACTTCATCGTTGATGGCTTTTCCTATGGAAAACTTCATCGTTGATGAATTTTCCTATGGAAAAGTTCATCGTTGATGAATTTTCCTATGGAAAAGTTCATCGTTGATGAATTTTCCTATGGAAATGTTCATCGTTGATGACTTTTCTTATGGAGAAATTCATCGTTGATGACCTTTCCTATGGAAAAGTTCATCGGTGATGACTTTTCCTATGGAAAAGTTCATCGTTGATGGCTTTTCCTATGGAAGAGTTCATCGTTGATGAATTTTCCTATGGAAAAGTTCATCGTTGATGAATTTTCCTATGGAAAAGTTCATCGTTGATGAATTTTCCTATGGAAAAGTTCATCGTTGATGAATTTTCCTATGGAAATGTTCATCGTTGATGACTTTTCTTATGGAAAAATTCATCGTTGATGACCTTTCCTATGGAAAAGTTCATCGGTGATGACTTTTCCTATGGAAAAGTTCATCGGTGATGACTTTTCCTATGGAAAAGTTCATCGGTGATGACTTTTCCTATGGAAGAGTTCATCGTTGATGACCTTTCCTATGGAAAAGTTCATCGGTGATGACTTTTCCTATGGAAAAGTTCATCGTTGATGGCTTTTCCTATGGAAAACTTCATCGTTGATGAATTTTCCTATGGAAAAGTTCATCGTTGATGAATTTTCCTATGGAAAAGTTCATCGTTGATGAATTTTCCTATGGAAATGTTCATCGTTGATGACTTTTCTTATGGAAAAATTCATCGTTGATGACCTTTCCTATGGAAAAGTTCATCGGTGATGACTTTTCCTATGGAAAAGTTCATCGGTGATGACTTTTCCTATGGAAGAGTTCATCGTTGATGACTTTTCCTATGGAAAAGTTCATCGTTGATGACTTTTCCTATGGACCAGTTCCTTCGTTGATGACTTTTCCTATGGAAAAGTTTATCGTTGATGGAAAATGTCATCGTTAATGACTTTTCCAACGGAAAATTTCATCGCTGTTTATTTTCGTATGGAAAAGTTCATCGTTGATGACTTTTCCTATGGAAAAGTTCATCGTTGATTATTTTTCCTATGGAAAAGTTCATCGGTGATGACTTTTCCTATGGAAGAGTTCATCGTTGATGACTTTTCCTATGGAAAAGTTCATCGTTAATGTCTTTTCCCATTGAAAAGTTCATCGCTGTTGATTTTCGTATGGAAAAGTTCATCGTTGATGACATTTCCTATGGGAAAATTCATCGTTGATGACTTTTCCAATGGAAAAATTCATCGTTGATGCCTTTTCCTATGGAAAAGTTTATCGTTGATGACTTTTCGTATTGAAAATGTCAATGTTGATGACATTTTCTATGGAAAGATTCATCGTTGATGACTTTTCCTAGGGAAAAGTTTATCGTTGATGACTTTTCCTAGAGAAAAGTTCATCGTTTATGACTTTTCCTATAGAAAAATTCATCGTTGTTTACTTTTCCCAGGAAAAGTTCATCGTTGATGACTTTTCCTATGGAAAAGTTCATCGTTGATGACTTTTCCTATGGAAAAGTTCATCGTTGATGACTTTTCCTATGGAAAAGTTCATCGTTGATGACTTTTCCTATGGAAAAGTTCATCGTTGATGACTTTTCCTATGGAAAAGTTCATCGTTGATGACTTTTCCTATGGAAAAGTTCATCGTTGACGACATTTCTATAGGACAAGTTCATCGTTGATGACTTTTCCTATGGAAAAATTCATCGTTGATGACTTTTCCTAGGGAAAAGTTCATCGTTGATTACTTTTCCTATGGAAAAGTTAATCGTTGATGGCTTTTCCTATGGAAAACTTCATCGTTGATGAATTTTCCTATGGAAAAATTCATCGTTGATGGCATTTTCAATAGAACAGTTCATCGTTGATGATGTTTCTTTTGGAAAAGTTCATCTATGATGATTTTTTTCTATGAAAAATTGCATTGTGGATGACTTTTCCTATGGAAAAGTTCATCGTTGATGACCTTTCCTATGGAAAAGTTCATCGTTGATGACTTTTCCCATGGAAAATTTCATCATTGATGACTTTTCCCATGGAAAAGTTCATCGTTGATGACTTTTCCCATGGAAAAGTTCGTCGTTGATGACTTCTTCTATGGAAAAGTTCATCGTTGATGACTTTTCCTATGGAATAGTTCATCGTTGATGACTTTTCCCATGGAAAAGTTTATCGTTGATGACTTTTCTTATGAAAAAGTTCATCGTTGATGAATTTTCCTATGGAAAAGTTCATCGTTGATGGCATTTTCAATAGAACAGTTCATCGTTGATGATGTTTCTTTTGGAAAAGTTCATCTATGATGATTTTTTTCTATGAAAAATTGCATTGTGGATGACTTTTCCTATGGAAAAGTTCATCGTTGATGACCTTTCCTATGGAAAAGTTCATCGTTGATGACTTTTCCTATGGAAAAGTTAATCGTTGATGACTTTTTCTATGAAAAAGTTCATCGTTGATGACTTTTCCTGTTGACAACTTTTCCTATGGAAAAACGCATCGTTGATGACTTTTCCTATGGAAAAGTTCATCGTTGATGACTTTTTCCATGGAAAAATTCATCGTTGATGACTTTTTCCATGGAAAAATTCATCGTTGATGACTTTTCCTATGGAAAAGTTTATCGTTGGTGACTTTTCGTATTGAAAATGTCAATGTTGATGACATTTTCTATGGAAAGATTCATCGTTGATGACTTTTCCTAGGGAAAAGTTTATCGTTGATGACTTTTCCTAGAGAAAAGTTCATCGTTTATGACTTTTCCTATAGAAAAATTCATCGTTGTTTACTTTTCCCAGGAAAAGTTCATCGTTGATGACTTTTCCTATGGAAAAGTTCATCGTTGATGACTTTTCCTATGGAAAAGTTCATCGTTGACGACATTTCTATAGGACAAGTTCATCGTTGATGACTTTTCCTATGGAAAAGTTTATCGTTGATGACTTTTCCTATGGAAAAATTCATCGTTGATGACTTTTCCTAGGGAAAAGTTCATCGTTGATTACTTTTCCTATGGAAAAGTTCATCGTTGATGACTTTTCCTATGGAAAAGTTCATCGTTGATGACTCTTCCTATGGAAAAGTTCATCATTGATGACTTTTCCTATGGAAAACTTCATTATTGATGACTTTTCCTATGAAAAAGTTCATCATTGATGACTTTTCTTACGGAAAACTTCATCATTGATGACTTTTCCTATGGAAAAGTTCATCGCTGATGACTTTTCCTATGGAAAAGTTCATCGTTGATGACTTTTCCTATGGAAAAGTTTATCGTTGATGACTTTTCCTATGGAAAAGTTTATCGTTGATGACTTTTCCTACGGAAAAGCTCATCTTTAATGATTTTTCCTATGGAAAAGTTTATAGTTGATGACTTTTCCTATAGAAAAGTTAATCGTTGATGGCTTTTCCTATGGAAAAGTACATCGCTGATGACTTTTCCTATGGAAAGCTCACCGTTGATGACTTTTCCTATGGAAAAGTTCATTGTTGATGACTTCTTCTATGGAAAATTTCATCATTGATGACTTTTCCCATGGAAAAGTTCATCGTTGATGACTTTTCCCATGGAAAAGTTCATCGTTGATGACTTCTTCTATGGAAAAGTTCATCGTTGATGACTTTTCCTATGAAAAAGTTCATCGTTGATGACTTTTCCCATGGAAAAGTTTATCGTTGATGGTTTTTCCTATGAAAAAGTTCATCGTTGATGAATTTTCTTATGGAAAAGTTCATCGTTGATGACTTTTCCTATGGAAAATTTCATTGTTGATGACTTTCCCATGGAAAAGTTCATTGTTGATGACTTTTCCTATGGAAAAGTTCATCGTTGATGACTTTTCCTATGGAAAAGTTCATCGTTGATGACTTTTCTTAGGGAAAATTTTATCGTTGATGACTTTTCCTATGGAAATTTCATCGTTGATGACTATTCCTATGGAAAAGTTGATCGTTGAGGACTTTTCCTATCGAAAAGTTGATCGTTGATGACTTTTTCCTATGGAAAATTCATCGTTGATGACTTTTCCTATGGAAAAGTTCATCGTTGATGACTTTTCCAATGGAAAAGTCCATCGTTGATGACTTTTTCTGGGGAAAATTCATCGTTGATGACTTTTTTCTGGGGAAAAGTTCATCGTTGATGGAAAAGTGCATTGTTGATAGCTTTTCCCATGGAATAGTTCTTCGTTGATGACTTTTCCCATGGAAAAGTTCATCGTTAATGAATTTTCCTATGGAAAAATCCTTTGAAAAACTCATCGTTGATGACTTTTCCTTTGAAAAACTCATCGTTGATGACTTTTCCTATTGAAAATTTCATCGCTGATGTCTTTTCCTATTGAAAAGTCCTATGGGAAAATTCATCAGTGATGACTTTTCCCATGGGAAAATTCATCATTGATGGCTTTTCCTATGGGAAAATTCATCATTGATGGCTTTTCCTATGGAAAATTTCATAGAAAAGTTCATCGTTGATGGCTTTTCCTTGGGAAAAGTTCATCGTTGATGGCTTTTCCTTGGGAAAAGTTCATCGTTGATGACTTTTCCTTGGGAAAAATTCATCGTTGATGACTTTTCCTAGAGAAAAGTTCATCGTTGAAGAATTTTCCCATGGAAAAGTTTAATGTTGATTACTTTTCTCATGGAAAAGTTCATCGTTGATGACATTTCCTCTGGAAAATTCATCGTTGATGACTCTTCATATTTGAAATGTTCATCGTTGATGACTTTTTCTATGGAAAATATCGTTGAAAATTTTTCGTGTAAACATTCATCGTTGATGACTTTTCCTATTGAAAATTCATCATTGATATATTTTTCTTTAGAAACGTTTATCGTTGATGACTTTTCCTATGGAAAGATTCATCTTTGATGAATTTTCCCATGGAAAAGTTCATCGTTGATGACTATTCCTATGGAAAAGTTAATCGTTGATGACTTTTCCTATGGAAAAGTTCATCGTCGATGACTTTTCCTATGAAAAGTTTCATAGTTGATTACTTTTCCCATAGAAAAAATCATCGGTAATGGTTTTTCTATGAAAAAGTTCATCGTTGATGACTTTTCCTATGGAAAAGTTCATCGTTGATGACTTTTCCTATGGAAAAGTTCATCGTTGATGACTTTTCCTATGGAAAAGTTCATCGTTGATGACTATTCCTATGGAAAAGTTCATCGTTGATGACTATTCCTATGGAAAAGTTAATCGTTGATGACTTTTCCTATGGAAAAGTTCATCGTTGATGACTTTTCCTATGAAAAGTTTCATAGTTGATTACTTTTCCCATAGAAAAAATCATCGGTAATGGTTTTTCTATGAAAAAGTTCATCGTTGATGACTTTTCCTATGAAAAAGTTCATCGTTGATGACTTTTCCTATGGAAAAGTCCATCGTTGACGACTTTTCCTATGGAAAAGTTCATCGTTGATGACTTTTCCTATGGAAAAGTTCATCGTTGATGACTATTCCTATGGAAAAGTTAATCGTTGATGACTTTTCCTATGGAAAAGTTAATCGTTGATGACTTTTCCTATGGAAAAGTTCATCGTTGATGACTTTTCCTATGGAAAAGTCCATCGTTGACGACTTTTCCTATGGAAAAGTTCATCGTTGATGACTTTTCCTATGGAAAAGTTCATCGTTGATGACTTTTCCTATGAAAAGTTTCATAGTTGATTACTTTTCCCATAGAAAAAATCATCGGTAATGGTTTTTCTATGAAAAAGTTCATCGTTGATGACTTTTCCTCTGAAAAAGTTCATCGTTGATGACTTTTCCTATTGAAAAGTCCATCGTTGACGACTTTTCCTATGGAAAAGTCCATCCTTGATGACTTTTCCTATGGAAAAGTTCATCGTTGATGACTTTTCCTATGAAAAAGTTCATCGTTGATGACTATTCCTATGGAAAAGTTGATCGTTGAGGACTTTTCCTATCGAAAAGTTGATCGTTGATGACTTTTCCTATTGAAAATTCATCGTTGATGACTTTACCTATGGAAAAGTTCATCGTTGATGACTTTTCCAATGGAAAAGTCCATCGTTGATGACTTTTCCAATGGAAAAGTCCATCGTTGATGACTTTTTCTGGGGAAAATTCATCGTTGATGACTTTTTTCTGGGGAAAAGTTCATCGTTGATGGAAAAGTGCATTGTTGATAGCTTTTCCCATGGAATAGTTCTTCGTTGATGACTTTTCCCATGGAAAAGTTCATCGTTAATGAATTTTCCTATGGAAAAATCCTTTGAAAAACTCATCGTTGATGACTTTTCCTTTGAAAAACTCATCGTTGATGACTTTTCCTATTGAAAATTCCATCGCTGATGTCTTTTCCTATTGAAAAGTCCTATGGGAAAATTCATCATTGATGGCTTTTCCTATGGAAAATTTCATAGTTGATGACTTTTCCTTGGGAAAAGTTCATCGTTGATGGCTTTTCCTTGGGAAAAGTTCATCGTTGATGACTTTTCCTAGAGAAAAGTTCATCGTTGAAGAATTTTCCCATGGAAAAATTTAATGTTGATTACTTTTCTCATGGAAAAGTTCATCGTTGATGACATTTCCTCTGGAAAATTCATCGTTGATGACTCTTCATATTTGAAATGTTCATCGTTGATGACTTTTTCTATGGAAAATATCATCGTTGTAAATTTTTCGTGTAAACATTCATCGTTGATGACTTTTCCTATTGAAAATTCATCATTGATATATTTTTCTTTAGAAAAGTTTATCGTTGATGACTTTTCCTATGGAAAGATTCATCTTTGATGACTTTTTCGATGGAAAAGTTGATCAATGATGACAATTCCTAAAGAAAATCCATCATTTCCCTTTATACATATCTTCTAAAAAATACTTACCCTCCTGACGTGTGCCTGACTGTCATAACTTATACGCCATGATGGACTTGGGCTATTATTTTCGAAATCCAAGAAAGAAACAACATCCAATTACCATTTATTACACTTCTCTGCTCGTTGTTGTTTTCCTTGCTTTTTTTCATTTTCATGTTTGTTTTATTTATGACTTTCCACACTTCTTTCGTATTATCAATTTGCTGACTCCGAAAGAAGAAGGGTTAGACTCCGTTCATTCAGAAAACGAGCCCCAAAACGGAAATAACACATTCTTAACACTTTTCAACAATTGTGCTATCTTATAAATTTATAATCGTGGCGGGATGTGCAAATGATTCGTGTTCGAGTTGGTATTGTTGTAGCTGACGTTGTTGTTGTTGCTGTTGCTGTGTTGTATTTGCTGAATTATTGCTAACCAGCGAAAAAGTGAAACATGAAAGCAAGCAATATATTTGCGTTTGCTCTTCCTGCCTTCGTTCCTTGTCTACTAATTCATTTAACTTAACATTTGTTTTATTACATTTGCCTTTCCTCTCATCACTCCTCTCACTCTCTCTTTGTTTTCTCTCTCTCTTCCAACAGAACATACATGCAAAGATTTCACCTGTGAATCAAATGGTTTTTGCATAAATCCCGATCTACTGTGCGATGGCATTAATCATTGTAGCGATAACTCCGATGAATCGGTGCATAATTTATGCCAAAGTAAGTATAAGCAGTGCCCCCCATTCATATATTCATTCATACGTTTGTTCGCGGGTGTGTGTGTGTGGAAGTAAGTATATTATGTGGCCATACATCATGGGCCACCGAGCGTCATCAGCTTTGTTTCATTTCATTTGTTTTTGGCGGGTATTTTTTGTAAATTTATTATTTTGTTTCCTTTTGCTAACCCAATGTGTAATACATACATTGGCCATGGTAAGGCAGTGGCAACAGACAAGTGGTTGCCTGATATGTTGTAGGTGTTGGTGTGGCTACTCTTTGCTCTGGAACCCTTTTCTAATAGCTGATTATAGCGCTGGCAGGTGTATGTTTTTGCGGGTAATTTAGTTGGTAATAGTCCCGTAGTAATGACCCGGCTGAGTAATAGCCACAACTATTGCCATTCTACAATGACGACGACAACCACCACCACGACAAGGACAATTCATAGCTGCCGCGATATACTAAATGATAATCATAGTAATAGCCACAGTTGCGATTTATGACTCGGTAATTTAAATGTGTTGGTGGTTGTTAATCTTATTAGCGGTTTGATAAATGTGTGGTATATTGGGGTGTACTGAAGAATAAATTTCTTCTTGGAAAATTCATCACCGATGAAGTTTTCTATAGGAAAAGTCACAAAAGATTAACTTTTCAATCGCGAAAATCATCTACGATAATCATTTCTATAGAAAAAATCATCAACGAGAGATTTTGTATAGGAAAAGTTATTATCGCTGAACATCTCTATAGGAAAGGTTATCTCGGATGAAATTCTATATAGAAAAAGTTATCAACAACGAACTTTTCAATAGAAAAAGTCAACAACGATAAAAAGTCACCTAGGATGAACTTTTCTACAGGAAAAATCATCAACGATGAACATTCTTTAAGAATCGTCATAATTGATGAAGTTTTCCATAGGAAAAGTCATAGGTGATGAAAATTTCTATAGGAAAAGTCATAGGTGATGAAAATTTCTATAGGAAAAGTCATCAACGATAAAGTTTTCTATAGAAAAAGTCATCAATGATGAACATTTCTATAGAAAAGTCATCAACAATGAAATTTTCTATAGGAAAAGTCATCAACGATGAAGTTTTCCATAGGAAAACTCATAGGTGATGAAAATTTCTATAGGAAAAGTCATCAACGATGAAGTTTCCTATAAGAAAAGTCATCAATGATGGACATTTCTATAGGAAAAGTCATCAACGATGAAATTTTTATTGGAAAAGTATCAACGATGAACATTTCTATATGACAAATCATCAGCGATGCATTTTTTCAATAGGAAATATCATCAAGCATGACATTTTCCATGGGAAAAATCATCAACGATGAACATTTCCATTTGAAAAATCACCAATGGTGAACTTTTCTATAGAAAAAGTTATTAACGATTAACTTTTCTATAGGAAAAGACAACAACGACAATTTTAAATAGAAAAGATTTTCAACGACGAAATTTTCTATAGGGAAAATCATTAACGATGAATTTTTTTATAGGAAAAACCAACAACGATAAAGTTTTCCAAAAGAAAAATAATCAGTGATGAAGTTTTTGATAGGAAAAATCATCTGACATAAAATTTTCCGTAGGAAAAATGGTTAAGGGTGAACTCTTCCATGGGCAAAATCATCAACAATTAACTTTTCCACTGGAAAAATCATCAACGATGAAGTTTTCCATAGGAAAAATCAACAACAATGAAAATGTACATAGGAAAAATCATCAAATATGATATTTTCAATAGGAAACATTGCATAAGAAAAACCAACAACGATGATTTTCTGTAGAAAAAAATCATCAATCATCAATGATGAACATTTTTATAGGGAAATTAATCAACGATGAACATTTCCATAGGAAAAGTCATCAACGATGCAATTTTCTATAGGAAACGATGAAATTTTCTGTTAGAAAAAATCATCAATAATGATTTTTCAAAGGAAAAAATCACCAATGATAAAATTTTCCATAGGAAAAATCATCAACAATGTACATTTCCATAGGAAATGTCATCGAAAATGACCTTTTCATAAGAAAAATCATCAACTGTAAAATTTTCCATAGGCAGAATCATCAGTGATTAACTTTTCCACAAAAAAAACCAGCAACGATGTACTTGTTGATTGATGTACTTGGTTGATGTTGGTGGTTGATGCCTTTGCCTATGGAAAATTCATCGTTGATGCATTTTCCCATGGAAAAATTCATCGTTGTTGATTTTATTTTGGAAAAGTCCATCGTTGATGACTTTTCCTATGGAAAAGTTCATCGTTGATGCCTTTCCCATGGAAAAGTTCATCGTTGATGATTTTTCCTACAGATGACCTTCATCGTTGATGACTTTTCCTACAGATGATGACTTTTCCTATGGAAAAGTTCATCGTTGATGACTTTTCCTAATGAAAATTTCATCGTTGATGACTTTTCCTATGGAAAAGTTCATCGTTGATGACATTTCCTATGGAAAAGTTCATCGTTGATGACTTTTCCTATGAAAAAGTTCATCATTGATGGCTTTTCCTATGGAAAAGTTCAGCGCTGAGGACTTTTCGTATGGAAAAGTCCATCGTTGATGACTTTTCCTATGGAAAAGTTCATCGTTGATGATTTTTCCTACAGAAAAATTCATTGTTGATGACTTTTCCTATGGAAAAGTTCATCGTTGATGACTTTTCCTATGGGAAAGTTCATCGTTAATAATTTTTCCTATGGAAAAGTTCATCGTTGATGACTTTTCCTATGGAAAAGTTAATCGTTGATGATTTTTCCTACAGAAAAATTCATTGTTGATGACTTTTCCTATGGAAAAGTTCATCGTTGATGACTTTTCCTATGGAAAAGTTCATCGTTGATGACTTTTCCTATGGAAAAGTTCATCGTTGATGACTTTTCCTATGAAAAAGTTCATCGTTGATGACTTTTCCTATGGAAAAGTTCATCGTTGATGACTTTTCCTATGAAAAAGTTCATCATTGATGGCTTTTCCTATGGAAAAGTTCAGCGCTGAGGACTTTTCGTATGGAAAAGTCCATCGTTGATGACTTTTCCTATGGAAAAGTTCATCGTTGATGACTTTTCCTATGGAAAAGTTCATCGTTGATGATTTTTCCTACAGAAAAATTCATTGTTGATGACCTTTCCTTGGAAAATTTCACCGTTGATGATTTTTCCTACAGAAAATTCATTGTTGATGACTTTTCCTATGGAAAAGTTCATCGCTGATGACTTTTCCTATGGGAAAGTTCATCGTTGATGACTTTTCCTATGGAAGGGTTCATCGTTGTTGACTTTTCCTATGGAAAATTCATCGTTGCTGATTTTTCTTTTGGAAAAGTTCATCGTTGATGACTTTTCTTATGGAAAAGTTCACCGTTGATGACTTTTCCTATGGAAAAGTTCATCGCTGATGACTTTTCCTATGGAAAAGTTCATCGCTGATGACCTTTCCTATGGAAAAGTTCATCGCTGAAGACTTTTCGTATGGAAAAGTTCATCGTTGATGCCTTTCCCATGGAAAAGTTCATCGTTGATGACTTTTCCTATGGAAAACTTCACCCGTTGATGACTTTTCCTATGGAATAGTTCATCGTTGATGACTTTTCCTATGGAATAGTTAATCGTTGACGCCTTTGCCTATGGAAAATTCATCGTAGATGTACTTTTCCATTGAAAAATTCATGGTTGTTGATTTTATTTTGGAAAAGTCTATCGTTAATGACTTTTCCTATGGAAAAGTCCATCGCTAATGACTTTTCCTATGGAAAAGTTCATCGTTGATGACTTTCCCTATGGAAAAGTTCTTCGTTGATGACTTTTCCTATGCAAAAGTTCATCGTTGATGACTTTTCCTATGGAAAAGTTTATCGTTGATGACTTTTAATATGGTAGGGTTCATCGTTGATGACTTTTCCTATGGTAGGGTTCATAGTTGATGACTTTTCCTATGGAAAATTCATCGTTGATGATTTTTCTTTTGGAAAAGTTCATCGTTGATGACTTTTCCTACGGAAAAGTTGATGACTTTTCCTATGGAAAAGTTCATCGTTGATGACTTTTCCTATGGAAAAGTTTATCGTTGATGACATTTCCTGTGTAAAAGTTCATCGTTGATGACATTTCCTATGGAAAAGTTCATCGTTGATGACTTTTCCTATGGAAAAGTTCATCGTTGATGACTTTTCCTATGGAAAAGTTTATCGTTGATGACTTTTCCAATGGAAAAGTTCATCGTTGATGACTTTTCCTATGGAAAAGTTCATCGTTGATGACTTTTCCTAATGAAAAGTTCATCGTTGATGACTTTTCCTATGGAAAAGTTTATCGTTGATGACTTTTCCTATGGAAAAGTTCACCGTTGATGATTTTTCCTACAGATGACTTTCACCGTTGATGACTTTTCCTATGGAAAAGTTCATCGTTTATGACTCTTCCTATGGAAAAGTTCATCGTTGATGACTTTTCCTATAGATAAGTTCAACGTCGATGACTTTTCCTATAGATAAGTTCATCGTCGATGACTTTTCCTACGCCAAATTTCATCGTCGATGACTTTTCCTATAGAAAAGTTCATCGTCGATGACTTTTCCTATAGATAAGTTCATCGTCGATGACTTTTCCTATAGATAAGTTCATCGTCGATGACTTTTCCTATAGAAAAGTTCATAGTCGATGAGTTTTCCTATAGAAAAGTTCATCGTCGATGAGTTTTCCTATAGAAAAGTTCATCGTCGATGACTTTTCCTATAGAAAAGTTCATCGTCGATGACTTTTCCTATAGAAAAGTTCATCGTCGATGACTTTTCCTATAGAAAAGTTCATCGTCGATGACTTTTCCTATAGAAAAGTTCATCGTCGATGACTTTTCCTATAGAAAAGTTCATCGTCGATGACTTTTCCTATAGAAAAGTTCATCGTAGATTACTTTTCGTATCCGATAAAATTTTCCATGAAAAAAGTCATATCCGCTTTTCTGTGGAAAGGGTTATCTCCGCTTATCTTTTCTATGGAAAAAGTCATATTCGCTGACCTCTTCTATGGAAAGTCATTTGAGATAACCTTTTCAATGGGAAAATTCACCTACGATTTCCCTTTTCTAAGAAAGAGTCCTCTCCAATTGCCCTTTCTATTGGAAAAATTGTCTCCAATTTCCTTAAACACCGATACATATAGGATAATTAACTTTAAATGCAAATATAACAAGTTTAATGTCAAATCTTAATTTTCCTTATTTTTTTTATTTTAATTTAATTTTTAATTTTTTGTTATATAATTTTTACAGATGACGTCTAAAATTTGTGAATATCTGCTTTGACAAATATATCCTCGTTCTGCGACCGGGAATAAATTTTATTTAATCGCAATTTATTATATTAGAATTATTTTATTAATTTTATAATCAGCATAATAATATAAATCACTTTCGATAATCTTTAAATAAATAAATATTTAACCCCAATATATTTTCCAAGTTCAATGACATTATTAGTGAAGCCAACTAAGTGCATTAAAATCTTTTTTTTAATAAGTAATTCTGCGGGTATATATTTTTATTTCACTTTTTATTTCACATTATTATATTATCTCATTTAAGCGAAAAGGATTCCATACACATTTCACTGCACATTATTAACAAAACTACAACTTAATATTTTCCTATGGATTTATATAGTGTTGTTGTAGAAGTACAAAGTACATATGGTAAATTTCAAATTTCCTTTACAATTACATAGAAAAAAAATTAAAAACTTTTTTGGCGAGCACATCCGCCAATTTTGGTACATGGGTTACGAAAAAAATCGTGGTTTCAAATCTGTTCGCGTTCACAAAATTGGATGCTGCACTCAAAAGTTATATGCGGTTTTACTCTCTTGTAAAGAAAAAATATTTAAAAATTCCTATTGTGTTGTAATAAGAACATGTATATATGAGTCGTTAGCAGCATTTGATATCTATCCGTAGATGCTAAAATATTTGCTAAATTAATTTTTATTTTCGCGGAAAATCAAAAAAATATTGAAGAAATCTTGGAATAAATTTTATTTATTCTAAATCAACGGTCAAAAAATCTCTAAAAAATAATTTAAAAATACGTACAGAATCTAGACAACGCGTAGAAAAATGTGAGACCAAAATTATAAAGATCGCGCTTATAACTTGCATATTACAGCAACAACAAAGAACGGAAACTTATTGTTGGAAATTATTTCAAAAATATATTTTGGGTTAAATACGAAAAATTTGAAAAATAAATGTTGGTAGTTATTCCATTATGTCGCTAAATTTCCATCCAAATCCTGAAGTATTTTGCTTAAACTTCTACGAAAAAAGTAATTAGTCATCGTGAAAGTATATTTGCTTTCTGTGATAAGCAATAGAAATAAGAAGTAGAGAGTAATATTGAAATCACAATCAAAGAAAAAACACAAAAGTTAAAAAGCGTGTAATTCGCGAATACGTTTAAATCAGTTGAGGTGCATGTGCTTTTCGGATACAGGGAGTCCATGTCTATCAATATGCATGGATTTTCCCATGTTTCATTCAGCGGCCAAAGTGTGCCATCAGTTGCATCTTACTATTCAAAAAACATTCAAGTGGTCAAAAATTACGCGATGTGCATATGATTATAAGGTGCATCCGATTTCAATGGCCGCCTATTAAAAATACGTCAATATAAATGATTTTAGACAGATTCGTCAAGAACTGCGGATGTGCCACCACATCCTATTTTGGGATAAATAGGGATATTACTCCCGAACCTTTGTAATTTGTGACACCTCTCTTTGTCAAATATTATAATCGCGTATAAAGGATTACATTTATGTAAAAATAATCAAAGAAAATCGCTGTTCAATTCGCGGAATTGTCAATATATATTTTTGCAAAATTTCCTACTTTCAAGGTATATATATCCGGCGTTTTAGTGGATGGATTCGAACGCGAAAGGTCTTATTAGATCCGGCACGTAAAAAAACTAAAATCACGCGGGGTTCAGGGGTACCTGTACGACAGTTGTAAATTTTAAAGCCAAAAAATAGGTTTTTTTCAGAAAATTTACGCACCAAATTTTGGCTTTGGGCTCCTATTACTAGGAAGCTGTAGGGAGCACACTCATGAGATATACATCGAACGACGTGGAATCGCGAGTTCTACAATCCTGTAACTAGTTTGAAAATATTATCCAGTTGCACCATATAATTATAAGAAAAATTCGAAAAACACTGAAATCAAAACTTCAAAATGTCAGCATCGATTTTAGTGGGATGTAGTGTATATATCGAAAAGTCATGCACTAGAACCATGTTTCCCAAGGGGTATTCTTTAGTTCTTTCTTTGAGTACAGGTTTGAATTTTGCGTGGTTTGGCCAGAAATCAAAAAAGAACACAAAAAAACTTGATTACTTCAACACATTTTTCCCATTTTTTTATATTACCACCAACGCAGCTTCCACGAAAATTAATTGTTATGGTCCATATTATGAGATCTTGGCTAAAACACTTCAATTAATATAAATGTATCCATATTTTATAAAATATATCTACAGTTCGCGACTTATTAAATGGTGAACCTCAACTTCAACGATTGTAAAACTTTTTTGAATATTACCATATATCTGATTTCACTTTCTGTTTTTCACATTGTTGTTTTTTTCATTTTTTTCGGTTTTTTTGTTACATACAATTTAAATGTTTATATGCATTTTTGATTGCTGCTTATCTGTGTTTTCCGTGTGTTTTTGTGTTGTGATTATTTTCCAATTTTTTTTTTTTTTTTATCGGCATTATCGTCATCATCGGCTACGCGCGTCTTGTAATCACCATTGACACAACTATTATCTGCTGGTTTACCAGACCGACCCACTCTCTTTTTCACTCTCTGGTGGGTGTTTTATTTGTTATTAAATATTGCATAAATAACTGCTTTATTAATTGCAAAAAATTATATGGATAATTATCTGGGAATTGTATTTTTGCAAAAGTGTTTTTTTCCATTGCAAAACAACAAAGAAAAAAGATGTACAAACTGTTTACTGTGAAATTAAAAACGTTTTTCCTCTCTGTATTCAATTATGTGAAATTAATATTATTTTGTTAATAAACAATATAATTAACAATTACAAGTTGTCGAATTTCAAAAGATGATGGACAAATTTAACTTCAAAAGCAATGGTATCGTCAGGATACGGAGGAAGAAGGATTAATAAAATTTGTTTGTATATTTTTGGGGAACTTAAATGTCGAAGATGAAACTTTTCTACTTGAAAAATACTCACCGATGAACTTTTCTACAGGAAAAGTAGGAGATGACTTTTTTACAGAAAAGTTGATAGAAAATGACTTTCCTTACTGAAAAGATGACTGGAGATGTTTCTTCTACAGAAAAGTTAAACGGAGATAACTTCTTCCATAGAAAAGGACATTGGAGATGACTTTTCCCATTGAAAAGCTCATAGGAAAATTTTCAAGAGGAAAAGTCATCGACGATGAACTTTCCTAGAGGAAAAGTCATAGACGATGAACTTTTCTAGAGGAAAAGTCATAGACGATGAACTTTTCTGTAGGAAAAGTCATCAACGATGAACTTTTCTGTAGGAAAAATCATCAACGATGAACTTTTCTATAGGAAAAGTCATCAACGATGAACTTTTCTATAGGAAAAGTCATCTAAGATGAATTTTCTATAGACAAAGTCATCTACGATGAACTTTTCTATAGGAAAAAATCATCTAAGATGAACTTTTCTATAGGAAAAGTCATCTACGATGATCTTTTCTATAGGAAAAGTCATCTACGATGAACTTTTCTATAGGAAAAGTCATCTACGATAAACTTTTCTATAGGAAAAGTCATCTACGATGAACTTTTCTATAGGAAAAGTCGTCTATGATGAACTTTTCTAAAGGAAAAGTCATCTACGATGAACTTTTCTAAAGGAAAAGTCATCGACGATGAACTTTTTTATAGGAAAAGTCATCTACGATGAAACATTTTACAGGAAAAGTCATCGACGATTAACTTTTCTATAGGAAAAGTCATCTACGATAAACTTTTCTATAGGAAAAGTCATCTACGATGAACTTTTCTATAGGAAAAGTCATCTGCGATGAACTTTTCTATAAGAAAATCATCTACGATGAAATTTTTAGCAGAAAAAAATCATCAACGATGAAATATTTTACAGGAAAAGTCATCAACGAGGAACTTTTCCATAGGAAAAGTCATCGACGATTAACTTTTCTATAAGAAAAGACATCGACGATGAACTTTTCTATAGGAAAAGTCATCTACGATGAACTTTTCTATAGGAAAAGTCATCTACGATGAACTTTTCTATAGGAAAAGTCATCTACGATGAACTTTTCTATAGGAAAAGTCATCTACGATGAACTTTTCTATAGGAAAAGTCATCTACGATGAACTTTTCTATAGGAAAAGTCATCTACGATGAACTTTTCTATAGGAAAAGTCATCTACGATGAACTTTTCTATAGGAAAAGTCATCTACGATGAACTTTTCTATAGGAAAAGTCATCTACGATGAACTTTTCTATAGGAAAAGTCATCTACGATGAACTTTTCTATAGGAAAAGTCATCGACGATGAACTTTTCTATAGGAAAAGTCATCGACGATGAACTTTTCTATAAGAAAATCATCTACGATGAAATTTTTAGCAGAAAAAAATCATCAACGATGAAATATTTTACAGGAAAAGTCATCAACGAGGAACTTTTCCATAGGAAAAGTCATCGACGATGAACTTTTCTATAGGAAAAGTCATCAAAGATGAACCTTTCTGTAGAAAAAGTCATCTCCGATGAACATTTCTATAGGAAAAGTCATCGACGATGAACTTTTCTATAGGAAAAGTCATCGACGATGAACTTTTCTATAGGAAAAGTCATCTACGATGAACTTTTCTATAGGAAAAGTCATCTACGATGAACTTTTCTATAGGAAAAGTCATCGACGATGAATTTTTCTATAGGAAAAATCATCAACGATGAATTTTTCTATAGGAAAAATCATCAACGATGAATTTTTCTATGGGAAAAGTAATCGTCGATGAGCTTTTCCATAGGAAAAGTGATCAACGATGAAATTTTCTATAGGAAAAGTCATCGGCGATGAACTTTTCTATAGGAAAAGTCATCGGCGATGAACTTTTCTATAGGAAAAGTCATCGGCGATGAACTTTTCTATAGGAAAAGTCATCGGCGATGAACTTTTCTATAGCAAAAGTCATCAACGATGAACTTTTCTAGATGAAAAGTCATCGACGATGAACTTTTCTATAAGGAAAGTGATCGACAGTGAACTTTTATATAGGAAAAGTCATATGAGATGAACTTTTCTATAGGAAAAGTCATCTACGATGAACTCTTCTATAGGAAAAGTCATATACGATGAACTCTTCTATAGGAAAAGTCATATACGATGAACTTTTCTATAGGAAAAGTCATATACGATGAACTCTTCTATAGGAAAAGTCATATATGATGAACTTTTCTATAGGAAAAGTCATCTACGATGAACTTTTCTATAGGAAAAGTCATCTACGATGAACTTTTCTATAGGAAAAGTCATCTACGATGAACTTTTCTATAGGAAAAGTCATCTACGATGAACTTTTCTATAGGAAAAGTCATCTACGATGAACTTTTCTATAGGAAAAGTCATCTACGATGAACTTTTCTATAGGAAAAGTCATCTACGATGAACTTTTCTATAGGAAAAGTCATCTACGATGAACTTTTCTATAGGAAAAGTCATCTACGATGAACTTTTCTATAGGAAAAGTCATCTACGATGAACTTTTCTATAGGAAAAGTCATCTACGATGAACTTTTCTATAGGAAAAGTCATCTACGATGAACTTTTCTATAGGAAAAGTCATCTACGATGAACTTTTCTATAGGAAAAGTCATCTACGACGAAATTTTCTGTAGGAAAAGTCATCTACGATGAACTTTTCCATAGGAAAAGTCACCTACGATGAACTTTTCTATAGGAAAAGTCACCTACGATGAACTTTTCTATAGGAAAAGTCACCTACGATGAACTTTTCTATAGGAAAAGTCACCTACGATGAACTTTTCTATAGGAAAAGTAATCTACGATGAACTTTTCTATAGGAAAAGTCATCTACGATGAACTTTTCTATAGGAAAATTCACCTACGATGAACTTTTCTATAGGAAAAGTCATCTACGATGAACTTTTCTATAGGAAAATTCACCTACGATGAACTTTTCTATAGGAAAAGTCACCTACGATGAACTTTTCTATAGGAAAAGTAATCTACGATGAACTTTTCTATAGGAAAAGTCATCTACGATGAACTTTTCTATAGGAAAAGTAATCTACGATGAACTTTTCTATAGGAAAAGTAATCTACGATGAACTTTTCTATAAGAAATGTCATCTACGATGAATTTTCTATAGGAAAAGTCATCTACGATGAATTTTCTATAGGAAAAGTCATCTACGATGAACTTTTCTATAGGAAAAGTCATCTACGATGAACTTTTCTATAGGAAAAGTCATCTACGATGAATTGTCTATAGGAAAAGTCATCTACGATGAACTTTTCTATAGGAAAAGTCATCTACGATGAACTTTCTAAAGGAAAAGTCATCTACGAAGAACTTTTCTATAGGAAAAGTGATCTACGATGAACTTTTCTATCGGCAAAGTCATCTATGATGAACTTTTCTATAGGAAATGTCATCTACGATGAACTTTTTTATAGGAAAAGTCAACTACGATGAACTTTTCTATAGGAAAAGTCATCTACGATGAACTTTTCTATAAGAAAAATCATCTACGATGAACCTTTCTCTAGGAAAAGTCATCTACGATGAACTTTTCTATAGGAAAAGTCATCTACCATGAACTTTTCTATAAGAAAAGTCATCTACGATGAACTTTTCTATAGGAAAAGTCATCTACGATGAACTTTTCTATAGGAAAAGTCAACTACGATGAACTTTCTATAGGAAAAGTCGACGATGAACTTTTCTAGAGGAAAAGTCATCAACGATGAATTTTCTATAGGAAAAGTCATCTACGATGAACTTTTCGATGAACTTTTCTACAGGAAAATTCATCTACGATGAACTTTTCAATAGGAAAATTTTTCTATAGGAAAAGTCATCTACGATGAACTTTTCTAAAGGAAAAGTCATCTACGAAGAACTTTTCTATAGGAAAAGTCATCTACGATGAATTTTTCTATAGGAAAAGTCATCAACGATGAATTTTTCTATGGGAAAAGTAATCAACGATGAACTTTTCTATAGGAAAAATCATCTACGATAAACTTTTCTATAGGAAAAGTTATCTACGATGAACTTTTCTATAGGAAAAGTCATCTACGATGAACTTTTCTATAGGAAAAGTCATCGACGAAAAAAAAGGGAAAGTGATCGACGATGAACTTTTCTATAGGAAAAGTCATCAACGATGAACTTTTCTAGATGAAAAGTCATCGACGATGAACTTTTCTATAGGCAAAGTCATCTACGATGAACTTTTCTATAGGAAAGTCATCTATGATGAACTTTTCTATAGGAAAAGTCATCTACGGTGAACTTTTCTATAGCAAAAGTCATCTACGATACACTTTTCTATAGAAAAGCCATCAACGACGTATTTTTCTATGGGAAAAGTAATCGACAATGAACTTTACTGTAGGGAAAAAATCGTCGATGAACTTTTCTATAGGAAAGGTCACGAACCTTTCTATAGCAAAAGTCACCGACTATGAACTTTTCTATAGAAAAAGTCATCGACCAAGAACTTTTCTAGAGGAAAAGTCCTCGACGATGAACTTTTCTATAGGAAATGTCATCGACTATGAACATTTCATAAGAAAAGTTATCGACGATGAACTTTTCCAAGGAAATGTCGTCGACAAGTAATTTTTCTATAGGAAAATTCATGAGCCGTGAATGTTTCCAGAGGAATAGTCACCAACGATGGACTTTGTTTGCTTGTAAATAAATGTAAATAACTTTTGTTTGTTGTAAATGTAAATAACTTTAAATGCAAATATGACAAGCTGTTAATTTTTGACCTTCCATACCTCTTAAATAAAAACAATTTAAAATCTCCGAGAGAGAAAAAAAGAGCGCACACACACACAGCATGATATCTGATGTTACATTTTATGAACTTCCATAAAATACCGGAGTTCGTTAAAACAGGCGACCCAGCAAAATGACATCACATTTTGACATATTAACATTTACCAAGCAAAACAAAAACAAGTGAAACAAATTTCACTGAAAAGCTACATTTCAGTATACCCACAGTTATTATTAATCAAATGTTATATATTAAATATTTTTCTTTTCTCTCCTCTCTCTCCTTTCTCTCTCCCTTAGATGAAACCACCAGCACTGTATTTGGCATGGATATGACATGGATTGTAATGATTGTGGTTAGTATCCTGCTGATAATAAGTGCCATTGTTATAACCATAACCATATGTGTGTGTCGGAGACAGGAGGATAGCAACAATCAACATACCACGGCTATGCAATGTAAGTTTCCAGCAATAGAAACAACAAACAAATTACCCAATAATTACAATAACTCCTTTTTTTGTTTCGTTTCTTTACCAGCAGTACATCACATGGCCGAAACGAATGGCTCCTCAAAACACCTGCATTATACCCATGGCGTTGGTGGTGTTGGCGGCGGCGGCGGCGCCGGTGGTACACTAAGCCGTGAACATACACAATTACCGCCAACGTCGGGAAACTGGCATCACCCTGCGGGACCATACGGGTACCTCCGCACTCAACTCAACTACTTGAAGATGGCCACCAAAGTCCGTCCCATCTGGTGCTTGGCAAATTTCGTCAATTAGGTCAAGATCTCTCAGCAACTTCAGCTAACAATTTGGGCATGTCCCAGACAAACATAGCCATTAATAATGTCGCAAATCCCGCCAATGCTGTGGGTGCTGCCCAAAAAGATGAATGGTTTGTCTGAAAGATGTGGGTGTATGTGTGTAACAACAATGAGAATGAATGTGTCGTTTAGCCAGCCATAAAGCAAATGAAGAGATTTCTTTAAAAAGGAACAAAAAAAGAAAAAAAGGAAATCAACGACAACAACAACAACTGTAAACGAATATTTATTAAAACCCAAAATTGAAGACGAAGAAAACTCAAAGAAAAACTGAAATTCAAGAGAGACGAAGAAAACAAATTTGCACAGCATTAAATGAAGTAAGTGGTAGCGATTATATTGAGTTTACAAAGGACACGACAATTAAATAAAGATTGCCAAAAATCTGGAGGTTGTCATCTGCGATGAACTTTTCTATACGAAAAGTCATCTCCGATGAACTTTTCTATACGAAAAGTCATCTCCGATGAACTTTTCTATACGAAAAGTCATCTCCGATGAACTTTTCTATACGAAAAGTCATCTCCGATGAACTTTTCTATACGAAAAGTCATCTCCGATGAACTTTTCTATACGAAAAGTCATCTCCGATGAACTTTTCTATACGAAAAGTCATCTCCGATGAACTTTTCTATACGAAAAGTCATCTCCGATGAACTTTTCTATACGAAAAGTCATCTCCGATGAACTTTTCTATACGAAAAGTCATCTCCGATGAACTTTTCTATACGAAAAGTCATCTCCGATGAACTTTTCTATACGAAAAGTCATCTCCGATGAACTTTTCTATACGAAAAGTCATCTCCGATGAACTTTTCTATACGAAAAGTCATCTCCGATGAACTTTTCTATACGAAAAGTCATCTCCGATGAACTTTTCTATACGAAAAGTCATCTCCGATGAACTTTTCTATGCGAAAAGTCATCTCCGATGGACTTTTCTATACGAAAAGTCATCTCCGATGAACTTTTCTATACGAAAAGTCATCTCCGATGAACTTTTCTATACGAAAAGTCATCTCCGATGAACTTTTCTGTGCGAAAAGTCATCTCCGATGGACTTTTCTATGCGAAAAGTCATCTCCGATGGACTTTTCTATGCGAAAAGTCATCTCCGATGAACTTTTCTATACGAAAAGTCATCACCCATGATCTTTTCTATACGAAAAGTCATCTCCGATGATCTTTTCTATACGAAAAGTCATCTCCGATGATCTTTTCTATACGAAAAGTCATCTCCGATGATCTTTTCTATACGAAAAGTCATCTCCGATGATCTTTTCTATACGAAAAGTCATCTCCGATGATCTTTTCTATACCAAAAATCATCTCTGATGATCTTTTCTATACGAAAAGTCATCTCTGATGATCTTTTCTATACGAAAAGTCATCTCCGATGAACTTTTCTATACGAAAAGTCATCTCCGATGAACTTTTCTATACGAAAAGTCATCTCCGATGAACTTTTCTATACGAAAAGTCATCTCCGATGAACTTTTCTATACGAAAAGTCATCTCCGATGAACTTTTCTATACGAAAAGTCATCTCCGATGAACTTTTCTATACGAAAAGTCATCTCCGATGAACTTTTCTATACGAAAAGTCATCTCCGATGAACTTTTCTATACGAAAAGTCATCTCCGATGAACTTTTCTATACGAAAAGTCATCTCCGATGAACTTTTCTATACGAAAAGTCATCACCGATGAACTGTTTTCTATACGAAAAGCCATCTCCGATGAGCTTTTCTATACGAAAAACCATCTCCGATGAGCTTTTCTATACGCAAAGCCATCTCCGATGAGCTTTTCTATACGAAAATTCATCTCCGATGAACTTTTCTATACGAAAAGTCATCTCCGATGAACTTTTCTATACGAAAAGTCATCTCTGATGATCTTTTCTATACGAAAAGTCATCTCTGATGATCTTTTCTATACGAAAAGTCATCTCCGATGAACTTTTCTATACGAAAAGTCATCTCCGATGAACTTTTCTATACGAAAAGTCATCTCCGATGAACTTTTCTATACGAAAAGTCATCTCCGATGAACTTTTCTATACGAAAAGTCATCTCCGATGAACTTTTCTATACGAAAAGTCATCTCCGATGAACTTTTCTATACGAAAAGTCATCTCCGATGAACTTTTCTATACGAAAAGTCATCTCCGATGAACTTTTCTATACGAAAAGTCATCTCCGATGAACTTTTCTATACGAAAAGTCATCTCCGTTGACCTTTTCTATGGGAAAAGTCATCTCCGTTGACCTTTTCTATGGGAAAAGTCATCTCCGTTGACCTTTTCTATGGGAAAAATCATCTTCGATGACCTTTACTATGGGAAAAGTCATCTCCGATTACCTTTTCTATGGGAAAATTCATCTCCGATTACCTTTTCTGTAGGCAAAGCCATCTCCTATGACCTTTTCTTTGGGAAAGATTATCCACCATTACCTTTTCTATGGGAAAATTCATCTCCGATTACCTTTTCTATGGGAAAAGTCATCTCCGATGACCTTTTCTCTAGGAAAAGCCATCTCCTATGACCTTTTCTTTGGGAAAGATTATCCACTATTAACTTTTCTTTGGGAAAAGACATCTCCGATGAAATTTTCTATGAAAAAAGTCATCTCTGATGACCTTTTCTATGTGAAAAATCATCTCCGATTACCTTTTCTGTAGGAAAAGCTATCTCCGATTTGTTTTATATATTATTAATTTTTGTTTCCTTTTTTTCTCCCTCTCTTTTCAGGACTGTTATTACCAAAAACAAAAAAATTAATAACTTTTTGAAAACCAACATCAATTATTAATTTATAACAATAATAACAACAACAAAAATATATAACAAAACCTATATATTTTTTCTTGGTGGACATCACCACGCAGGGTGTATGTAATAAGAGATTTTTTGTACCCAAATCTCTTAGACTAACAAAAATCAACAAAAAAAAACAACTAGAACAACAAAAATGAGAACCAACAACAACATCATTGAAAACCAACAACTAAGAAACCATTTAAACAGGAATATGGAAAAATAAAATAAATAAAAAAAATTCAAACAAAATTGAAGAACAATTATGAAAAATAAATTCTGTAAATAATTTATAAATATTTTTTTTAAAATGAAAATAATAGAACAAAACGATAACAATAAACCATAGAAATTATGAAATAGACTTGAAATAACTTGAGGATGTGTTTAGACTAGAGGTTCTTATGGTGATAAGGGATCTATTTCAATTTGTTTGAAGGAAATTTTCATAGATTCTACGTCAAATGAATTGAGGTATTTTAGTTTAGCATCATAGAAAAGTATGGTCTAAATACACCAGTACAGTTTGTAAAGTGATGCAAAAAATTGTACTTACCAAATTTTGGCCATTGTCAAATGGATTTTTAATTAACTTTAAACGCAAATATGTCAAGATTGTAATAAAGAGTTCTGTAACTTTAATAACTTTAAGTGCAAATATGTCAAGATTCATAATTTTGTATCTTCTATATTGGAAAATTACAATTTAATGTTGTTCCAATATGCCTTGTGTCACTTTCAAAAAAAAAATAATATTGACTCCATGAATATAAGAAATAGTTTAAAAACCCAAAATTCCATAAAGAAACAACAACCGATTACTTGAAAATAAATATTATTTTTGCATATTGTTTAAAAACGTTTTCCTTTAAATTTTCATTACGATTTCTTAGTTTTAAAATTTGCATTTAGAAAAATATTACATTTAGAAACTCAAAAACAAAGCTTAGAAGCTAAACAAACCTTAAAAATATTATTTAATTTTTTGTAAAAAATAAACAATAAAAATAAATAAAATTCCAAAAAACAAAATTAGTTTCTTGACTAATACCGACCTCCCCAATTGTTTTCAAAACTCCATAGTTTTTCCAAATGCAAAAATTGTAACAGTATTGAAGCTCAAATTTTATTAAAAGACGAATAAAACAAAACTAAACAATTTTTGAATACCGTAACAGACTTCCATATATAGAGAAACAATGCAACAGAAAATAAAAACAAAAACTATAAAAAAAATAATACTACCGTTAGATTACAAATCCTGCCCTAAACTTATCCAAAAAACAAAACGTTGTCCAAATAAAAACAACCTCTGAAAACAATAACAATAAAAAATACCACTTAATAAAAACCAAACTTTTTCGATTTCCAATCAAACAAAGAATGTGTAATAACTTATTTGTCTAATTAGTTGTAATTTAAAATAATAATAAAAATTATTATAATTTTGTTTAATTTTCATGTATAATTTTCCCAAAAAATTTGAAATTTAAATAAATAAAATCTTATATCTATACAAACACAACTCCATTTGTATTGAAACTAAACTCTTTACAAAAAAACATAAACACTTTAATGTGTTTATGGCAAAAACCAATATTTGAAAAACAAAAAATAATTACTAATTAAAAACAAAAAAACAGATATAACAGTTAATAAAACAAGGGATGTAAATAGTTGACAATACCAACATGATTAATCATTAAAATTCAGCAAAAACTATAAATCGTTAATCCATTGAAGTGAATTTTTCAAAGACAAGACCATAACCAACTTCAACGCCTCTCTCGCTCTTTCTCAAGATCATTAGTAAAAAAATCACAACATTTCAAAACAAACATTGAAGCATATCACATTCACACTTTACCACTCCTCACTCCATTTTCCATATTTGGTTTTAGTTTTTCAGTAAAAAAAAACTTTGCTCAATTAATTCTGATAACAAATGCGATTGGAGAGTCTACAAAACAGTCATTCTTCTCATTTGAAAATTTTAAGAGTTTTTAAGTGACAAGTGTCAATCCTTTTGGAAAGGATGAACGAAACTATTTCACAAACTAACACAGATAGCGGTTCAGTTCACACAGGACAACTTTTACTTCAAAGTTCATCGGATATGGCTTTTCCTATAGAAAAGTTCATCGGAGATGACTTTTCCTATAGAAAAGTTCATCGGAGATGACTTTTCCTATAGAAAAGTTCATCGGAGATGACTTTTCCTATAGAAAAGTTCATCGGAGATGACTTTTCCTATAGAAAAGTTCATCGGAGATGACTTTTCCTATAGAAAAGTTCATCGGAGATGACTTTTCCTATAGAAAAGTTCATCGGAGATGACTTTTCCTATAGAAAAGTTCATCGGAGATGACTTTTCCCATAGAAAAGTTCTTCGGAGATGACTTTTCCCATAGAAAAGTTCATCGGAGATGACTTTTCCTATAGAAATGGTCATCAGAGATGACTTTCCCATAGAAATGGTCATCGGAGATGACTTTTCCCTTTGAAATGGTAATCGGAGATGACTTTTCGCATAGAAATGGTCATCGGAGATGACTTTTCCCATAGAAATGGTCATCGGAGATGACTTTTCCCCATAGAAATGGTCATCGGAGATGACTTTTCCCATAGAAATGGTCATTGGAGATGACTTTTCCTATAGAAAAGATCATCGGAGATGACATTTCCTATAGAAAAGTTCATCGGGGATGACTTTTCGTATAGAAAAGTTCATCGGAGATGACTTTTCGTATAGAAAAGTTCATCGGAGATGACTTTTCCTATAGAAAAGTCCATCGGAGATGACTTTTCGTATAGAAAAGTTCATCGGAGATGACTTTTCGTATAGAAATGTTCATCATAGATGACTTTTCGTATAGAAAAGTTCATCGGAGATGACTTTTCGTATAGAAAAGTTCATCGGAGATGACTTTTCGTATAGAAAAGTTCATCGGAGATGACTTTTCGTATAGAAAAGTTCATCGGAGATGACTTTTCGTATAGAAATGTTCATCATAGATGACTTTTCGTATAGAAAAGTTCATCGGAGATGACTTTTCGTATAGAAAAGTTCATCGGAGATGACTTTTCGTATAGAAAAGTTCATCGGAGATGACTTTTCGTATAGAAAAGTTCATCGGAGATTACTTTTCGTATAGAAAAGTTCATCGGAGATGACTTTTCGTATAGAAAAGTTCATCGGAGATGACTTTTCGTATAGAAAAGTTCATCGGAGATGACTTTTCGTATAGAAAAGTTCATCGGAGATGACTTTTCGTATAGAAAAGTTCATCGGAGATGACTTTTCGTATAGAAAAGTTCATCGGAGATGACTTTTCGTATAGAAAAGTTCATCGGAGATGACTTTTCGTATAGAAAAGTTCATCGGAGATGACTTTTCGTATAGAAAAGTTCATCGGAGATGACTTTTCGTATAGAAAAGTTCATCGGAGATGACTTTTCGTATAGAAAAGTTCATCGGAGATGACTTTTCGTATAGAAAAGTTCATCGGAGATGACTTTTCGTATAGAAAAGTTCATCGGAGATGACTTTTCGTATAGAAAAGTTCATCGGAGATGACTTTTCGTATAGAAAAGTTCATCGGAGATGACTTTTCGTGTAGAAAAGATAATCGGAGATGAGTTTTCGTGTAGAAAAGATCATCGGAGATGACTTTTCGTATAGAAAAGTTCATCGTAGATGACTTTTCGTATAGAAAAGTTCATCGGAGATGACTTTTCGTATAGAAAAGTTCATCGGAGATGACTTTTCGTATAGAAAAGTTCATCGGAGATGACTTTTCGTATAGAAAAGTTCATCGGAGATGACTTTTCGTATAGGAAAATACATCGCTGATGACTTTTCCTATAGAAAAGTTCATCGGAGATGACTTTTCCTATAGAAAAGTTCATCGGAGATGACTTTTCCTATAGAAAAGTTCATGGGAGATGACTTTTCCTATAGAAAAGTTCATCGGTGATGACTTTTCCTGTAGAAAAATTCATCGTAGATGACTTTTCCTATTGAAAAGTTCATCGGAGATGACTTTTCGAATAGAAAAGTTCATCGGAGATGACTTTTCGTATAGAAAAGTTCATCGGAGATGACTTTTCGTATAGAAAAGTTCATCGGAGATGACTTTTCGTATAGAAAAGTTCATCGGAGATGACTTTTCGTATAGAAAAGTTCATCGGAGATGACTTTTCGTATAGAAAAGTTCATCGGAGATGACTTTTCGTATAGAAAAGTTCATCGGAGATGACTTTTCGTATAGAAAAGTTCATCGGAGATGACTTTTCGTATAGAAAAGTTCATCGGAGATGACTTTTCGTATAGCAAAGTTCATCGGAGATGACTTTTCGTATAGAAAAGTTCATCGGAGATGACTTTTCGTATAGAAAAGTTCATCGGAGATGACTTTTCCTATAGAAAAGTTCATCGGAGATGACTTTTCCTATAGAAAAGTTCAACGGAGATGACTTTTCCTATAGAAAAGTTCAACGGAGATGACTTTTCCTTTAGAAAAGTTCATCGCATATTACTTTTTCTATAGAAAATTCATCGGCGATGACTTCCTATAGAAAAGTTCATCGGTGATGATTTTTCCTATAGAAAAGTTCATCGTAGATGACTTTTCATATAGAAAAGTTCATCGTAGATGACTTTTCATATAGAAAAGTTCATCGTAGATGACTTTTCATATAGAAAAGTTCATCGTAGATGACTTTTCGTATAGAAAAGTTCATCGTAGATGACTTTTCGTATAGAAAAGTTCATCGTAGATGACTTTTCGTATAGAAAAGTTCATCGTAGATGACTTTTCGTATAGAAAAGTTCATCGTAGATGACTTTTCGTATAGAAAAGTTCATCGTAGATGACTTTTCGTATAGAAAAGTTCATCGGAGATGACTTTTCCTATAGAAAAGTTCAACGGAGATGACTTTTCCTTTAGAAAAGTTCATCGCATATTACTTTTTCTATAGAAAATTCATCGGCGATGACTTCCTATAGAAAAGTTCATCGGTGATGATTTTTCCTATAGAAAAGTTCATCGTAGATGACTTTTCATATAGAAAAGTTCATCGTAGATGACTTTTCATATAGAAAAGTTCATCGTAGATGACTTTTCATATAGAAAAGTTCATCGTAGATGACTTTTCGTATAGAAAAGTTCATCGTAGATGACTTTTCGTATAGAAAAGTTCATCGTAGATGACTTTTCGTATAGAAAAGTTCATCGTAGATGACTTTTCGTATAGAAAAGTTCATCGTAGATGACTTTTCCTATAGAAAAATCATCGGAGACGACTTTTCCTATAGAAAAAATCATCGGAGATGACTTTTCCTATAGAAAAAATCATCGGAGATGACTTTTCCTATAGAAAAAATCATCGGAGATGACTTTTCCTATAGAAAACTTCGTTGGAGATGACTTTTCCTCAGCAGCTCGCTGACTTTCCACCGACTCATAAATCTCTTCATGGTACTCTTCACACTGGGTTACAATGAGACAAATTCCCAACTTTCGATGTTGTTTTTCCGCCACTGCTCTTGCTCGCAGGAACAATGTTAAACTGGGATCCAGTATTTTAAAGAATGACCAGACGTTTGGACACCTTATTTGGCAGTGATTAAAGCACGTTTCCATAATTATTTTGTAGTGAAAAATAAAATAAAATTAAGAAATCAAACAGAATGTCATATTAATCCTAACAATGGACTATATGTATAAAGGTAAATATTAACCCAATGGTTAAACCTTCAATGATGTAAACATGTCATAAGATTTCATATACAAGATTTGTCCCAATTTACATTAGGCGAGTTTACTTGCGGCAATTGTCAGTTTGTAGGTGAGAGAGGGTGCTGAGAGGCAAAGGGTTACCATATGCCTCACCTCTCTCTCCTACAAAATGACAATTGCCGCAAGTAAACTCGCCCAATGTAAATTGGGACTTACAATAACAAACATTGTCCTGTGTGAACAAAACATATGTCCAAATGAGCCAGGATTGCCAACTACTTGTTGAACATAAGCAACATTTAAATCACCGCTCGTTAGGCTACGTTTACATCAGCGTTGATTATATTTGTTCGATCTTGATTTGTTCGACAAAAGTTTTCGTACATTTTTCATCACAATAAAGGCTAGTGTAAACATGACATTAGCGCTCATTTTCAGATAATTGGAATACTTTTAAGTTTATCCCACAATTCCTTAGTCCCGCTCCAGACGATGGGCGATTTAAATGAAATATTTTAATGAAATTAGGCGTTCTTAGATCGAGTTCCCCACCACAGCAATTTCATAAAATTACTTTAGTATGAAACTCGATCTAAAAACGCATAATTTCATGAAATTTTTCAATGAAATCACTGTAGTGCGGACCGGCTCTTAGAAAATTATTTCAAAATATCTTTAAAATTAATTTTCAATTAAGTTTTTAAGGTATGTATTGCATAAAACACACACATATACACAATCATAACATAGCAATAACATTTAACAAGGCCAATGGGACGGGTCAAGCAGAAAAAATGCCACCAAGCAAGATCTATATACCAGCTCACGTAAGTAGCACAACAACAACTCAAGTTTGGCTGAAAATTCTTCATGATGTCAAATCTACTATCGTACTTGGAATACATTTAATCTGTCAAAATGTTTGTTGTTCTTTTCAAGCGATTAATTTTCAATAGCAATACATCTTGACAGCTCAGAAATCAGATGAGGATTCTCATGATGCAATCAATTAGATGCATCAATAAAATCAACAACATGACTAATGTACCTCCAAACTGTCAAAATGTTGGTCTTCGTTTATGTAGACCATATGGTTAATTCGCAATGAAATTGCCACATTGGATGAAGTCAGCTGGCCTTAGTCCCAGTTTAAACTAGCGTAGTTTCATTATATTTCTTTCATGAAACTACGCTAGTGTGACCGAGACATAATGTTTTATTTGATATATTGCACCATAGACCTTCTGTTAGACCCACTTATTGCGCCTTGACATCTATCAATAAACAGCCACCACCACAACAGCGAAACCATCAACAACCTGTCACCTCAGCTGATTCTTTAAACAAGAACGAAACTGAGACATCAATATAAGAAAATAATTGATCTGTTCCATAACCTGCAAGTGTCTACTATTTTTCACATTTTTTACATTGTTTTCCTTTTTAAATTTGTCAAAAATTCAATAATAGTCAATTCTTGCAGGATGTAGACTGATCAAAGAATAATAATAATAACAACAAACAAACAAAATATGAAACAAAACAAACGACATGACAATACAATTTAAACAGAGAACATTTATAGTGAAAACAAACAACAACAACAAAAATCTTTACAACTTTTTTATTTAGAAACAAACATTTTTCTACTTTATTATTGGGAAATATATAAATAATAAAAACAACAACCAGAAAAATACAAACGATTTTTACTAATTGCTTGAGAAGAAAACAAAAAAACAGTAAACTTTTATAAAAGAATATGAAATAGTAAACAAAAACAACTAATTATAGTAAAATTTGTCCTTAATACATTTTGTTTTGAAATTAACTTCTTCAATAAAATCAATTGAATCGTATATTAGCAATACCCGCCGTAAATCGTATAAAACTTATATAATGGAAATGGAAAATAGAAGATGGTGATAAAACGAATAGTTTATTTTCATTTAAAGTACGTTTACATGTCGTATGTAAACCAATGGATATTTAATGCCAACTTCATTGCGTATAGGTGAGGTCAGTTGTTATTTGATGTTCATGCAATGAAATTGACAGTTGAAATCCACCGGATTTAGTAAATGTAAACATGCTTTTGAAAACTCTACACGAGTGAAGGGTTTCTCCAAAGCCACACGTTGAAACTTTCATACGAAACTTTCACAGCTTTTGGGAGAGAGCGGAGATAAAGGGGCTGCGAAATTTTTGTATGAAAGTTGCAATGTGTGGCTTTAGAGTTTGTTTAGGCGTGTTTTATTTAAAAGCTGGTTTATATCCCGGTTAGGCCATGTTTATATTATAGCCTTTTGCAGGGTTAACCTTCTTAATGTGGATTTATTTGACGTATACGCAAAGGAATTGACATATGAAACCCAGTGGGTTTGTTAAATCCGGTAATATGTAAACGTACTATAAAACGCCTGTTAGACTATGAACTTATACTATGATTTAAACTGTCAACACCATACAATATACGTCAAATAAAAACCAGTGAATTTAGAACTACGGTTTATTTGACGTATATACTATGGAATTGACATTTGAAATCGAGTGGATTTATTAGTCTAAACGTACTATTACACTTAACCAGCGGGTTTGTGTTTCAAATGTCAATTCCATAGCGCAAATGTCAAATAAATCCTCATAAACTGGGTTAACCCGGCAAAAAGCTCTAGTGTAACCGTACTATTACACGTATGCTCCGAAATCCACTGGATTTCACGAAATACTGAAATATACCCCGTTGTTTACACTTATGCTTGGTTTACATTCGGCATCGTTTCGTGATTTCACAGGCTTTTAGTGATTTCGCGCTCAATCAAGCAGAATTTACCATGATTTTGCATGATCATCTCATTTCGTGATTTCAGCGAAATCTACATCGAGATCACAGTACTCATGATATACAACCCTGTTTTTGCTTAAACAAGTACCAAAAGTTGCAACACTTTTCACGTATCACAATAAACAAGGTAGATGGCGAATTGTTGCAACAAAAAATTTAATATCAAAATTTGTAAACAGAGTAAAAAATTAAATTACTTTGTTTTCATTGTGGTAGTAAAATTAGCAAATGAACGCAATGTGAAAAAATACTTTCTATACAAATTCGTTCAACCAGTTCGGGAACGAAAAAGTGGCAGAAATTGCAGAAACTCTAGCAGAAATGTCAAAATTAACATATCAGGCGATCAGTGGTGGAATTCTGTAACTCATTTTTCGAGTTACCAACAAAAATCGGTAAAATTAAATGCCTATAATTTCCGTAATTACCGATTTTTTTCGGTAAGTTAACAACCCAAATAAAGCTGTCGCTAAGTCCTACCGATAGCAACAGAGTTGTCAACTTTTATTGATACTTTTCATTCATAATTTTGCGATTTAATTTTATCGATTTTTGTCGGTAACTCAAAAAATGAGTTACAGAATTCCACTACAGATGACTGCAAAAAAGCTGCTAGTTTCTATTCGGCTGAATTTTTATAGTAGAAAAATTTATTCTGCTACATTTTTGTTTAAAGAGAAGTTCAAGTTTAGTACGGGAACGTGTTTCTGGCTCAACACGGGACAAAAATAATACACGTAGTACTAGTTTGCAGGTTCTGCCTGTTAATTTGACGTTTAAGCAATGGAATTGACAGTTGAAATCGAGTGGATTTCGTATATGTAAACTTATAGTAAGTTTACATTTACGAAATCCACTCGATTTCAACTGTCAATTCCATTACTTAAATGTCAAATGAAATCCAATGCATTTCAGACGAGTTTTCATTAGACGTATACGCAAAGGAATTAACAGTTGAAATCGAGTGGATTTCGTAAATGTAAACCAAGCATTACTATCAGCCTTATAGTAGGTTTATACGTCAAATAAATCGTAGTTCTAAATCCGATTCCCTGATACGTTGAATTTGACATTCCTGCTAGAGTTTTTTGCAAATTCTGCACTTTTTCCGTTCCCGCACTGTTTGATAAAAGTAGAGGAAAAATTAACGTTGTAATATATATAATTTAATTTTCAACATGTTTAAAATTTTTGACATAAAGATTTTTTTTGCAGCAATAAAGGCCTGGCTACATAAGCTGCCTCGCCTGCTTACCTTGCTTTCCTGCTACATTTCTGACATAACAAAAATAAAAGAATAAAGAAGGCCGAGTCAATTTCGAACTACATTGCCCTTTTCTTCTTTATTCTTTTATTTATGTTATGTCAGAAATGAAGCTGGGAAGCAAGGTAAGCAGGGGAGGCAGTTTATGTACCCAGGCCTTTATTGCTGCAACAAAAAGTTTTTATATCAAAAATTTTAAACAAGTTGAAAATTAAATTATATTTATAACAATGTTAATTTTATAATTAAGCCATCTACCATGGTATAATAAAGTAGAGGTAGGCCAGGTATGAAAATCGCTGAAAAATACAACCCTGTAACCATGGCTTAAAACGTCAAATGACATGGAGCTATAATAAAGATAGATGTATATGCATAGCTAGTCGGTTTTACAAAAAACATATGATTGCTTGAGTTGGAGTATTCCCCCATTGGCTCAACTTCATTTATTACCCTCTATTACAGAGAGTAATGTTTTTCAAAACGAACTGACAGTGTTACAAAATTTTACTGATCGATACCAATATAATGATTTCATCCCGGCGAGTGAGTGTGATTCTCATTCATATGGGAATACTAGACACTTAAAGAGTTCGGGTTTTCGCTAAAAAAACATAATTTCAAAAACTGAGAAGCCAATTGATAATTCCCTTCCATAGGTAAGCAGGCAAGGCAGCTTACCTTGCTTGCTTCTGATAAAAGAATAAAAAAGAAAAGGGCAACCCAGTTCGAAATTTGCTCGGCCTTCTTTATTCTTTTATTTTTATTATGTCAGAATTGAAGCAGGAAAGCAAGGCAGCCAGGCAAGGCAGCTTATGTACGCAGGCTTTCAGCTGTGGCCTACCTTATACATTACTGTACCATGTCATCTAGCTTGTCTATTGTGATACGTAAAAAGTGATTCAACTTTTGGTACGTTATTAGGCAATACCAGGGTTGTATATCATGAGTACTATGATTTCGATGTTGATTTCGCTTAAATCACGAAATGAGATGATTTCATTTTTGTATGGAAAACCATGGTAAATTTTGTTTGACTTCGCGCGAAACGATGCCGAATGTAAACTAAGCATAACGGTTTATTAAGTTCATTAATGCCCGTACTTTCTACGCGTAGTTATCTATGAGTTCATAGATATCCCCCGTGTAAGCAAAATTTCATAATTTCAATCCATAGGTAACGTTACCGGGTCGACAACGGCCGTGCCACTGACACCAAGGATTTTGCCAGGTTAATCGTTGCCAATGTGTTAAAAATTTTAAAACAATTATATGTGACAATGTTTTTACGAAATCATGAATGAAAATCACCAATGTTACCACATGTTTTCAAAATTTACACGCCTCGGTAAATGGCACTTAGAAATTACCAAACGCGTAGGTAAAGATAACTAATAGGTAGCTACCTACCCGGTTACCTAGGGCTAGAAATTACGGGTATAAATCTTTAAACAGTTTTCTAAAATGAATGGGAAATGTGGAGCGTTTCACAGATATAAAAAGAATATTTCACTGAATAAAACTTAGTTTAGACTATGCACTTATACGATGATTAAATGCATTACCTCGATTTATTTGACATAAGCTTCGTTCCCGTACTTTTTAATAGTAAAACTCGTAAAAGAGAGAAATAGAGAAAAATTGTTGTCACAAAAAAGTTTTTTCAAAAAGTTCGGGAACGGAAAAATGGAAGATACGTCAAAAAAACTGGAACAAATGTCAAAGTCGGCGTATCAGCCAATCAGACGCCGGCAACCATGTTACTATTTTTTTACTCGCCCAAATTTGTCGTGTAAAAAGTTTTTAAAGAGAGCGTCATTCAGCGCCATTTTTGTTTAAAGAGAAGTGAACTTTTTACAACTTTTTTGTGTACGGGAACGCTTTTTCGAGTAAAATGTGTAAAAGTCGTAAAAATTGTAAAAACTTTTTAGTTCTGGAACACAGCTATATATTGTATGAAAATGACAACTTAAATCCGCTGCATTTGCTAAAGTAAGCATAATCTAAATGGGGTATAAGATGTTTTTATACATTTTACGTGAAATAAATCGAAACACAGGTACTAAGCTCTGGTATAAACGTACACTAGAAATGAGAATTAAAATGAATCATTTTCTAACAACATGCTTGGTGTAAACATTGTAAAAATGTGACTAGCTTATATGCCGTTCAAACTTGTCCATTATTTCTTCTACTGTAATACTACGTTTAGATCATGGCACAATTACCAAGGTTGTGGTATCACAACAGCTGTTCGAATATGAAAAGTCAAATTCCTTTATAAACAAACATGATACAAGGTAACCTCACGCTCACAGCTCACAGAGTTGTACTCGCTTTGCCGTCCCTTCATTGACAAAATAATTTTGACAAACTTTGTATGTATATGTTAAAACACAAAGTGTCAGGTTTATTTATATTTCCAATTCCAAACAAATTTAATTTCAAATTTTTAAACTTAAAGACTTTAAGACAATTTATAGTCGATTATGCACTGTCTGTCCGTCCGTCTAAAGGATGAAAGAGTGAGAGACATTGGTCCAACTTTTGTACATCGGAATATTCCTTTCAAACATGGGCAAGTCCTAGCTTCCTGACAAAATGACCCAAATCTCAAAAAATTTAACGGAGACAAACTAAAATGGTTGTTTGGCAGGACAACTATCGAAATGACTCCCCCAAATTAAAATTAGTCATGATTACGAGGACTACACAATCATGACTACAACATTTTATATGTATGTATTTTTCCCCCATGATATATATATATATATATATATATATATATATCATACATTTTGTAACTGTAAAAGGACACAATATTCTCACAAAGTTAAAAGGATTTCAAAAGTTTACATCTTCTGGGGGCAGCTGTGGTATTCTTCTTTCTGGCTTCAAATGCCTTTTGTAGCATTAACCGCTGTTGGCAGCAGCTTTGGTGGCTTACCCAATTCAACGTTGTTTTTCTTGACGATAGCTTGGCAATGGTACGCTTGTCAGCAGCACGTCGTCAGAGAACCTCAACATTAGGAATCAACAAATCCCACGGCAGCGAGAAAAGAGTTTCGCCCAGCAGCTGCCAACGCACCAACAAACCTATACTGCTACAAAAATATAAAAATTCAACGTGATGTGTTGACAAACATTGGACAATGGATTCGACAGAAGAGCTTCTTGTGTGGGTCAGGCAGCAACTTGCTGTTTTCTTTAGATTTAAGAAGACGAATGCAGATTCGGTCCAGATGAGAAAACGCCATCATGGGCACCAGGGGTCAATTTCCACACACTAACCTTGTTAACACTCATAGTTAGAATGCTTTTTGCATCGAATTTGCAATTGCCTTTTCACCAGTGCGGTTAGTACCACAACTACAGACACGGGGGATATGAACAACACCTGTAACAAAAGGCACACATTCAGTATATGAATATAAACTCATTCATTTTCGCTGCAACCCAATGACTTACTGGCCTGGTGGTACCACGCTTATTACAACGCTTATTCATGATTTGCGATTATTTTCCAGTGGTCTTGCGTTGGCTCATGATACAATGATACAAGGTAACCTCACGCTCTGAGCTCACATAGTTGTATTCGTTTTGCCGTCCCTTCATTGACAAAACGATTTTGACACACCTTGTATGTATGTGTATGTAAACAAACATACACATATGTGTCAGTTACATTTTAATTTGAAAATTAAAAGGCAATTTCAAAAAAATTGTGTAAATATCTTATATTCTCAACAAAAATGTGAGTTTTCGCAAAATTCAAATGTTCCCGGTGTTCAAGGGATTGTTGCGACAAATGTGCAGTGGAAATGTCGCTAATGTATGCAATGTGGTGTATCTCGGATGGAATTTTTTGTACCTGCAAATATTATCCTTTGTAGGGCATATGCTTAAGTACATGTATCTAACAACGGCTATATGTGTAACTATCGCTGAGTCCTCTCGGTGTAGAATTAAAATATTCACTAAAGGGTTGTTTACACCATCTATCAATGTCGTATGAGATGTCAAATTTTCTACCTGCGAATGTTGTACACATAGTGTGATCACTATGAAAATTTTCATCTATCAAAATGATTTGGCAACTCATATGTAAATTTTTCATTTAGGGAGCGCTCTATTTGATACGGCATTCTTGTATGTAAACATAAATTTATCAGCTGTTTTCTGGCATTCTCAAAAAAAAAAAAACAAAATCTTTTAAAAAAGAAAATGGAAAGTTATGTATATTTAAATATTTAGAAAAGTAAACAAAGAGTGTTTATAATGTATTTTTCAGATCGATTGGTCGAAAGAAGCAGTCTTGGAAATGATTACTTTGTGGCAAAAACATAAATGCCTCTATAACACCAAAAACCTACTCTACCACAACAAACATGCTAGATATTCATTTTCCTTTAACCAAAATTAAAATTTGCGCAAATTTGCAACTCAACAATAAATGTAAACAAGGACAATGACAGATGTTTTTATATTTATAGGTTATGCCATACGAAAATAACACTTGTAGGTATGAACGCACAAATTGAAAGTTGTATGGATGACGTCAATTTTGACAAACATAGAGAATGTCGAATGGGTGAAAGAAATGACAACTCATATGACATTGATAGATGGTGTAAACAGCCCTTAATGTGTACATGTAATTTCAGGCACTCCATCCTAGCGCTTGGTCTTCAATTAATTTTGACTTTGTTTGCAATATTGAATATGTTGTTGTTCCTGACGGTTGGCGGTGATGTTGTTCCTGCCGTCGCTAATGGCTTATGTTGAAAATTTAGAATAGTGAATCACTGTAGTACGTCAAATTCCACACATCATAATTCAAAATAAGATTGACCGTCGTTATAAAATACCGTTTTTAATTTAATCTGTCTTTCAATATTCATCCTCATTTCTTCTAAAATAGATCACCATGAAATACATTTTACACGCATTTCAGTATTATAGATTTGCAGGCATATAGAACTGCTAAGAGCCCTCTTATAGAAGAACTAAAGGTAGTCGCATAGAAGAATTCCTAACAAAAATCAGAAGACTCTATTACAGAGATGTCTTCATTGCATTGTAATAATAAGGATAATGACTTCGAAGGAGATAAATCAGAACTGATGACTGACTTCCGAAACGTCAGTTGCTTTGTATTCGGGGTTCTTAAATCGAATTCGCCACTGCAATTTCATAAAATTACACTAGTATGGAACTCGATTTAAGAAACCATAGTTTCATACACGAATACAAAGCAACTGACGTTTCGGAAGTCATCCGATCTGTGTCCCAATAATGTGATCTTTTTAATTTTTTTCCACTTCTTCAGCAACATGAACCTTGATTATTAGTACCACAATAAAAATAGGCCTATAATAGTTTGGACATTTTAGAGGGTTTATTTTTGTAAATGGAAATCGTACATGATTGTTGTTTTACTATATATAACATGCCGTAAAGAGATACGGCTGCATAACTTGGTTATATATATTTTTTAAACATTTTATTCATACATACATTTTGCAGCTATAAAATAGTACTTTGAAAACACGCCACACATTCAACTTATAATCTTTTGAAAAGTTTAATTCTACTTGGTGCAACAGCTGTTTTCTTCTTGCTAGCTTCTAGTGTCTTCTGTAGCATTTTATCTCGGGTGTTAGGAGCTTCGGTAGCAACAATAGCAAAGTTGTTCTTATGCAATTCAACGTTGTTTTTCTTTGCGACAGCCTTGGCAAAGCTGAGGAGAACATTAGCATAAGGATGCAACTTGATGGATGGTTTGACATTGGACCATGGATTGAGGCGACGAAAGACTTTCTTTTGTGTGTTACGAATACCGGGGAAACCTTCCAGGTACCGAAGAAAACCTTCATCATTGTAGTATATGACGGGCAAGTGAAAGTCAAGACCTTGCTAGGTCTTTGTACTTCATCAGAATTGACCAAAGGGAATGCAGAGAGCCCATCAATGTTGGTTCGCATTGGCCTCGGGGTACCAACGGCAGAAATCTTTGTAGCGATGAGTACCGCCCACGGACACAGGGAATACGCGAAACAGCTCGAGCAGTAGAACAAGATTCAGCAGAGGTTTGGTAACCTGTAATAAGGAACACATATACAATATATGAATATAAACCCATTCATCATCGCTCCAAAGCAATTACTTACCGGCGTGTTTGCTGTCAGCATTATGTGGATGCGCATCAATTAGTTGTTGCATAGGTTAGATGCTGGCTTTTGGTCACGGAACAATCAGGGCGAATTTTTTTCCGGAAATACGGAAACTAGTTGTTTTCCATTGGTTAAACTCTGAAATAACACTAAAGCAATACAAAAACATTCAAGCTAGATCTTTTTTACATTATATTTCACAAAATACTTCCTTGTCCCTTCTGGGATGTTTGGTGGAACAATTATTATTATTCTTCAAGGAAACAGAAAATATTTCTATCTGCTTTTACTGAATTTTCACATAATTTTGGTATATTCACATTCACCGCGGTGTCCGTTTGTTTTTGCACACTGCTTTTCTTGACGATTTTTGTTATATGTACATATATTTTTCTGCTCCATAAAATTATGTACACAAATATTTCAAAAGAACGTAAACACGATATGTTGTTATTGTTGTCATTGGCATACAATAACAAAAACAACACTTATGTTGTTTCGATGCATGGTTGTATTTGACAGCTCAAGGACGGTTTTTTGAAATGAGATTACCTTCTTATTCTGCCATGGCGTTGGCTAAACTCTACAATAACACGAATAACAATAAAAACATTGAAGTTATATTTCAGATTGCAGAGAAACAGAAAATCAAAATTTCTCTCTGCTTTTTAACAGTTATTTTTGCGGTATTTCACTGAATTTCCATATATCCACATAGACCGCGTTGTCTGCTTCATTTTTGCTTACCGTTTTTCTTGGCCTTTTCTCAAAATAACGAATATTTAATTCTGCTTCAATAAAATTGATATCAAAAATCAATTTCTTGAAAACGTAAACAAACAGTATTTTGTTATTGTTGTCATTGGCATACAATAACAAAAACAACTTTCATATCGTTTCATGCATGGTTGTATTTGACAGCTCAAGCACGGACTTTTCAAATGAGATTACCTTCTAATAGTACGTTTATATATAACCGGATTTAACAAACCCACTGGGTTTTAATTCCATTACATATGCTTCAAACAAATCCTGATAATGAAGGTTAACCTCCCAAAAAGCTCTAATATAAACAGCATATTATTCTTCCATGATAAGCAAATTATTTTTGTTGTAATTTTCCCAAAAACATAAAGACAATTTTGACATAACATACTTAAAATTTTACGATACCACTACCTTGGTAATTGTGCCATGGTTTTCATAAAATATATGTATATCAAATAAATCGATATAATGCACTTAATCATCGTATAAGTGCATAGTCTAAACCGAGTTTAAAAACTACTAATTACTTGGCCTGTTCCCGTACTTTATAAAGTGGTAAAAGTCGTAAAAGTTGTAAAAGTCGTAAACGATTTTCATATAAATTTTGTGTACGGGAACGCAAAATGTGTAAAAGTGGTAAAAATTGTAAAAACTTTTTAGTTCTGGAACAGAGCTACTATTGAGATTTTAAATCCGATTTATACCCCGGTTACACTATTGAAGGTTAACCCACTGGGTTTAATAGATCCAGTGGGTTAATCTTTGCTGGTTACACTCAGCTTTTCGAGGATATAAACTGTCAGCTGATGTTTGTTTACGTATACATACAAAATAACTAATAAAGTCGTGTTTTACACTTTTACAATTTCTCGTATGACAATTTCTCATATTGGTATATTTTACACACAGGGATACATTTTTGTATCATGGTATCAAGCGTACTTTTTGTTTAAAAAAGTGTCTAAAGTAAAAAAATAAACAATTTTATGATTTTCAAATAACTTTAGATTTATTAACTCCATAAAATCTCATGCGACCAATCGTAAACGTGTAAAACACGACTAACTCTGTTGAAAAAACAGTTGCAACTTTTGGTACTTTTTGAGTAGAGTTGGATTTTTTTGCACAAATGCCGAATACAACACTGTATTTTTGGTGGATTTGTGCCGGATTTAAAATAAACCCAGTCGTGAGTGGATTTAATTTTTGTATGGCAAATCTGGTCAGATTTGACCAGATTAAGCAATAAATCCTCATGAAGTGGGTTAACCCGGCAAAAAGCTGTAGTGTAACCGTGCTATTAGCTTATTTTGGGGTTTTTACAAATTCAATAAATTGTTTAGGAAATTTCCATTCTTTTTTTGTTGATTATTCGTTCAAAAATATATTTCCTTGGCTATATAGAAGAATTTTTTTTCACAAATTCAATCAAACCTTATTCCTAGAATATACAAATATTTTTGGCAAATGGAAATTATGAAAATTACAAAAACTATATAAGGAAACACAGTCCCCCATTTTTAGTAAATGTAGTTAAAATGTGTGTAATATGACAATTATATATGCATATACTATACTAAAACTAAATTACATACAATATAACCTAGACATTATGTGTATAAAAAATTTATACTTTATGATTTCTTTTTCTAGGAGATTTAGTGAATGTAATTAAAATATTAAATTAAACTTAATTAGTTTTCTAAACTTTAAAATATTTGTCTATTTGTAGCTAAATTTTAGAAAAAAAGGAAATTTTAATAATTTGATTTTTTAATTATTTTTCTAAGCAAACAAAAACTCAGCTATATTTTGTACAATCTTTTGGGATTTTTTCCAACTTTTCTAATAAAAAAACTAATAAATTTAGAAAAAAGGAATAAACATTAATTTTGAAAAATTATTAGTTTTCAAAACTAAAAATAATTAAAATCTTTAATATGCAATATTGATATACATATAAATATATTACGAACAAGTTAAAAACAAAATTAGTCAATATAAAAAAAAAAAAACAGAAATACAAAATTCAAAATTTATATGGCATCAAGAAACTAACGAACAAAGGAACTTAAAAGAGAGGCGCCCCTCACATTTCAACTGAGGGATTAAAGCAACTAAAATTAAAACCTAATATCTAATTAACAATAAATAATTAATTAAAAAAAAAAACAACATAAGTAGTTGGTTTAAACCTAATTAGTATTGATAATGATGATGATGAGATACAGTAACCACAACACAACAATTTTCGGCATATTGTAAAAATATTGAAATCTTAATAACAAAATCCTTAAACCATGATTATTAAAAACTAAGCATATAAAAATGAAAACATAAAAAAAACTTAGTTAAATTCTTAAAAACTAAAAGAAAAGAATACAAATTCCCCCAAAAGAAATATGAAAACAAAAACAGGTAAACTGTAATTAAACGCATTTTAACTGTTAAAAGGAATAACAACAAGAAGATATAAAAATGAATCCATATTAGTATTAGCATTTACATTCAAAATCAATTAAAAATGAAAAGAAAATAAAAAAAAGTTACATAATAATATATGGTATATATTGTTTTTATAAAAATGTAAACATGAGTAAATATTTATTATACATACTCCCCCCCCCCCCCTCCCCCCCCCACTCAATGAAATAGGCATTTAGTTACAGTTTTAAGTATATTTTTTAAGAAAAACACTTTTTTTTCGCAAATTCTTACAAAAAAAATACTATGCATTTAAACAACGTTCACACTCGGCAAACTTAAAACATGAGTGGATTTTTATGCATTTATTTATGGCCATTTTAATTATTATTAAAAAAACTATGGCTTCAATGGAATCATAGAGACATATTTCCTGGTTCCTGGGTTGGTTGAAGTTAGGTCAATTCACAAACGAGTCAATTGCTCTATGAAATAAGTCAAATAATCTTTAGCCAAACCCAAAGACTGTTCCTTTTCTCAAAACTCTCTTTCAAAATTAATTCTCTACCTTACAAAAATTCCACGATCTTTTAAGAAACTTAAAAATAAGTTAAAAATTCACATAATTGTTTATAATGAAGAAAATAAAAACCTACATAAAAGGCAATGTCAATAATCATCATAAAACACTCATCAAATAACATAATCCACAATAACAATTATTGGAATTCTATAAAAAATATAAGCTAGAAATCCAATTTGAAAGAAAACCCCAAAAAAATTATTAAGAATAATAATATAAAATATAATAATGGTAAATTAAAAAAAAGAATGCTTAGCTTTGTGTTAAATTTGCTGTTAAATGTAAAACAAAAAAACAAAATAAAATGAAACCATTAAAAACCAAAACAAATAATTATTGTAATGATACCATATGTTAATATTGATTGAAATGGAAACAAAAAAAATATGAAATGATATTATTATGAAAACAAAATGAAACAACTAACAATTGACATTTACAGAATAAAATAATGCATAAACAACAACAATTTAATGGTATGATAATGTGGAAAACCCCCCAAAAAAGAAACAGTAATAAATTAATTATAATTTTAAAATAAAAAAAACTGACAAACTATACAAAAAAATAAATAAAAATAATTAAAAAACAAAAAATATCAGTGTGTTGTATTTATTTATTTTAATCAAGTTTTTTTTCAAACGACTCTCGGTTTTTCTTTCAACAAACAACTCTCTCAGTGTATCAACAAGTTTTTCGAACTGAACATACTCCTTACGTCCATATCAGCGTTATGTGGTATCCGATGGAGTTGCAATTTTCGAATTTCGAAAAAAGCTGAGTTGTGCTAGGTTTGTGCCCATTTGTGCCGAAAATTATTTATATAAATTATTTATTATTTTTTTCGAAAAAATGTTGACAGAATTGCAATTTTCGAGTTTCGAAAAAATTTAAGTTGTGCTGAATTGTGCTCATTTGCGCCGAAAAAATTTTTTCGACATCTCGTACCATTTTCGAAAAAACCGATATTTTCGAATACATGATAGAATTGCAATTTTCGAATTTCGAAAAAAAAACAAAAGTGAATCCATCTCTATCCCTTCTAGTTTAGGAGATATCACGATTTTTTTATAGGTGTACTTTTGATGCTCTATCACTTCTAGTTTCGGAGATATTACGACTTTTCTATAAGTGTACTTTTAATGCCCTATCTCTTTTAGTTGCGGAGATATCACGACTTTTCTATAAGTGTACTTTTAATGCTCTATCTCTTCTAGTTTCGGAGATATCACGACTTTTCTATAAGTGTACTTGTAATGCTCTATCTCTTCTGGTTTCGGAGATATCACGTAATTTTGGCATGATTGTAACTAATGTCCCTTTGTAGACAATTTGGCTAGAAAATTCTAGTTTTTGAAGTTATTTTTCAAATAATTACCATTCTGATTACTTAGTCGTTTTCAACGCTCATTTTAAAAATGCCCATTTTTCGTTTTCCGCTAAAATTTCAGAATAACGGTAATGTATACGGGATATTTTTGTATGCATTCTTAAAGACATCTTTTCAGTCTACAAAATTGTGTTTTGAATTGTTAAAAAATCTCAACTCGTTTCCAAATTATCAACGTTTACATTTTTTATTTCAGGTTGCATCATTTTCAGTGACAGTCACTGTATCTTGAACGGGGCAACAAATTTGATCTAAAACTGATACCGATCCAAAAGTTATACTATGACCCACTAAAGTGACTAGTAAGCGCTATATCAATCAACAATATATAACCCCCAAAATAAGATTAACTTCCATAATGGACTATATCGGTCCATTCCTTCAAGTACCTCCTCCGCAACATTTTGAACTTTAATCCTATTCCACATTTTTGTCGGCAAGTTCAAATGTCCAAAAAGAGCCACAAATTTTCGAAAATATCGGTATTTTCGAAAATGGTAGGAGATATCAAAAAATTTTTGCGGCACAAATTAGCACAACTTTTGTTGTTTTCGAAATTCGAACATTGCAATTCTGCCATGTATTCGAAAATGGTACGAGATATCGAAAAAAATTTTGCGGCACAAATGAGCACAACTTAAATTTTTTCGAAATTGGAAAATTGCAATTCTGTCAACATTTTTTTCGAAAAAAAATCTTTTGTCGAATATCTCAGCAATTTTTCGAATTTCGAAAAAAAATTGTCGGCACAAATGGGCACAAACCATGGCAGAACTACCAGGTAGTGGTATCACACCAGCTGATCGAATATGAAAAGTCAAATCCCTTTATAAAAAAATATTTTTGTTGTAATTTCCCCAACAACATAAAGAAAGTTTTGACATAACATATTCAAAATTTTACGATGCTACTACCTGGTAATTGTGCCATGGCACAAACCTAGCACAATTCAGCACAACTCAGCTTTTTTCGAAATTCGAAAATTGCAATTCCATCGTATACCACATATCAGCATTGCCAGTATTTTTATACCCTCCACCATAGGATGGGGGTATATTAAGTTTGTAACTACTCGAAATAATCATTGTGAAATAATCGTCAAACAAAAGTCGAAAAATCAGTTCTGCCATTTTTACCAGCAGAAATTTTGCTGGTAGCCTGTGGTAGAAGAGAAAGTCATTTTCGCTCTCTCTCTCCACTCTCACTCTCTTAAAAATTGCTTCCAGTTTTGCCACTTTTTGGGGTTAAGGAACGCTTTGTAGGTTAAAAATGGTAACAAATGGCAAAAATGGTAACCTCAGGTAAGTAAAGGAACACAGCTTATATTCCTGATCAGCGTGTAATTCTACATCCATATAGCCATGTCCGTCCGTCTGTGGACATCACTCTAGCGTCCAAACGGATTGACGTAGATGGATGCATTTTTGGGAAATTATAACCGGGCTATGTACATAGGTCCACGCTTTCGTATAGCCCCCATACAAAATGACGCGTGACGCGTCGTCGTTTTAAGGAATTTTTAAGATATTTGTCCTATTTTACCACCGAATTGGTTGTAATTTGGTATTTTGTGTCTCCAGAGGCCAAAAAATATTCCTACCAAAGTTGGGTTATATAGGTCCACGTTTTGGTATAGCCCCATATAAGGCCCCATATAAAGTACGCGTCATTTTAATATATTTTGAATGTATTAGACCCATTTGACTACAGAATTGGTTGTAATTTGGTATTTTGTGTCTTCAGAGGCCAGAAAACATTCCTACCAAAGTTGGGTTATATAGGTCCACGTTTTGGTATAGTCCCCACATAAGACCCCTTATAAAGTACGCGTCATTTTAATATATTTTGAATGTATTAGACCCATTTGACCAAAGAATCGGTTGTAACTTTGTATTTTGTGTTTCCAGAGTCTAACAAACATTTCTACCATAAAATGTTTATATAGGTCCACGTGTTGATATAGCCCCCATAATACAATATCTCCCGATTTTCGATATTTTGAACGTTTTAGCCTCATTATCACACCGATATAGCTGAAATTTGGTATTTAGTCTTCTTTAGGCGTATTAAACTTTCCCCCAGAAATTTGTAGGTATAGGTCCACGCCATCATATAGCCCCCATAGAACGGTACCTTCCGAATTTCGGTATTTTGAAGGTAGTGGCCACATTAATCCACCGAAATGGCTGAAATTTGTGGTGGAGGGTATAAAAAGTTCGGCCCGACCGAACTTAACGCTTTTCTTACTTGTTTTTTTCTTTTGGTAACAGAAAAAATGAGTTACAGAATCCCACTACTGGATTCGCCTAGCACAATTTTTACAATCCCACGGCAGCGGGTTCTTTGTACCGAATTGACCCGGGACCACACAACATCAGCGTTCCGGCCAGCAGCTGCCACCTCAGTGTACATGTGTTTGTATTTGTTTCGTTTTTCTGTGCTGGGAGCGGCATATCCCGGAATGTCTGCTCCGGATTCTTTTGGTCCGTGCCGGAACGGAGGAAAACCCAGGACCAATATATTTGTGCTCGGTTTGTCACATCCGCTTCTTCACCCATATCCAATCTTCGGTGAGATGCAATAGATGTCAGGAGTGGGTGCATTTAAGGGGTTGCTCCGGACTTGTCCACGCGAGGGACTACGATAGGGGCTATGTTGCTGCATGCTGCGCGAACACAGCCCCCAGTGAGTCGTCGTCGTCGGATTACGAAACTCCCCCGCAGTTCCCCCAACAGCAGCCGCACGCGCAGCATTTAACACCAGCCGTTGTTGTTCCAATCCCAAAAAATGCATTCTTTTTGCAATTTAATTGCAATTGGTTCCGAGGTAAGATCGATGAAATATAGGACTTTATGAATCGGAAGAAGATCAAGGTCGCGGCTGTGCAGGAAACCATGCTGAACGACCACAGCTCAGTACGTTGTGATGGTTACAACGTAATAAGGAAGGATCGCACCAGATGTGGAGGTGGGGGATTAGCTTTCCTTTTGCACCAGTCTGTTCAATACAGACCTATCTCGCTTGAGCCTACCTCTAACGACCCGTATATGGAATGTTTGGGGGTAGCAGTCAGGTGTGGAACTGCCGAGATAGAGTTGCTGATCAGACCATCTCCCCATAATTGTCTCCATCAGCAGACCACCCGATTTCATTACCTCTGAACGCCGCACATTCGTCAATCATGGGAAAGCTGATTGGCCGAGTTTCAGAGAGTTCACCAATCACCGCTTCAAAGAATTGCCCAATCCTTCTGATGTTCGGGTAGAAGAAAGGACGTTCCGAGACATCATCAATGCTGCAGCCGCTCGCCATATACCTGCTAGTCGAATACACGAAGTAAGACCAAATTTCCCAACAGAGGCGACGGGATTAGCAAATGAGCGTGATGAGCTTCGTCGAACCAACCCCGACGACCCCAGAGTCAGGGAGCTGACACTGGAAGTTAACAGGCTGGTCGGCGAACATAAGCGGAACAAGTGGTTAAATCATCTGAAGAGTTGCAACATTGGAGCCGGTATAAGTAAATTGTGGACAACGGTTAAGTCACTCTCGAACCCCAGAAGGAGGGATGACAGGACCTCAGTCACGTTTGGCGACGTTACTTCGACTGACCCGAAGAGGTGTGCAAGTTACTTCAATCGACTGTTTGTCGAGCAACCCGAGAGTGACAGGGCGAACAGAAGAGTGTTACGTCGCATTAGATCTCTTCCTGCCGATGATGAACCACCACAGTTTACAATGGATGATGTTGCGAATGCCATCAGGAACGCTAAATCATCCAAAGCGTTGGGGCCTGACGGAATTTCCATGGTAATGTTGAAACAGCTGTATGAGCCGGGAGTGGACTATCTCACTAAAGTTCTCAACCTGTCGCTAGCCACCCTTATTGTTCCCGAAGTCTGGAAAATGGGCAGGGTGGTCCCGCTACTGAAGCCAGGCAAGAATGCCAGCAAAGGTGAATGGTACAGGCCGATTTCGCTTTTGTCACCTGTAGCGAAGACCCTTGAGGCCTTAGTCCTCCCCAGCATTAAAAATAGCTATCAAGTTGCCGATCATCAGCATGGATTCCGTAAGCAGCACAGCACGACAACAGCGCTGCACGCCATCTCAACACATATTTGTCGAGGACTCAACCAGGAGCGGTCGTGTGATAGAACAGTGATGGTGGCGCTTGACTTATCAAATGCCTTTGATACTGTCAAGCACTCCACGTTGTTCGAAGACATCGACACACGGACACAGTTGCTAAGACCATAAGCAGTTATTGTGTGAATGCAGTCATCGGAGCACATCCCCCATCTATCGCAGCTGAAGAGCGTCAGCTGCCACGACAAACCAGAGTAGTTTTGGATCAATTACGCTCGGGATACTGCAGTCGCCTAAATTCCTATTGGCCGAGAATCGATCGCACCGTGCAAGACATCTGCCCAGTATGCGGCATGGGCCCGCACGATACTAGGCATCTATTCAATAGCCCCGCTAAGCCTACTCATCTGACTCCAGTGGATCTGTGGTTACATCCCATCGAAGTAGCCAACTTCCTGGAACTGGAGATAGACCCAGAGCCAGATTGAACAGGAGAAGGAACATACAAACATAATAATAAAACACTGTTACAACAACAACAGCACAACTTTTCTTCCATACATTGGGAATTTTCAACTTTACTCGTTATTCGCTAAAAATTAAAAAAAAGTCTTATCATTTCCACACAAAAAAAATTGTCAATTCTGTAAATTGTGCTGAATTGTGCTCGCCTAGCATACATTTTTTCTTGAAAAACATTATTTGCGATTTTAACGAGTAGAGATGAAAATTTGCAGTGAAAGGCGAAAAATGTATGATAGGCGAGCACAATTTACAGAATAAAAAATTTTTTCATTTTCAGCGAGTAGTTTCGAGTTTCGGAGATACCACGCCTTTTTTATATGTGTACTTTTAATGCTCTATCTCTTCTAGTTTCAGAGATATCACGACTTTTCTATAAGTGTACTTTTAATGCTCTATCTCTTCTAGTTTCGGAGATATCACGACTTTTTTATAGGTGTACTTATAATGCTCTATCTCTTCTAGTTTCGGAGATATCACGACTTTTCTATAAGTGTACTTTTAATGCTCTATCTCTTCTAGTTTCGGAGATATCACGACTTTTCTATAAGTGTACTTTTAATGCTCTATCTCTTCTAGTTTCGGAGATATCACGAATTTTCTATAAGTGTACTTTTAATGCTCTATCTCTTCTAGTTTCGGAGATATCACTACTTTTCTATAAATGTACTTTTAATGCTCTATCTCTTCTAGTTTCGGAGATATCACGACTTTTCTATAAGTGTACTTTTAATGCTCTATCTCTTCTAATTTCGGAGATATCACGACTTTTCTATAAGTGTACTTTTAATGCTCTATCTCTTCAAGTTTCGGAGATATCACGACTTCCTATAAGTGTCAGGGAAAAATTCTTTTTTTGTGTGGAAATGATAAGGTTTTTTCATTTTCAGCGAGTAACGAGTAAAGTTGGAAATGTATGGAAGAAAAATTGTGCTAGGCGAATCCAACTCAGTACAAACAAGTAAAAAAAGTATCAGTCGGCTTGGCCGACAGAGATATACCCTCAGCCTGTGTATATTGAAACAATTTTTTCCCATAAAACGTAGGTATTTAGAGGGTTTTAAAAATTTTGAACGCATGAACCGACAAATATGTTGATTAGATTAAAGAGCAGAAGTTTTGCGGGGGAATTACTTAAAAGAATGGATCAACATTGACCATTATGGAAGTCGATCTCCAGCCACTACATACGTTGCCATAGGGGGGTTTTACTCCCTTTGTGCTGTCTGCTTAAGAAGTGTGGTTTTGCCCCTGAAAAAACTTTTACCATCATAATTGAGGCAGCGAATGCAAGTTGCTTCAACAAAAATAAAAGTGATTCGATAGCAGTAGGCCTATTCTGTAACTTTTATCGATTGAAAAGTTGTTAAATTTTCTTTTGTTTTTGTAACAACTACAAAACAAACAAATGAAATTGTTGTAAAATAAACAATGAGTAAAGTTGTTAAAAAGTTACTGAATAGGGGGGCAGGTCTTAAAGTGAACTTATCCGAAATTTTGTTTGGGAGGTACTGGATGAAGTGGACAAATATAGTCCATATTTGGACCTGATCTATAACTCGTAGATATATTAAGATGTGTTAAGTATGGACCAATTCGGCCACTCCCTTCAAAAGTTACCGTACGAATAATTTTTCCGAATATTTTTGAAATTTTGTGGGGGAGCTACCTGAAGGAGTGGACCGATATGGCTTATCTTCGAACTTAAACTATGTTTGGACAAAACATTACTAAGGCCAAAATTTGGACCCAATCAGCAGATCCGTTGGAGAGTTATCTTGCGCTCCAACCACCCCACATGGTGTCATATTGGTTTTGTGAAACTTCCAAGCTATTTTCTCAGGAAGTTTGGACTTGCCCCTGCTGAAACTTGTACCGTCGTATGGGGGGCAGTGAATACAAGTTGCTAAAACAAAAACCAAAGCGATTCGAGAGCAGGTCCTAAACTGAACTTATCCGAAATTTTGTGTGGGAGGTACCCGAAGGAGTAGACCTATTGAGTCCATATTGGAACCTCATTTAAGTCTGGTACATATTTGACGTTGAGCAAAGTATGAACCAAATCGGTTACCCCCTTAAAGAGTTATCGTGCGCACAAATTTTCCGAACTTTTTCGAACTTTTGTGGGGGAGGTACCGGAAGGAGTGGACCGATATAGCCCATCTTCGAACTTAAACTAAGTTTGGGCAAAATATTACGAAAGCCAAAATTTGAACCGAATCGGTTCATAGGTTCGAGAGTTATTGTGCGCTCCAGCCAGCAGGACAGACAGACGGACGGACATGGCTAGATCGACTCCAAATTGTCTGAAACACATTTCGTCCAAACATACTTGGGGTCTAAAACCATTATTTCGATGAGGCACATTTTTATCGTATCAAAGTGTATATACCCTCCTTAGCCTAAAGGCTGAGGGTATAAAAAGATCATCCCGATATTTGCATATTACAGAAATTATAGTGATTTTTCATACAAAATACTCGTTTTTCGAAATTGCCATATCTTGAAAACGGTTAGAGATATTGAAAAAATTTAAACGCCACAAGTTGGCACAAATTGAGTAGAATTCAGCACAACTTTTGTTTTTTCGAAATTCGAAAATTGCAATTCTGTCATGTATTCGAAAATATCGATTTTTTCGAAAATGGTACGAGATATCGAAAAATGAGCACAATACAGTACAACTTAAATTTTTTCGAAAATCCAAAATTGCAATTCTGTCAACATTTTGTCGAATATCTCAGCTATTTTTTCGAATTTCGAAAAGAAAAATTTGTCGGGCACAAACCTAGCACAACTCAGCTTTTTTCGAAATTCGAAAATTGTAATTCCAGCGTATACCACATATCAGCGTTGCCAGTATTTTTATACCCTCCACCATAGGATGGGGGTATATTCAGTTTGTAACTACTCGAAATAATCATTGTAGACCCCACAAACTATATATATTCTTGATCAGCGTGCAATTCTACATCGATATAGCCATGTCCGTCTGTGGACATAACTCTAGCGTCCAAACGGATTGACGTAGATGGATGAAATGTTGGGAAAATGAAACCGGGCTATGTAGGTCCACGCTTTCGTATAGCCCCCATACAAAATGACGCTTGACGCGTCGTCGTTTTAAGGAATTTTTAAGATATTTGTCCCATTTTACCACTGAATTGGTTGTAATTTGGTATTTTGTGTCTCCAGAGGCCAAAAACATTCCTAGCAAAGTTGGTTTACATAGGTCTACGTTTTGGTAAAGCCCCCATATAAAGTACGCGTCGTTTTGATATATTTTGAATGTACTATTAGCCCCATTTGACAACAGAATCGGTTGTAACTTTGTATTTTGTGTGTTCCAGAGGCTAAGAAACATTTCTACCATAAAATGTTTATATAGGTCCACGTTTTGATATAGCCCCCATAGGACGATATCTCCCGATTTTCGGTATTTTGAAGGTTTTGGCCTCATATCACACCGAGATGGCTGAAATTTTGTATTTAGTCTTCGTTGGTGCTATAAAACTTTTCCCCAGAAATTTGTAGGTATAGGTCCACGCCATCATATAGCCCCCATAGAACGGTACCTTCCGATTTTCGGTATTTTGAAGGTTGTGGTGGAGGGTATAAAAAGTTCGGCCCGACCGAACTTAACGCTTTTCCTACTTGTTTAGCCTCTTTTCGCCAACTTGTCCAAAATGTTTCCCCAAAATTTCCAGATTTTATTGAATTCCCTAAAAAAATAAAAATTCCCAAACATTTTTAACAAATAATTACAAAAAAAAACAAAAGTAGTTTTATTTTACTATTGAAATTCATTTCATGCGTTTTGTTTGACATAATTGACTTAAAAATAAGAAAACATCAACAAAAAGTTTGTACTAAATAATACTTGAAAAAATTGTACATTGAAATTCAATTCAATTGGTTCCAAACTTGTAAAGTATAGAATACTTTACTTCTATATCAATTAAATTAACGATATTGAAAAACTTCACTTTCAAATGAAGTTGAACCTGCTGCATCTCTATATATAAAAACCATTACACCAAAATGTGTTTAAATCATTAGAAGAATTATCTTCAAATATGTCATTCCAATTTACGAGGGATAACTTTCTCCATTGCGATTCGTAAACACCCATAGAGGTTCTATTTTGGTTGACCCATTGAATTCAGCAAACATTGGGGGAAAATTGCTTGTAAGTTTTCAACATTTGTAGAATTCTGTAAAGCTGGGTACACATTGTCAGTTTTGAATGACAGCTTTGTTGTTGCTTGCTAGTGTAACCGTTCATTTTCGGCATTCATCATGCAACCACAAAATATTTTGTGGTTGCTGGACGGTTGGACCGTTATCGATAATTGCAAAAAATCGTCATTCAAAACTGACAATGTGTACTGTACTTAACTCATTTTTTGAGTTACCGATAAAAATCGGTACAATTGACAGTTGAAATCCATTCGATTTCGTAAATGTAAACATACTATATGTCAAATAAATCCCCATAAAGAAAGTTAACCCGGCAAAAGCTGTAATGTGTTTTTCTATGACTGTGATAATGCTTTTCTAATGCTTGGTTTACATTTACGAAATCCACTCGATTTCAACTGACAATTCCATTGATTAAACGTCAAACGAAATCCAATGGATTTCAGATGAGTTTTCATTTGACGTATACGCAAAGGAATTGACAGTTGAAATCAAGTGGATTTTGTAATGTAAGCCAAGCATAACTGAACATGCGACATTAATGTTATCACTAAAACTCTACCGCAGCACTTAATGAAGGCAAACCCACTGAACATATGCCACAGTAATGGGTGTTTTACACGATATGTAATTTTACATATGTATGTGTTGTCACTTTGCGTATACATTTTGTATATAAAAAGTGACAACTCATATGTAAAAAACATATCGTGTAAAGCACCCATAATTCATACAACGTTATTAAGTCTGTCTGGTTACTTTCCCAGCAAGAATTGTCCAGCAAGAACTTTCTCAGAGAGTAAGGGGTTTTTATTCTCTTTTGCTAGAAAATGTTAAAAAGTAAACAGACACCTTCCCAGCAAAAACCAGCAAGCAATCAGCTGACTTGCCAAAACGGAACAAATTGTCCGCCAACAAAGGAAGCAAACACGTTGTATTTTATTAAAAATAAAAAAGAAAATGAAACAAAAAAGTATTTTTCCACTCTACAAATTTGTTCTCCATAAAACAATACAATTAGACTATGTTATTTCCACAATAAAATTGTTTTTAATGTTCACAAACATAAATCACCAAAAGACTAAAAACGGCTGATTGATTGTTTTCAGGAAGAAGAAGAGCTTGCAAGTGCTTGCTAGAAGAAATTTGTCCAGCAAGAATTTGCAAGCTCTCAGTGAAAGAACTGTCAAAATGTCTCTCTCGAATCGCTCTCTTTTGCTGGTTTTTTGTGTTAACAGACGACTTCCAGCAACAATTGGTGCAAATTGTTACAAATTTTAGGGTAACCAGACACAGCTATTGTTTACATATGAATTCCAAACTATTGGCCTGTTCCAGAACTGCAAGAATTAATTTGACTACTTTTTCCGATAACATAAAGGAAAAAATCTTATAATATTGTATCCGACAATATTACAAGGCAATTCAAGGCCATCTATATGTAATTTGCACCAAGAATTCCGCGGAGTCTATTCACTTCCTGAGAAATCTGAGGAAAAACGTGCGTTTATCGACGTTCAGGAAGGTATATTTCGCACAAAAACAACTTCAAAGCCTTCTAGGGTCTCCAGATTTGCCATCTGATACGAATTTTGTGCTTTTTATAAAGTACAATAGCTAAAAACGCAACAAATTAAGCAAGGCTCAGCTTTAACGAGGTATATAAGAAATTTGACCCTAAATAACCGCATTTGACCCCCAAAAATTATTTTCTTTTCTCTAAAATATATCTCAGACACCTAGAGACATTCGCCAAAACTAAAAAATGTATAAATTTTGCTACTAATTCCATAAATTTTACGATAATACTCGTATTTCCTTGGGGTGTATGTATACTTTTCTGTGTTGTGAAAATTGAATTTCTTTAATTGTATTAAATATACGTATTAGAATAAATTAAATTAAAATAAAATAAATAAAATTAAAATAAATTTGTGTAATTATGGTTATTTTGTCACCAAGGAGCCACACAGTGCAGTTGTTGCTGTAAAAAACCCAACGATTTAGCCAAAACTGCATTTTTGTAGGGTGTATGTATACTTTTCTGTGTCACTGTATGTCTTTGAAGTGTGTGTTCAGTGAGAGTTAACAAAAAAGACTGATTTCATAAATGCAGTTTTGATGTGTCAAATGACATCGTCGCTAGAGTTGCGCCAAAGGAACTATCAGGGCAATCATGAACAAAAATTCCGTGCTGAATTTGTTCCCTTTCCCCAATTTCACAATTTTTTATTTTCAAAAAAGGTAAAATTTTTTGTCGATTCAACGAGAATATTCCATAATTAAGTGATTCTAGTAGTTTCCAACCTTTTAAAATATTGATTTTAAAAGAATTTCGCTTTTTAAAATTATTTTCCATGCAGAAAATTCCGAGGGAAATATTCTTGATTGCCCTGATTATAGATTTAGGAAAATACCACTTCAATGTGAGAGGAAGTTTATTGCATTGGTCTTTTCCTAAAGAAAGATTCATCGTAGATGGCTATTCCCACAGAAAAGTTCATCGGTGATGACTTTCGCCACAGAATAAATCATCGGAGATTATTTTTTCCTATAGAAAACTCATCGTTGAGGACTTTTCCTTCAGAAAAAAATCATCGGTGATCACTTTTTGCATAGAAAGTCTCGTCACAAAGTTTTCTTGTTACCACCAAGGCATATTAATATAAGGTAAATGCATGAATTACAACAACTAACAAATTTACAAAAACAACATTGTTTTTATAGAAAATTTAATGTCAAAGAAAATATTGAATAATGGGGTCGTTCTAAAAATTTCTCAGGAAAACCATAAATACATTTTGAAAATCGTCTAAAATAGAACAAATTTGAATTAAAATGTAAATATGAAGCATTCAGAACTATCGTAGGTCATTATTATTACACGTTTTCGATAAAAATAAGTATTTTATGGTAGCAAATTTCGAAGTTTCAAATTTCATGATTAGACCCTAAACCAAATTTACAAAAAAAGGTGTGTTCCTTTACTCAATAATTTGTACAAATTTGTACAAGTCCAGTAACTTCTTGTAAACGACTAAGGTCTTTTGTATTGTACTGGAGGGTAAACGAACAACATCCAGTAACAATTTGTACAAATTTTGAGTAAACGAACAAACATAAAAAGAAAAATTCAGCTGATTGTCACTTCTACCTTACTAGGCGTTTACACAAGACAGTCTATCTGCAAATACAACTCAACAACACATACAGTGAATCACAGTCATTTTTACATTAGTGTCTTAACTTAATTATAAGCTCTGTTCCAGAACTAAAAAGTTTTTACAATTTTTACCACTTTTACACATTTTGCGTTCCCGTACACAAAATTTATATGAAAATCGTTTGCGACTTTTACAACTTTTACGAGTTTTACCACTTTATAAAGTACGGGAACAGGCCAATAATGAAATAAAATTAATGAAATTCAGGTAAATTTAGATAAAATAAAAATGGTTAACAACATCGATTTCTACCTCACAGTGAAAAGTATGCACTCTAAAAGTTTCATGAAACAAAAAGGATTTTTTGGGGTTTCAGCCCTTGGTACGACATCCTTTGTTATCCTTTACAGTTTTTAGCCTCTTTGGCAAAGATTTAACTAAGTTTTCGGGGTAAGATATCGGAATTTTTCCCCAATTCTTCTTGCAAGGCATATTTCAGGGTTCCTATACTTTAGATGTTACGATTTTTTATATTTGTCTCCAAAATACTCCATAAATTATCTATAGGATTCAAATCCGGGGATCGGGGAGGTGTTTGAATCACTTTTGGACAGTTACATAGCATCCATTTTGGAAAAATATGTGATTTGTGCTCGGGCTCATATACTGATAAAATTGGAAAGTTGTCACAAATCCCATTTTTTCAGCGCCTAAATTTCAAATTATCCTTTCAGAATGTTTAAATAATACATATTATCCTTAACTCCTTCGATAAAGACACGATTTCCTGCACCGGAAGCACTCATACAATGCCATACCACAACAGAGTCTCCTCTGTGTTTTACTGTTGAAATTGTGTGTTTAGGGTCCAAGGCGGTATTTGCCCTATGACATACCTTAATTGGTCCATATGACCAAAACAGGCTGCCAACGAAAGCAATGAAGACAACTTTAACCTGTTTTGGTCACTGTGAGGTAGAAATCGATGTTGTTTAACCCATGGTATAAGTAAAGAGGTAGATTTAAATGAAAAAAATCTATAGAACCCTTGTTTTTCTTGAATTCCTAAAACTTCAAAATAAAAGCAACAAGTGGGTTTGTTTACAATCCATTTTCTGAGCATTTTATAAAAAACGCGAAAAATGAATGAAGAGTTAAGTTTTCTCAACATAATCGAGTTTTGAATATGATAAACTGATTGTTTCAATGCAAATCTCAAAAATTTCTTCCATACAAATGGTCAAATTGTTTGGCATATTATTCAAACACCACACACACATACACAGTTTGTTAGTTTGTTTATATTGTTTTGAAGTTTTACTAGGCGTTTACACACAGACAGTATTGGCAAGACAATAGCAAAGTTGCAAACCATTTTCACCAATACATTCATAATTTTCTCTATACATATTTAAAAATTTATAAATGTATTTGTGAAAAAGGTTTGTATTTTTGCTATTGTCTTGCCAATACTGGCATTTGTAAACGCAGGGTTAGGCATACTCGAATGAAAAATTTAAATTGACATAAAGCTTTGGCTAACCTTTCTTATTAAACCATTTTTATTTTATCTAAATTTACCTGAATTTCGTTAATTTTATTTTATTATATTTATGTTAAGACACTAATGTAAAAATATTAAAAGGAATGAAATCGCTATCATTAACCAATTCTTAGCAATCGCAGTTTTAATGAAAGAAACTGAAGTGGATACTTTTGACTGTGATTCACTGTACATAGATTTGTCGGCTGTCTCCCAGCTGTCCATCATTTTTTTAAAGACAGCCGGGTTAACATATTTTTGACATTTTTTGTAAAAATAATTGAGATAATAATTGAAATGTGTTGAAAACAAAAGAACATGAAGAAAAACAAAATATGTGAAAGGAAAACAAAAAAAATCGACGATTTTCATTCATAATTCTACAAATGTTCTTGCAGTTGTCTGGACGCCCACGTTACACAGGCAAGTTTTGGGGTTTTGACAATCAATACATGTACTCAACTGTCCTGTCATGTGTAAACGCAGGGTTATATAAATATGCCTCGGTTAGGGGTAGTTTACACTATATGTAAATGTCATCTGACACGAAATAAAAATATTCCATATCTACCCACGGAGGCAATGTGGAGACGTAGTTTTTTTACATTTTTGCTGGTGTGGACGCACAGAGTAAATCGCGTAAGGAAAATCTCCAATATTGCACATATTAGCGAATATATAACGATGGGAAATTTCATGTCATATGACATTTACATATAGTGTAAACTACGCCTTAGCACTATTCACTGAACACATATGGTCTGTTCCTTTATGGGTAGTTTACACGGTATGTTTTTACATATGAGTTGTCACTTCTCCCACACAAAATGTATATGCAAAGTGACAGCTCATATGTAAAAAACATATCGTGTAAAGTACCCATTACTTTTGAAATCTGCTTCCATATGAATTGTATGGTGTCTGAAGTAAAGGAACGCTTTTCGAGTAAAAAGTTGTAAAACTTGAAGATTCTTGCACGTAAAGGAACAGAGCTATACTTAAATGTTGAAAATGTGAGTCTTCACTAAACCACTCGTATGCGGGGCATACACTATGGGCATGCACGACAGCATTTGTAATAGTATTAGTAAATTTTGAAGTTTTTGTCAATGTATTTGGGAGTAGTTTTGGCAGGATTGAAATCAAAATAGTTTTGATTTTGTAAATGAACCCCTTTCAATCCGATGAATTTTGTTTATTTTCCAAGTAACCAACAAATAATTTTTGAAAACAATAAATATTATTTGTGAGGAAATTAAAAAAATTGGAAAACTTCAACCCAAAATCGAGTTTTGGAGGAAAATTCATCATTTTTGGAATATGGATTGAAGGAATGCCACACACTATTCAATCACACATGTACACAAGGGTTCATTTGGCAGTGCAGTTTGGCAGTATAGTGTATGCCCCGCAGTACAAAGTGATAGTTAATTTCACTGAACATACCCCACAGTAAACAGCGTTCTTTGCAAAGTTCCATCAGCTGTTGTTGTTTTTCTTAATTTTTGTATTTTGATACCCATCTTTATCGAATATTTTCATATCTTCGTTACATTATTCACGCGGCTCACGTTGTTGTTATTTTTGTTTTGGTTATTCGCATTTATCGTTCGATCTTTTTTGTCTTACTCATTCGTCTCGTCCGTTGAACACCTTATTCAACCAAAGTGAACCAAGGTTCATTACGAAAAACTCTGCTATGCAAAACATGGGAGAAGCACGTTCAGTCGTTCATTCTTTCAGTCAGCAACAACAAGCTCGATGTTGAGTTAACTTAAAATATTAAATAAAAGTTCAGAAATTAATAAAATAAAACAATATCCAACGCAAGCCAAAGGATTAACACAGCCAATATGAAACAGGAATTGAGTGATAAACGTGATTTAAGGCCTTTCGTTTATGGCGGATTAGCATCTATTATTGCGGAATTTGGTAAGTATTTTGTTGGTGTTCTTTTTTTTTATTTAACAAATATATGTAAAAATTATTAAAGAACATTGCAGTAATTGAAACAAACAATGCATGACGCAATCTAAATTATAAAACAGCAAATTATTGATCGGGACAATACAGAGATGGCAACAATTTGGGTAAATTATAAAACAGCAAATTATCGATTGGGACAATACGGGATATGGTGTAGAAGGCCCTTCAAAACATGCCATGTTTTAGTGGGTGGTAGTGAAAAAATGTAAACATATTTGTCTTCAATTTGTTGTTGTTAAGGGGGTTTAATGTCTAAATTGTTTAATAATCTATAAGAGGGAAGTTTTTGCAAAGACCATCAACCAGCGCCTGCCATGTGAATGCCGTGTCTCGTGTTTCGTGTTCTTATCAACTAATTTTGTTGTCTGATTTATTACAAAGCGCTGCTGCTGACGGAACACGGGGGTATTATTGTCTTTGCTTGTGTATGAAATTAATGTACTCACGTAGATAGGATAGGTGTTCTTCCACTTACTGTTTGTTTACATGTACCAAATGCAAAATTATAAAATTATATAGGGTATAAGTGTTATATAGTATATGAGTTTTTTTGCAAGATTATTTATCAGATGTTTCTTTCTATTTTAGGCACGTTTCCAATTGATACAACAAAAACTCGCCTACAGATCCAAGGTCAAAAGCATGATAAAACTTTTTCCCAGCTACGTTATCGTGGCATGACAGATGCTATGATAAAAATAAGTCGTGAAGAAGGCTTAAAAGCATTGTATTCAGGGTAAGGGGCAAACATTTCTTACATATTTTTTATTACAAAGATTAAATGTCAGTTTAATTTTCGTTAGAGCCATTTACATTGCCTTGCTGATTCTGAATATTTCTTTCATCACATCTTTTGCTTTGATTGGCTGGTTAACTGAAATAATTAAATCTAATAATACTACCTAGACAATTACTACCACAAAAGTGCCCTGAACAATAATTAACCACCGTTTATTATAGCCAATAACGATTAAATTTCAAAAGTCCATTTGCAGCTAATCAAAAATTTGTTTATAGACCCAAATGATAATGGCAAAGAATTAAGAATGAAAAAATAGATTCGTAGTGAAAATTATGATTAGTCATGATCAAACACGTCTATCCCAAAACATCCCACAAGTCAATGTCATAAACAAAACAAATGCCAAAAGAACTGGGCATTCTCCATCTATCTACAATGGCAGGCAGTCAGTCGTTATCAAATAAAATCTTCAAAAATGGGGCTTATTGACCACCACCACCACCTTGCAATTGGAATAATTTATAAAAATAACATTTAATGTGGAAATATAGTAACGTAAGATTTTTGTTTATTTCACTTGCTGCACGATAAGCAAGCAAGCCAAAGTGTTGTTGAGATGTGACGTGAATCAGCGACTGTAAACAACAACTGCACATGTTTACAATAATCTAGAATTATTTTGTTCGCACCGAGACAGTAATATTTGTTTGTTATAAAGTTGTTTACATCGGGGTAATGATGCGGTTTCATTTACCTCAAATCAGCAGACCCCCCAAGAAATGAAACTTGAGCAATTTGAAACTAAGTAATGAGAAAATAAACGGAAAATAAAAAGCAGCTTTGGAAGTGAATGAAATTGACATTATACGTGTCCACTGTGGTCATCAATAAGGGATAGATGCCCACTGTGGTCATCTAAAAAGCGATAGATGCCCACTGTGACCATTTCTAAATCGATAGATGTCAACTTGGTCATCTATAAAGAAATGGATGCCCACAGTGGTCATCTATAAGGCGATAGATGCCCACTGTGGTCACCTATAAGGCGATAGATGCCCACTGTGGTCATCTATAAGGCGATAGATGCCCACTGTGGTCATCTATAAGGCGATAGATGCCCACTGTGGTCATCTATAAGGCGATAGATGCCCACTGTGGTCATCTATAAGGCGATAGTTGCCCACTGTGGTCATCTATAAGGCGATAGATGCCCACTGTGGTCATCTATAAGGCGATAGATGCCCACTGTGGTCATCTATAAGGCGATAGATGCCCACTGTGGTCATCTATAAGGCGATAGATGCCCACTGTGGTCATCTATAAGGCGATAGATGCCCACTGTGGTCATCTATAAGGCGATAGATGCCCACTGTGGTCATCTATAAGGCGATAGATGCCCACTGTGGTCATCTATAAGGCGATAGATGTCCACTGTGGTCATCTATAAGGCGATAGATGCCCACTGTGGTCATCTATAAGGCGATAGATGCCCACTGTGGTCATCTATAAGGCGATAGATGCCCACTGTGGTCATCTATAAGGCGATAGATGCCCACTGTGGTCATCTATAAGGCGATAGATGCCCACTGTGGTCATCTATAAGGCGATAGATGCCCACTGTGGTCATCTATAAGGCGATAGATGCCCACTGTGGTCATCTATAAGGCGATAGATGCCCACTGTGGTCATCTATAAAGCGATAGATGCCCACTGTGGTCATCTATAAAGCGATAGATGCCCACTGTGGTCATCTATAAAGCGATCGATGCCCACTGTGGTCATCTATAAAGCGATCGATGCCCACTGTGGTCATCTATAAAGCGATAGATGCCCACTGTGGTCATCTATAAAGCGATAGATGCCCACTGTGGTCATCTATAAAGCGATAGATGCCCACTGTGGTCATCTATAAAGCGATAGATGCCCACTGTGGTCATCTATAAAGCGATAGATGCCCACTGTGGTCATCTATAAAGCGATAGATGCCCACTGTGGTCATCTATAAAGCGATAGATGCCCACTGTGGTCATCTATAAAGCGATAGATGCCCACTGTGGTCATCTATAAAGCGAAAGATGCCCACTGTGGTCATCTATAAAGCGATAGATGCCCTCTGTGGTCATCTATAAAGCGATAGATGCCCACTGTGGTCGTCTATAAAGCTATAGATGCCCACTGTGGTCATCTATAAAGCGATAGATGCTCACTGTGGTCTTCTATAAAGCGATAGATGCCCATTGTGGTAATCTATAAAGCGATAGATGCCCACTGTGGTCATCTATAAAGCGATAGATGCCCACTGATGTTATCTATAGCACAATAGGTGGCCACAGTGGTCATCTATAGCACAATAGGTGACCACAGTGGTCATCTACGCAAAATAGGTGGCCACAGTGGTCATCTATAGCACAAAGGTGGCCACAGTGGTCATCTATAGCACAATAGGTGGCCACAGTGGTCATCTATAGCACAGTAGGTGATCACAGTGGCAGCCATAGCACAATAGGAGTCCTCAGTGGTCATCCATAGTATCTATAAAGCGATAGATGCCCACTGTGGTCATCTATAAGGCGATAGATGCTCACTGTGGTCATCTATAAGGCGATAGATGCCCACTGTGGTCATCTATAAGGCGATAGATGCTCACTGTGGTCATCTATAAGGCGATTTATGCCCACTGTGGTCATCTATAAGGCGATAGATGTCCACTGTGGTCATCTATAAGGCGATAGATGCCCACTGTGGTCATCTATAAGGCGATAGATGCCCACTGTGGTCATCTATAAGACGATAGATGCCCACTGTGGTCATCTATAAGGCGATAGATGCCCACTGTGGTCATCTATAAGGCGATAGATGCCCACTGTGGTCATCTATAAGGCGATAGATGCCCACTGTGGTCATCTATAAGGCGATAGATGCCCACTGTGGTCATCTATAAAGCGATAGATGCCCACTGTGGTCGTCTATAAAGCTATAGATGCCCACTGTGGTCATCTATAAAGCGATAGATGCTCACTGTGGTCTTCTATAAAGCGATAGATGCCCATTGTGGTAATCTATAAAGCGATAGATGCCCACTGTGGTCATCTATAAAGCGATAGATGCCCACTGATGTTATCTATAGCACAATAGGTGGCCACAGTGGTCATCTATAGCACAATAGGTGACCACAGTGGTCATCTACGCAAAATAGGTGGCCACAGTGGTCATCTATAGCACAAAGGTGGCCACAGTGGTCATCTATAGCACAATAGGTGGCCACAGTGGTCATCTATAGCACAGTAGGTGATCACAGTGGCAGCCATAGCACAATAGGAGTCCTCAGTGGTCATCCATAGTATCTATAAAGCGATAGATGCCCACTGTGGTCATCTATAAGGCGATAGATGCTCACTGTGGTCATCTATAAGGCGATAGATGCCCACTGTGGTCATCTATAAGGCGATAGATGCTCACTGTGGTCATCTATAAGGCGATTTATGCCCACTGTGGTCATCTATAAGGCGATAGATGTCCACTGTGGTCATCTATAAGGCGATAGATGTCCACTGTGGTCATCTATAAGGCGATAGATGCCCACTGTGGTCATCTATAAGACGATAGATGCCCACTGTGGTCATCTATAAGGCGATAGATGCCCACTGTGGTCATCTATAAGGCGATAGATGCCCACTGTGGTCATCTATAAGGCGATAGATGCCCACTGTGGTCATCTATAAGGCGATAGATGCCCACTGTGGTCATCTATAAGGCGATAGATGCCCACTGTGGTCATCTATAAGGCGATAGATGCCCACTGTGGTCATCTATAAGGCGATAGATGCCCACTGTGGTCATCTATAAGGCGATAGATGCCCACTGTGGTCATCTATAAGGCGATAGATGCCCACTGTGGTCATCGATAAGGCGATAGATGCCCACTGTGGTCATCTATAAGGCGATAGATGCCCACTGTGGTCATCTATAAGGCGATAGATGCCCACTGTGGTCATCTATAAGGCGATAGATGCCCACTGTGGTCATCTATAAGGCGATATATGCCCACTGTGGTCATCTATAAGGCGATAGATGCCCACTGTGGTCATCTATAAGGCGATGGATGCCCACTGTGGTCATCTATAAGGCGATAGATGCCCACTGTGGTCATCTATAAGGCGATAGATGCCCACTGTGGTAATCTATAAGGCGATAGATGTCCACTGTGGTCATCTATAAGGCGACAGATGCCCACTGTGGTCATCTATAAGGCGATAGATGTCCACTGTGGTCATCTATAAGGCGATAAATGCCCCTTTGTGGTCATCTATAAGGCGATATATACCCACTGTGGTCATCTATAAGGCGATAGATGCCCACTGTGGTCATCTATCGCACAATAGGTCATCTGTAGAACAATAGTTGGCCACAGTGGTCATCTATAGAACAATAGGTGGCCACAGTGGTCATCTATAACACAATATTTGACCACAGTGGTCATGTATAGCACAATAGGTGAACGAATCCCCATACCTTTCCTAAAATATATATCTATTTAATTTCTTTTAGAATATGGCCCGCCGTTTTACGACAAGCAACATATGGCACAATTAAATTTGGTACCTATTACACCCTTAAGAGTGTGGCAAGTGAACATGGTTTGCTTGTGGATCCTGATACGGGGAATGAACGTGTTTGGGGCAATATTTTATGTGCTGCTGCATCGGGTGCAATTTCTTCTGCCATAGCAAATCCCACAGATGTGCTAAAAGTGAGAATGCAAGTCCACGGGAAGGGGACACAGCAACAAAGTTTATGGGCTTGTTTTTATGATATTTACAAATATGAAGGTGTACGAGGTTTATGGCGTGGTGTATGTCCCACAGCGCAAAGAGCAGTGGCCATAGCATCTGTGGAATTGCCCGTGTATGATTTTTGTAAATTACAGCTGATGGGCATGTTTGGCGATCATGTGGCTAATCATTTTGTGTAAGTATAGATGAGGACTCGTAAGGGATGTTTCTCAAATTGAATTTTCTTCTCTTTGCAGCTCCAGCTTTATTGCAAGTTTAGGAAGTGCCATAGCCTCCACGCCCATTGATGTTGTACGAACCCGCCTTATGAATCAAAAACCCGTTACAGTGGTAAATGGCATGGTAACGGCGGCGACGGCCCAGAAGATCTATACTGGAAGCATAGATTGTGCAGTACAGGTAATTATTTCCATCTTTTATTTGTCTTACCCATTAATTTGCATTTTTTGTTTGTTTTAGACCGTTCGCAATGAAGGCTTCCTAGCGTTATATAAAGGCTTCATACCAACCTGGGTAAGAATGGGTCCTTGGAATGTTATATTCTTTATTACCTATGAACAACTAAAGAAATATTGAAACTATTCAAGTCCACGACAAAGGAATAATCTACAAAACTACGTTGGTACAAACATGTGCAGTAAAGTGTAAATCTGCAGACACACCCACATAAACATACATTGTAGGCTAGGGACCATATCTTCTCACCGAACAAACAACCAACATTCACAAACCAAATTCTTAATTTTTGTTCATTTAGTTTAGTAAGTAGAAATATTTTTTAAACAAAGAAATTGGAATTCGAAATTCGAAAGAAGGAATATAACCTCTACCAAGGTTTGTTTTATCCTCAAAACACTATTTTTACTATCTACCTAATTAGCTTTACCTAACAAGTTTTATTTCATAGAAGTATTATTGAATTTCATTGTGCGCTTTTCTTTTCATTTTCATTGCCAATCTAAAGTATTTTATGTTTGTATTTCTCCATGCAACTTCTCCATTCTATTTCTTCCTTTTAAATCTATGCATTTCTTTGGCATTCATTGTTGAACACAAATGAACATTTAATTTGGCGGCATTTTCAATTCGCAGATCCTATTGATGAAGACATCTGACATAACAAAAAGAGTCATATAATTTATATATTCTTCTTTCGTAGCTTTAGTTAATGTTGTTGTTTGCAAATAAATATTAATACATATGTATTTATGTACAGAATGTATATAATTAATTTAATCTATGCAAATATAATGAAATCTCCTGTTATATGCTAAGTAAACGAAAAAAAAAAAATAAAATAAAAACAAAAGTAAAAGTAAATAAAAAAGAAAATTGTTTTAAATGAAAGGTGTTTTACTACAAAAATGACCACAGTAGAACCTCTATAGGGCGGTATATGTCCACTGTGGTCATCTATAGGGAGATTGATGCCCGCTGTGGCTATCCTAAGCCGATAGATGCCCACTGCGATAATTTATAAATATATAAATAGAATAGATGCCCACTGTGGCCATCCATACGGCGATATATGACCACTGTGGTCACTTATAAAGCGATAGATGCCCACTGTACTCATCTAAAAGGCGGTAGATGCTCACTGTGGCCATATTAAAGGCGATAGATGTCACTGAGGTCATCTATAAGGCGATAGATGACCACTGTGGCCATATAAAAGGCGATAGATTACCACTGTGGTCATATATAAGGCGATAGAAGACCACTGTGGTCACCTATTGTGCGATAGATGACCACTGTGATCATCTATAAGGCGATAGATGACCACTGTGGCCATCTATAAAGCGATAAATGACCACTGTGGTCATCTATAAAGCGATAGATGCCCACTGTGGTCATCTGTAAAGCGATAGATGCCCACTGTGGTCATCTGTAAAGCGATAGATGCCCACTGTGGTCATATATAAAGCGATAGATGACCACTGTGGTCATCTATATGGCGATAGATGACTACTGTGGTCATTTATAAGGCGATAGATGCCCAGTGTACTCATCTAAAAGGCGGTAGATGTCAACTGTGATCATCCGTAAGGCGATAGATGCCCACTGTGGTCATCAATAAGGTGATAGGTGCCCACTGTGGTCATCTATAAAGCGATAAATGCCCACTGTGGTCATCTGTAAAGCGATAGATGCCCACTGTGGTCATATATAAAGCGATAGATGACCACTGTGGTCATCTATAAAGCGATAGATGCCCACTGTGGTCATCTGTAAAGCGATAGATGCCCACTGTGGTCATCTGTAAAGTGATAGATGCCCACTGTGGTCATATATAAAGCGATAGATGACCACTGTGGTCATCTATATGGCGATAGATGACTACTGTGGTCATTTATAAGGCCATAGTTGCCTAGTGTACTCATCTAAAAGGCGGTAGATGTCAACTGTGATCATCCGTAAGGCGATAGATGCCCACTGTGGTCATCAATAAGGTGATAGGTGCCCACTGTGGTCAAGCGATAGATGCCCACTGTGGTCATACATAAAGCGATAGATGACCACTGTGGTCATCTATATGGCGATATATGACTACTGTGGTCATTTATAAGGCGATAGATGCCCAGTATACTCATCTAAAAGGCGGTAGATATCAACTGTGATCATCCGTAAGGCGATAGATGCCCACTGTGGTCATCAATAAGGTGATAGGTGCCCACTGTGGTCAAGCGATAGATGCCCACTGTGGTCATACATAAAGCGATAGATGACCACTGTGGTCATCTATATGGCGATAGATGACTACTGTGGTCATTTATAAGGCCATAGTTGCCTAGTGTACTCATCTAAAAGGCGGTAGATGTCAACTGTGATCTTCCGTAAGGCGATAGATGCCACCTGTGTTCATCTGTAAAGCGATAGATGCCCACTGTGGTCATATATAAAGCGATAGATGACCACTGTGGTCATCCATAAAGCGATAGATGCTCACTGTTGTCATCTGTAAAGCGATAGATGCCCACTGTGGTCATATATAAAGCGATATATGACCACTGTGGTCATCTATATGGCGATAGATGACTACTGTGGTCATCTATAAAGCGATAGATGCCCACTGTGGTCATATATAAAGCGATATATGACCACTGTGGTCATCTATATGGCGATAGATGACTACTGTGGTCATTTATAAGGCGATAGATGCCCAGTGTACTCATCTAAAAGGCGGTAGGTGTCAACTATGGTCATCCGTATGGCGATAGATGCCCACTGTGGTCATCTGTAAAGCGATAGATGCCCACTGTGGTCATATATAAAGCGATAGATGACCACTGTGGTCATCCATAAAGCGATAGATGCTCACTGTGGTCATCTGTAAAGCGATAGATGCCCACTGTGGTCATATATAAAGCGATATATGACCACTGTGGTCATCTATATGGCGATAGATGACTACTGTGGTCATTTATAAGGCGATAGATGCCCAGTGTACTCATCTAAAAGGCGGTAGATGTCAACTATGGTCATCCGTATGGCGATAGATGCCCACTGTGGTCATCTGTAAAGCGATAGATGCCCACTGTGGTCATATATAAAGCGATAGATGACCACTGTGGTCATCCATAAAGCGACAGATGCTCACTGTGGTCATCTGTAAAGCGATAGATGCCCACTGTGGTCATATATAAAGCGATATATGACCACTGTGGTTATCTATATGGCGATAGATGACTACTGTGGTCATTTATAAGGCGATAGATGCCCAGTGTACTCATCTAAAAGGCGGTAGATGTCAACTATGGTCATCCGTATGGCGATATATGCCACTATGGGCAACTTTAAGGCGATAGATGTCACTGTGGCCAACTTTAAGGCGATAGATGACCATTGTGGTTATTTGTAACGCGGTAGATGCCCACTGTGACAATCTGTATGCAATTGATTAGTATTGTGGTCATCTATAAGCCGATAGATGCTCACTGTATTCATCTATTGGTCGATAGACACCAACTGCAGTCATATATGTATGTCGGTCACAAACCTACGCGGCGCCACCGTGGTATGCAAATGTTAGCGCTACGCAGTGAAAGAATATTCAAACCTGCCAGAATGCCATCCTGAGAACTGCAACAGTGTGCCTCCTCATGACACCAGTGGACCATTTGGATGAGGAGATGAAGGTTTTACCGGTGCGGCAACACAACAGCATGCAGTATCTGCTTGGGTGTTATCGCAGTGAGCATCCCTGTCACGATTATGATCTAAAGAGAGATCTAACGATATAAAAGATATCTAGACCAACGACCCTATCAGGCCGGCTTGAATAGCATTCACACTCACATGGTTTCACAGGCAGTCAGAGATACAGTGTGAATGCCGTAGGGACCACCCACCATCCATCGCAGCAGAAGAACGCCAGCTGCCAAGGGAAACACGAGTGGTGTTAGCCCAGTTAAGATCCAAACGATGCAGCCAAGTCATTCCGCATCGAGCCCGATTTGATGCCCTGTATGTGGATTGGTACCTCACGACACACTGCATTTGTTTAGCTGCCCAGCTAAACCTTTTCACCTGTCTCTTTATTTTTTTATGAACGCAACCAGTTCAGGTTACAGAATTCTAGAATTCTTGAGTCTGGGTACAGAGGAACTACTACCAGATAACTGAAGTAATACACGAGCGAACATGTGCGTTGCTACAACAACATCTATAGGTCGATAGATGCCCACTGTGGTCATCTATAGGAGATAGAGCCCATTGTAGTTATCTATGGATAGAATAATGGCCACTGTGGTCATCTATAGGGCGATAGATACCCCATCCATCGCGGAAAATGTCCACTAAGTTCATCAAATTTGATTTTACGGACGGCTTTTCTTAGCGCCTAAAAGTATGCTTTAAAAGAATATGCAAATAGACATGTTATCATTTTTCTATGATTGACACCCACGATAAAAAACATTTGATTTTTATACCCTCAGCCTTTAGGCTAAGGAGGGTATATACACTTTGATACGATGAAAATGTGCCTCATCGAAATAATGGTTTTAGACCCCATGTATGTTTGGACGAAATGTGTTTCAGACAATTTAGAGTCGATCTAGCCATGTCCGTCCGTCTGTCTGTCTGTCTGTCCTGCTGGCTGGAGCGCACGATAACTCTCGAACGGATGAACCGATTCGGTTCAAATTTTGGCTTTCGTAATATTTTGCCCAAACTTAGTTTAAGTTCGAAGATGAGCTACCTCGGTCCACTCCTTCCAGTACCTCCCCCACAAAAGTTCGAAAATGTTCGGAAAGTTTGTGCGCACGATAACTCTTGAAGGGAGTGGCCGATTTGGCCCATACTTTGTACAGCATGAACTTTCTATCAGAGTAATATGAGGTTCCAATATGGTATCACTAGGTCCACTCCTTCGGGTAACTCCCACACAAAATTTCGGAAAAGTTCAGTTTAGGGCCATCTCTCGAATCGCTTTGAATCTTGTTTTAGAAACTTGTATTCTCTGCCCTCCATACGACGGTACAAGTTTTATCAGGGGCAAGTCCATACTTCCTGAGAAAATAGCTTGAAAGTTGCAAAAAACCCCTATGACACCGTGTGAGGTGGTTGGAGCGCAAAATATGGTCTTAGTAATATTTTGTCCAAACATAGTTTAAGTTTGAAGATAAGCCATATCAGTCCACTCCTTCAGGTACCTCCCACACAAAGGTTCAAAAATGTTCGGAAAAATTGTTCGTACGGTAACTCTTGAAGGGAGTTGCCGAATTGGTCTATACTTTACACATCCTAATATATCTACCAGATATAGTTCAGGTTCAAATATGGACTATATTTGTCGACTCCATCCGGTACCTTCCACACAAAATTTCGGATAAGTTCACTTTAAGACCTGCTCTCGAATCACTTTGATATCTGTTGAAGCAACTTGCAACCGCTGCCTCATTTACGATGGTAAAAGTTTTTTAGGGGCAAGTCCATACTTCTGGAGCAAACAGCTCGAATAGTGTAAAACCCCGCTATGGCAACATATGTTGTGGCTGGAGATCCACTTCCACAACGGTCAATGTTGATCCATTCCTTTTAGTATCTCCTCCGCAAAACTTTTGATATTTAATCCTAATCAACATTTTTGTCTGTTCAAACGCCTAAAATTTTTAAAACCCCCTAAATACATACGTATTTTGGGAAAAAATTGTTTCAATATACACAGGCTGAGGGTATATCTCTGTCGGCAAAGCCGACTGATACGTTTTAACTTGTTTGCTGTAAAAACAAATCAACGGTAAGAAGTGATTAGAAAAAGAAATATTGGAACAAGGATGAATAAATAAAGCGTTAGAGATCTAATATAACCTTTTATATTTATAAAATGTCGTGAAGATGTTTTCTATCAAAAGGAAGCCATTATGAAGTCTTTAAAAAGTCGTATTTAGGGAGACTTCTACGTAAAAACAGTATTTTAGAAGAGTTATATTCTATCTGGGCAAGAGTTTAAAATAATGTTGCCTTGAAGACACTAACAGAACTTACAATGTATCAAGAATAAGGAATTAGAGAGATGGGATATCTGGGATTTAAAGACCCACAGGTATTTTGTTTCTTATGAAAAATTTCGACCTTAAAATCTTTTATAAATAAAACTAGCAAAATGCCCGTTACTTCGTATGCGGAAAGGAATAAACAATATATCATATGTAAATGGTGAGGTATAAAAATTTTGTTCTTAATCGATAATTAATTTCATTTAAGTACTCTTCGTACCCCTTTTGTCCGAATTTCCAAAAAAATCGGTCTACCTCACCGCAAAGCATCACCAGCCGTCAATTTATTTAAGGTATTTCACTTAAGGGATAAAAACCTTCTTGTAAACAAATTGTCACATATCTCTAATTTAATTAATTAATTTCAGTAAGTTAAGTTGTAATGGTACAATATATAATACAACTTTTCAAATCCTGGACCTTATCTAAAATTTAACAGTTTTTGCACTCCTAATGCCTATGGCATTAAATGTAGAAACATGTCATAAGTTTTAAGTTCGAATTTTCATAGCGATTTTGATCTAATCCCAAATGATAAAGCGCTGGATTTAGCGGTTCACTCAATATTAGTGATTCAATTTTTAGTAATATTTAGTACTTCTAGTACACAACTTTTTATTACCCTTTGGAATTTTAGTACACTAATAGTATTATTCCAAATTAAATAATTTCAGTTTTTTTCTCACACGCAATACCAGAATGGTGTGCACAGGTATAAGCTTCAAAAAATACCTCCTTATATCAACCATATGTGGTAACATGGGGCGCCTTCGCCACGTTTTTGTTCAAAATGTTCTCATACCGACACCGTTAAAGTTTTTTCAAATATTATTTTTAGTACAAATATTAGCATATCATGACTATAAGTTTTGATATATAAATGGTTATAATTTTGTTTTTAAAATATTATTTTTGAGAATTTACAAAATGTTTAAAAAGTGGCGAAGCCTCCCCACCCATGGGGCAGCTTCGCCATCGATATTGAACATTCTCCAACGGACTCTAAAAATGTAATTTACCACATTTCTTCCTTAAATATCAACATTATGAGAAACAGGAACATGTTTTCTATTGTATGATTAAAACTGATTCCAAAATTCACAAGCAGAACCAGATTCTTGTACTTAATCGAAGTAGGTACCTTCAATTTAGGTACAAAAATCATAATACTTCTAAAATAAGATACGTTTAGGATATTATTGGATTTTAAATTAACATTATAGTGTGGTATATCTATGGTATAAAGAATTTAGGTTAAACATGACAAATTTCTAACATTAACCCACAACGCCCCTATCATGGCGTAGGCGCCCCACCCCTTACATATTTCATAATTTTAATATATTGACATTTGCAATTGCTTTTTTCATGCGAATTATTGGGATTTATATTCTTCAGTAGTTGTCTTCTAACGGTATAAAATGTGTTTTTATATCACAAACGGTAAAGAAGATCTCACAAAAAATACCTACCATAATTACACTGTGCTACAGTGAAAATTTGCAGGGGTTCTAATGCATAAATTCGGTTTTGTGGGAGTCCACAGAAGACGAAAATGCCTTTGGTTTCTTTGAGTCACTTCGGGTTTTCATTTTATAACGGTAAATGTAGTGAAAAATGGGCTTTCTTGGATTTTCAACTTTAAACGGACATTACTTCTTTTTTCCACAACCGATTTGCACACACTGTTTTTCGTTATAAAGGGGAGAGTAATGCCTTTCGAACAAGCCATAGATTTTTAAAATCGGTTAACAAATGGCTAAGTAATAGTGGTTTAAGTGTGACAAAAACGCATTAATAAACAGTAAAATGTTTTTCCTTGTGCTCTAGGCTGCGTAAATGACACCTAACTGTACAATTATTTACTGTTAACAAGTAGGAAATTTAGTTGGCTTTCCAAAATGGGAAAAACCAACAAAATCCGTTGAAAAATGGATGCGTTATGGTATTTTTTGGGTTTCAACTTTTTGTTTTTTTTTTTATATTTTCCTTTATAAAACATTGATACCTTGTGCGTAATTGTTAAGCAGGATAATCATAATTAGAATCATACATGCTAAGATACCCATCTTTTATAAAGGAAAATATGAAAAAAAAACCAAAAAGTTGAAATACAAAAGATGCCGTAACGCATTCATTTTTCAACCGATTTCGTTGGTTTTTCCCATTTTGGAAAGCCAACTAAATTTCCTACTTGTTAACAGTAAATAATTGTACAGTTAGGTGTCGTTTACGCAGCCTAGAGCACAAGGAAAAACATTTTACTGTTTTTTAATGCGTTTTTGTCACACTTAAATCACTATTACTTAACCATTTGTTAACCGATTTTAAAAATCTATGGCTTGTTCGAAAGGCATTACTCTCCCCTTTATATCGAAAAACAGTGTGTGCAAATCGGTTGTGGAAAAAAGAAGTAATGTCCGTTTAAAGTTGAAAATCCAAGAAAGCCCATTTTTCACTACATTTACCGTTATAAAATCAAAACCCGAAGTGACCCAAAGAAACCAAAGGTATTTTCGTCTTCTATGGACTCCCACAAACCCGAATTTGTGCCTCAGAAATGCTGCAAAAAAATTTTGTCTCCATTTGTATCACAGTGTTATTTTTCCCAATACCCTGAAAACAAAAAACCGCTTGCGTCCGTTATCATACCTATGACACAACTGCCAACTTTTGGGAGTTGATAGATCTTCATTAAACTCATAATATTCCCTTTAACAGCATTTCTCTAGCACTTGTAGTTTTCAAGAAAATCGGCGCTGGCGAAGGCGCCCCAGTGGCGAAGCCGCCCCATGTTACCATATACCAACCGGGATTCTCATTTCCATAAGTACGAATTTCCAAAATCTCCTCTTAATATTTCAAACTTCTAGCTCATTCCCTTTACACAATAACAAACTATACCAAATTCTGTACCATTCAGTACTTTCCTTAAGTCCAAATTTCAGGATTTCACCTCTTTCTCACAAATACAAACTTTACCAAATTTGGTACAATTTAGTACTCATAAGTACGAATTTACAAAACCTCATCCCTATCTCCACTCTATAGACCCACAGCTATCCTAAAATTCCAGCTCAACTCCTTTAGTACTTATTGTATTTCCAAAACCTCCATATCTCAACCCCACACCTCTACCTTCTCGATATCAAAATCCCACACATGAACAGGGACTCTTATACCAAAATTTACAGCCTGTTCATGTATGTCGACCGAAAGGTTTCTTGCGCTTCGGAAGTGGAAAAAAATCATTTTCTGTTCATGTAAACACCTTCGAAACGAAAATCTATGCGACCGACAAGCCATACGAAATAACACGTAAACGTACACTTTTCCATTAAATATGGGTTTATGTATTTCGAAAGGACTGTCTCTTATAGAAAGAGAATGTCAAAATCACTCACTTGCTTTGTAGCTGCCGTGTAGAACGTAAACTCGCGAAAAACACCGAAAATCTTAAAACTAATTTATGCAACACATTCTTGAAACAACATAAGAATTTTACAGACACGTTTCAATGGCGATTTTATTCATTATTTTGAAGAAATCAATTAAATAAAATAATTCAAAATACCGACATATTTTATTTTTCTAACAAAACAAATCACACATATTCCAATATTTGTATGTATATGTGGATTTTGTTTTCATTTCTCATTTGGCTCTCATTTATGGAACATAGTTGTACAAATGTACATTCAAATTAGTAGTATTTCGCATAGGATACGTAACGGCAGTCGCACGATAGTTTGCGAAATACATGAACGCATTTTTAGACGGAAGCGAGTGACTGCTTTCCTTTCGTACAGGTTTCCGTGCGACATACATGAACAGGCGGTTAAAATTCAAGCGCTGTTCGTACACCAAGTAACAAATTAAGAACAATTTGGTAATTTTCCTATATTTATGGTACATACATATTTCCTAAACCACCTCCATATACCAACGCTACACTCCAGCTCTATCCTTACAACCAATAACAAATTGACTACCATTTAGTACTTTTCGTATACTTATGGAACTTATTTCCACAACCACATCGCTACGCAACAACAGCGTCTTTAATACCAAATTTTCGAATCCCAATTCTATTCCTTAACACAACATCAAAGTTAGTACCTTTAGTACTTTTCGTAGACAAAATAACTAATTTCCGAAATTGCTTTCTTATCTCCATTCTACACACCACCACTGACCCTAATACTAAAATTCAAAATTCAGTTCCTTATTTTAGCAAATACCAAACGGTTACAAATTTAGTTCCACTTATAACTTTTCGTACACATAAGTACGAATTTCCGAAACTATCTCCGTATATTAACCCCACATTTAATTCCGAATTTTAGGATTCCAGATCTATCCGATCACACAAATCCAAAATTTAGTAAACATTAGTACGAATTTCCAAATCCTCCTCCATATCTCAATCCTACACTGCAAAAGTAATTTTAATTCCAAACTTCGGGATTCGAGCTCTATCCTTTCATCCAAATTGAAATTGTACCCACTTTTAGTACCATTTATTACTTTTCGTACACAAAAGATGAGTTTCCAAAACTACATTAATATCTCTATTCTACACTTCAAGCATAATTTTAGGTCTTAATTTCATGAATCCAGCGCTATTTGTTCACCCAACTCCAAAATGTACCAAATTTAGTACCATGTACCATCAATTTCACAAAGGTACGATTCCAAACCTATTTTCATATATCAATCCTTCGCTCCAACAGTAATCTTAATTCCCAATTTCAGGATTCTAGCTCTATCCGTTCACCCAAATCCAAATTGTACTAAATTTGGTACCATTTAGTAATTTTCGTACACATAAGTACGAATTTCCAAAACTACCCGCATATCTCAATCCTATACTCCGTCAGTAATCTTAATTCCAAATTTCAGGTTTCCAGCTCTATCCTTTCACCCAAATTCAAATTGTACTAAATTTAGTACTTTTCGTACACATGAGTACGAATTTCCCAAACCATTTCCTTTTATAAACACCACTTCCCAACCTTCATTTACATACCACATTCCAAGTTTCTAGCTAAATCCGTTCTTAATATAGTACTGGTACGAAATTTTGTAACTTTTCGTACACTTAGAGGTCGAATTTCCAAAAACCCTTTGGTACATCTTCCTAACTCTCCATCCGTTACCCCCATTCCAAATTTCAGAATTCTAGCTCTTCCCGTTTGCCTAATACAAAGGGTACCATATTTAGTACCTTTTAGTACTTTTCGTACCCTTCTAGGTCGAATTTCCAAAAACCCAGCCTTATCTCTCCCCTACTCACCAACAGCAACCCACAGTCAAAATTTCAGCTTTCTAGCTTCAGTGGTTTCGTCTGGGCGATGATATGCCAGTCAGTCACTCACTCACTCACTCACTCAGTCATCACTAAGCTCTTTTATATGTATAGATTATTTATTATTTATTATTTATTATTTATTATTTATTATTTATTATTTATTATTTATTATTTATTATTTATTATTTATTATTTATTATTTATTATTTATTATTTATTATTTATTATTTATTATTTATTATTTATTATTTATTATTTATTATTTATTATTTATTATTTATTATTTATTATTTATTATTTATTATTTATTATTTATTATTTATTATTTATTATTTATTATTTATTATTTATTATTTATTATTTATTATTTATTATTTATTATTTATTATTTATTATTTATTATTTATTATTTATTATTTATTATTTATTATTTATTATTTATTATTTATTATTTATTATTTATTATTTATTATTTATTATTTATTATTTATTATTTATTATTTATTATTTATTATTTATTATTTATTATTTATTATTTATTATTTATTATTTATTATTTATTATTTATTATTTATTATTTATTATTTATTATTTATTATTTATTATTTATTATTTATTATTTATTATTTATTATTTATTATTTATTATTTATTATTTATTATTTATTATTTATTATTTATTATTTATTATTTATTATTTATTATTTATTATTTATTATTTATTATTTATTATTTATTATTTATTATTTATTATTTATTATTTATTATTTATTATTTATTATTTATTATTTATTATTTATTATTTATTATTTATTATTTATTATTTATTATTTATTATTTATTATTTATTATTTATTATTTATTATTTATTATTTATTATTTATTATTTATTATTTATTATTTATTATTTATTATTTATTATTTATTATTTATTATTTATTATTTATTATTTATTATTTATTATTTATTATTTATTATTTATTATTTATTATTTATTATTTATTATTTATTATTTATTATTTATTATTTATTATTTATTATTTATTATTTATTATTTATTATTTATTATTTATTATTTATTATTTATTATTTATTATTTATTATTTATTATTTATTATTTATTATTTATTATTTATTATTTATTATTTATTATTTATTATTTATTATTTATTATTTATTATTTATTATTTATTATTTATTATTTATTATTTATTATTTATTATTTATTATTTATTATTTATTATTTATTATTTATTATTTATTATTTATTATTTATTATTTATTATTTATTATTTATTATTTATTATTTATTATTTATTATTTATTATTTATTATTTATTATTTATTATTTATTATTTATTATTTATTATTTATTATTTATTATTTATTATTTATTATTTATTATTTATTATTTATTATTTATTATTTATTATTTATTATTTATTATTTATTATTTATTATTTATTATTTATTATTTATTATTTATTATTTATTATTTATTATTTATTATTTATTATTTATTATTTATTATTTATTATTTATTATTTATTATTTATTATTTATTATTTATTATTTATTATTTATTATTTATTATTTATTATTTATTATTTATTATTTATTATTTATTATTTATTATTTATTATTTATTATTTATTATTTATTATTTAGTATTTATTATTTAGTATTTATTATTACTTCCTTTTATAAACACCACTTCCCAACCTTCATTTACAACCCAAATCCAAGTTGTACTAAATATAGTACTTTTCGTTCACATAATTTACGAATTTTCAAACCTATTTCAATTCTACACTCCAACAGTAATCTTTATTTCAAATTTCAGGTGTCGAACTTTATCCGTTCACCCAAATCCAAGTTGTACTAAATTTAGTACCATTTAGTACTTTTCGTATACATAAGTTCGCATTTCCAAAACTACCCCAATATCTCAATCCTATACTCCGTCAGTAATCTTAATTCCAAATTTCAGGTTTCCAGCTATTTCCGTTAACCCAAATCCAAGTTGTACTAAATATAGTACCATTTAGAACTTTTCGTTCACATAATTTACGAATTTCCAAACCTATCTCAATTCTACACTCTGACAGTAATCTTAATTCCAAATTTCAGGTTTCGAACTTTATCCTTTCACCCAAATCCAAGTTGTACTAAATTTAGTACCATTTAGTACTTTTCGTACACATAAGTACGAATTTCCAAAACTACCCCCATATCTCAATCCTATACTCCGTCAGTAATCTTAATTCCAAATTTCAGGTTTCCAGCTATTTCCGTTAACCCAAATCCAAGTTGTACTAAATATAGTACCATTTAGTACTTTTCGTTCACATAATTTACGAATTTCCAAACCTATCTCAATTCTACACTCTAACAGTAATCTTAATTCCAAATTTCAGGTTTCGAACTTTATCCTTTCACCCAAATCCAAGTTGTACTAAATTTAGTACCATTTAGTACTTTTCGTACACATAAGTACGAATTTCCAAAACTACCCCCATATCTCAATCCTATACTCCGTCAGTAATCATAATTCCAAATTTCAGGTTTCCAGCTATTTCCGTTAACCCAAATCCAAGTTGTACTAAATATAGTACCATTTAGTACTTTTCGTTCACATAATTTACGAATTTCCAAACCTATCTCAATTCTACACTCTAACAGTAATCTTAATTCCAAATTTCAGGTTTCGAACTTTATCCTTTCACCCAAATCCAAGTTGTACTAAATTTAGTACCATTTAGTACTTTTCGTACACATAAGTACGAATTTCCAAAACTACCCCCATATCTCAATCCTATACTCCGTCAGTAATCTTAATTCCAAATTTCAGGTTTCCAGCTCTATCCTTTCACCCAAATCCAAATTGTACTAAATTTAGTACCATTTAGTACTTTTCGTACACATGAGTATGAATTTCCTAAACCATTTCCTTTTATAAACACCACTTCCCAACCTTCTTTTACATACCAAATTCAAAGTTTCTAGCTAAATCCGTTCAAAATATACAACTGGTACTAAATTTTGTAACTTTTAGACATTTTCGTACACTTAGAGGTCGAATTTCCAAAAACCCTTTGGTACATCTTTCTAACTCTCCATCAGTTACCCTCATTTCAAATTTCAGAATTCTAGCTCTTCCCGTTTGCCTAATACAAAGGGTACCATATTTAGTACCTTTTAGTACTTTTCGTACCCTTCTAGGTCGAATTTCCAAAAACCCAGCCTTATCTCACGCCTACACACCAACGGCAACGCACAGTCAAAATTTCAGCTTTCTAGCTTCAGCGGTTTCGTCTGGGCGATGATATGCCAGTCAGTCACTCACTCACTCACTCACTCAGTCATCACTAAGCTCTTTTATATATATAGATACAGCGTACGTTCAAAATGGAATGGAAACTCGTAAAGTTATTGACTGCATGTTCCGGATAAACATTTCCATCAATGTTATTGATCAAACATTGATGTTATCAAATGTCCCTGCCTTGTGGTACTTCGTTTAGCTTGGAATTGCAAACGAATCACATACCAAAGATCGGTAATAAATGAAAATAAAACATTTAAAAAGATCACCTGATATTTACTGCCAATCAAAAACCATTTAAACACAATTAGCCCTAAAGGGTGTCTGTCTGACACCTTTCCTTTAACATAACCTCTGAGTAGAGATAATAACACACATTCCACCTAATAATTATCCATAATTAAGTCTCGAGCGGATGAACGACGAATAATGGAATGAAGAACAAAGCAAAAATATTTATTTAGAAAGAAAACAAAAAACACGATTCATTTTATGTGAGAGTTTTGTTGTTTTCAAGTGATTTTGCTGTGCTGTGTTTTTTTGCAATATTTGCCGTTAAAGATTTTAGCCCCCAAGTTATTTTGAATTGTTTTCACCAATGATTCAACGAATTTTTTTTATTTTCATGAACGAACTATCAACTATCTTTTGATGCAGGAATAATTAAGTGAAGTTTTCAGTATTGTTTACAATGGAACACTTATATTCGAATTTTGAGATATAAAGAACAGTTACATTTTTTAAAAACTGACATGAAAAGAAACAACTGATATAGTTTTTATGAACTAAACTAGTGGTTTAAGTGTGAAAAATTGAATGCATATCGATCGAGCAAGAGATCCACTTGGCAAAGATTGTTCGTGTCAATTAAATAGGGGTTTTACTGTAAGGTGTGAGGATTAAAAGTTTGCAATTCACCTTCCTCATTGGCTGATCAACCATTAATTATAAGTCTTCCAATGAAACGAAGGCAAAATAATTGAATTGAAAATATTCAATTGTTAATTAATAAAAAAGTATTTTTTTTATTTATAAAAGTTTTTTGCTATCTTCATTAAAAGTAATTAATGATCAAAAATATCGCATCATTAAATCAATAGCATTATACACACAGACATACATACATAAGTATATATATTTTCAAAAAAAAGTTTGAGTATTTAATGCGATCCACGTGTTATGGGTTACTTATGCAAGTGACAGAGTTGTTAGTAATGCGATAGATGCCCACTGTGGTCATATATAAAGCGATAGATGCCCACTGTGGTCATCTATAAGGCGATAAAAGCCCACTGTGGTCATCTATAAGGCGATAGATGCCAACTGTGGTCATCTATAAGGCGATAGATGCCCACTGTGGTCATCTATAAGGTGATAGATGCCCACTGTGGTCATCTATAAGGCGATAGATGCCCACTGTGGTCATCTATAAGGCGATAGATGCCCACTGTGGTCATCTATAAGGCGATAGATGCCCACTGTGGTCATCTATAAGGCGATAGATGCCCACTGTGGTCATCTATAAGGCGATAGATGCCCACTGTGGTCATCTATAAGGCGATAGATGCCCACTGTGGTCATCTATAAGGCGATAGATGCCCACTGTGGTCATCTATAAGGCGATAGATGCCCACTGTGGTCATCTATAAGGCGATAGATGCCCACTGTGGTCATCTATAAGGCGATAGATGCCCACTGTGGTCATCTATAAAGCGATATATGCCCACTGTGGTGATCTATAAAGCGATAGATGCTCACTGTGGTCATCTATAAAGCGATAGATGCCCACTGTGGTGATCTATAAAGCGATAGATGCCCACTGTGGTCATCTATAAGGCGATAGATGCCCACTGTGGTCATCTATAAGGCGATAGATGCCCACTGTGGTCATCTATAAGGCGATAGATGCCCACTGTGGTCATCTATAAGGCGATAGATGCCCACTGTGGTCATCTATAAGGCGATAGATGCCCACTGTGGTCATCTATAAGGCGATAGATGCCCACTGTGGTCATCTATAAAGCGATAGATGCCCACTGTGGTCACCTATTGTGCGATAGATGCCCACTGTGGTCACCTATTGTGCGATAGATGCCCACTGTGGTCATCTATAAGGCGATAGATGCCCACTGTGGTCATCTATAAGGCGATAGATGCCCACTGTGGTCATCTATAAGGCGATAGATGCCCACTGTCGTCATCTATAAGGCGATAGATGCCCACTGTGGTCATCTATAAAGCGATAGATGCCCACTGTGGTGATCTATAAAGCGATAGATGCCCACTGTGGTCATCTATAAGGTGATAGATGCCCACTGTGGTCATCTATAAGGTGATAGATGCCCACTGTGGTCATCTATAAGGCGATAGATGCCCACTGTGGTCATCTATAAGGCGATAGATGCCCACTGTGGTCATCTAGAAAGCGATAGATGCCCACTGTGGTCATCTATAAGGCGATAGATGCCAACTGTTGTCATCTATAAAGCGATAGATGCCCACTGTGGTCATCTATAAAGCGATTGATGCCCACTGTGGTCATCTATAAAGCGATAGATACCCACTGTTGTCATCTATAAAGCGATAGATGCCCACTGTGGTCATCTATAAAGCGATAGATGCCCACTGTGGTCATCTAGAAAGCGATAGATGCCCCTGTGGTCATCTAGAAAGCGATAGATGCCCATTGTGGTCATCTAGAAAGCGATAGATGCCCACTGTGGTCATCTATAAAGCGATAGATGCCCACTGTGGTCATCTATAAAGCGATAGATGCCCACTGTGGTCATCTATAAAGCGATAGATGCCCACTGTGGTCATCTATAAAGCGATAGATGCCCACTGTGGTCATCTATAAAGCGATAGATGCCCACTGTGGTCATCTATAAAGCGATAGATGCCCACTGTGGTCATCTATAAAGCGATAGATGCCCACTTCGGTCATCTATAAAGCGATAGATGCCCACTGTGGTCATCTATAAAGCGATAGATGCCCACTGTGGTCATCTATAAAGCGATAGATGCCCACTGTGGTCATCTATAAAGCGATAGATGCCCACTGTGGTCATCTATAAAGCGATAGATGACCACTGTGCTCATCTATATTGCGATAGATGACCACTGTGCTCATCTATATTGCGATAGATGACCACTGTGCTCATCTATATTGCGATAGATGACCACTGTGCTCATATATATTGCGATAGATGACCACTGTACACATCTATAAGGCTATAGAGAATCACTGTGGTAATCTCTAAGGCAATATATGACTACTTTGCTCATCTATATTGCAATAGAAGACCACTGTGTTCATCTATTTTGCTATAGATGACCACTGTGCACATCTATATTGTGATAAATGACCACTGCGATCATCTATATGGCGATAGATGACCACTGTGCTAATCTATATTGCGATAGATGACCACTGTACACATCTATATTGCGACAGATGATCACTGTGATCATCTATATGGCGATAGATGACCACTGTGCTCATCTATATTGCGATAGATGACCACTGTGCTCATCCATATTGCGATATATGACCACTGTGCTCATCTATATTGCGATAGATGACCACTGTCCTCATCTATATGGCGATAGGTGACCACTGTGCTCATCTATATGGCGATAGACGACCACTGTGCTGATCTATATGGCGATAGATGACCATTGTGCTATTGAGAGATAGATTACACAGTGCTCATCTATATGGCGATAGATGACCACTGTGGCCATCTATTAAGCGATAGATGACCACTGTTGCCATCCGTAAAACGACAGATGCCCACTGTGGCTATCTGCACGGCAATATATGACCACTGTGCTCATCTATATGGCCATAGATGCTACTGTGTCCATATATAAGGCTATAGATAACCGTTGTGGTCATCGGTATGGCGATAGATGACACCTGTGGCCATATATAAGGCGATAGGTAACCACTGTAGACATTTATTATGTGATAGTTGTCCACTGTACTCACCTAAAAGACTCTTCTTGTTATTTTTTATTATTAAACTGAGGCTGTGTAACTAACCACAAAAGTCGACTGATTCTTTTCTTACCTCTTCTCTTTTAAAGTGCATACGTGCAAAATATCACCAACGTCAGAGCAACGCCCACATATTGGTCCATAATATTATTTTGTTTGCTTTGCGATTATTGCTTCAATCTTTTTTATGTGTTTTTAATGCCACACCCTAATTTACATTGACGTCAAGAGGCCGAATAAAATATTTTTGGAGGAGTTGTTTACCAACTGTTTTTTATTGACATTTTTGATTTTATTTCTTTTTTTATTTGTTTTGAATGTGAATTCGAACAAAATTAACAATGAAGGAGAAGAAAAAAATAAACCATAAAACATAGATTTTAGTTTTGTTGGTGAGCCCAGTTAGGCAAATGAGACAAAACTTTTCAAAACTTTCCATCAATTAGAAGAATTTTGTTTACTTCGCAAAACATCGTGGAATATAAGACATCTTCCTCGTAAAATGTTAAGTGATGTTTTGAATTGACAATTTAAATCCCGTTTGATGTAAATGTGCTATTAGTTTATTTTGCTTTGAAATATACCACAAAGGTTTGTGTCTTAAGTCTTTAGTTAAACACGTGAGGGTGGTGTTGTTTACCTTCGTTTAACAATGACTGATGTAATGAGAATAAGAATTAATTAGTATAATATTATAATAAATTAATGAGAATAAGAATTTGTGTCATTTATTTACACCAAAGAGCTCGTCAATTTAAGTCAGACAGGCTCACTCAAGTCCATTATTGTGCCAAAAATCAAGGTGTTTTATCTGCCGTTATTTTACAAATGTGAGAGTGTCTGTTATGAATAGCAACACATACATAGGTACATTGTGAGATTTTATTAGTGTTCTCATGATAGAGGGGCATAAATATGTAGGGAATACGTGTGGTTTATCGACACGAAAACAAACGGCGCTGTGCTGGTCTGATCGTGTGACGTATCGAATTATCTGTTTATTTTTTTTTTGTCGTTGTTTAGTCAAGGAAAGACTTTAAGTGCACGGATTATTTTTATCTTGATTAATATAAGCTCTGTTCCTTTACGTGTAAGAATCTTCAAGTTTTACAACTTTTTACTCGAAAAGCGTTCCTTAACTTCAGACACCATAGAAATCATATGGAAGTAGATTACAACTTTTGCTACTTTTCCCAGTTTTACCATTTTCAAAAGTAAAGGAACAGACCAATGGCCTGCTTACGCTATTTAATAAATCGAGTAGATTAATCTTGGATAGATTGGATAAAATGTTATATTATCTCATATAGGAGTTTAACCCGGTAAGAAAATTTTAATGTAAACATGCTATTAGTATTTGTCATAGTTTGTACTGTCCTATTGTACTGTCTTTGTAATAAATAGCCTATTGTCCATTGTCAATGTAACAGAATGAGTTCAGAGAAAATCAACAATCGTGACTCACAATAAAACAAACATAAAGAAATACAACTGAAAGGATGAATGTTAATCTTTTGTGCACATCCGCAATATTGACTCCACTACTTAACTTCACCACCAATTACCACCTATTAAATAAAGAAAATATAATTATCTTCCTTCAAAAAGCAAGGAGTGCTCATCTTGAAAGAATCGCATCTGGTTTTACAATGGTCGGGTAATTCCAAAATTCTTAATGAAGTATTCATAACCTATTTTTAAATGTGTTAAGTCACAGAAATGCATTCATGCAAGCAACCGCCACCGCCGCCATCAGCAGCTGCCCATCCTTCTCAACTTAAATGGTGGGTGTGAAAGCCACATGCAAATAATAATGCCATTAATTTATTTAACAAAAAAAAAAAAAAAACGTGTTAATTTTATGACATTTCATCATAAGTGAAACGAGAAAAAACGTCCACTCATAAATTTAAATATCACACGGATTTATTGGGGATTTCAAATGCTTTTAAACAGTGCAATTTACAAGTTTTTTTCTTTCGAAATCCCCATAAAGTAGAACATTTAGCAGTATTTAATGACTATTTAGAAATATGAAAAGAAATTAAAAATTATTTTAAATGTCATGACTACAATTGACGTAGTTTATTGTGCAGAAAGAACATGTTTTGAATTAAGCACAAGAATTTGGTGTTTGTCATAATTTCAAAACTGTCATAGATTCATATTTAATGGTTGGTATTAAAAATTGAAAGAAGTAATCATTATTATTATGGAGATTTTACACCTTTATGGCAATCATCGCCTTATAGATGACCACTATGGTCGAAGCGATAGATCCCAACTGTGGCCATCTATAAGGCAATAGATGACCACTGTGGTCACATATTGTGCGATAGATGATCCCTGATAATCATCTATAAGGCGATATATGAACCCTGTGGTCATCTATAAGGCGATAGATGACCACTGTGGTCATCTATAAGGCGATAGATGCCCACTGTGGTCATCTATAAGGCGATAGATGCCCACTGTGGTCATCTATAAGGCGATAGATGCCCACTGTGGTCATCTATAAGGCGATAGATGCCCACTGTGGTCATCTATAAGGCGATAGATGCCCACTGTGGTCATCTATAAGGCGATATATGCCCACTGTGGCCACCTATAAGGCGATAGATGCCCACTGTGGTCATCTATAAGGCGATATATGCCCACTGTGGCCACCTATAAGGCGATATATGCCCACTGTGGTCATCTATAAGGCGATAGATGCCCACTGTGGTCATCTATAAGGCGATAGATGCCCACTGTGGTCATCTATAAGGCGATAGATGCCCACTGTGGTCATCTATAAGGCGATAGATGCCCAATGTGGTCATCTATAAGGCGATAGATGCCCACTGTGGTCGCCTATTGTGCGATAGCTGACCACTGTGGTCACATATTGTGCGATAGTTGACCACTGTGGTCGCCCATTGTGCGATAGTTGACCACTGTGGTCGCCTATTGTGCGATAGATGCCCACTGTGGTCATCTATAAGGCGATAGCTGCCCACTGTGGTCATCTATAAGGCGATAGATGCCCACTGTGGTCATCTATAAGGCGATAGCTGCCCACTGTGGTCATCTATAAGGCGATAGCTGCCCACTGTGGTCATTTATAAGGCGATAGATGCCCACTGTGGTCATGAATAAGGCGATAGATGCCCACTGTGGCCATCTATAAGGCAATAGATGACCACTGTGGCCATCTATAAGGCAATAGATGACCACTTTGGTCATCAATAAGGCGATAGATGACCACTGCGGCAATCGATAAGGCGATAAATGCCAACTGTGGTCATCTAAAAGGCGATAGATACCCACCGTGGTCATCTATAAGGCGATAGATGACCACTGTGGTCATCTATAAGGCGATATATGCCCACTGTGGACATTTATAAGATGATAGATGCCCATAGTGGTCATCGGTAAGGCGATAGATGCCCACCATATTCATCTATAAAGCGATAGATGACTACTGTGGTCATCTATAAAGCGATAGATGACTACTGTGGTCATCTATAAGGCGATAGATGCCCACTGTGGTTATCTATAAGGCGATAGATGCCCACTGTGGTCATCTATAAGGGCGATAGATGCCCACTGTGGTCATCTATAAGGCGATAGATGCCCACTGTGGTCGTCTATAAGGCGATAGTTGCCCATAGTGGTCATCGGTAAGGCTATAGGTGCCCACCATAACCATCTATAAGGCAATAGATGCCCAGTGTGGTCATCTATAAGGCGATAGATGCCCACTGTGGTCATGTATAAGGAGATAGATACCCACTGTGGTCATCTATAAGGCGATAGATGCCCACTGTGGTCATTTATAAAACGATAGATGCTCACCGTAGTCATCTATAAGGCGTTAGATGCCCACTGTGGTCATCTATAAGGCGATAGATGCCCATTGTTGTCGTCTATAAGGCGATAGATGCCCACTGGGGCAATATATAAGGCGATCGATGCCCACTGTATAAGGCGATAGATGCCCACTGTGGTCATCTATAAGGCAATAGATGCGCACTGTGGTCATCTATAAAGCGATCATGCCCACTGTGGTCATCTATAAGGCGATAGATGCCCACTGTGGTCATCTATAAGGCGAAAGATGCCCACTGTGATCATATATAAGGCGATTGATGCCCACTGTGATCATCTATAAGGCGATAGTTGCCCACTGTGGTCATCTATAAGGCGATAGCTGCCCACTGTGGTCATCTATTAGGCGATAGCTGCCCACTGTGGTCATCTATAAGGCGATATATGCCCACTGTGGTCATGAATAAGGCGATAGATGCCCACTGTGGTAATCTATAAGGCGATAGATGCCCACTGTGGTCATCTATAAGGCGGTAGATGCCCACTGTGGCCATCTATAAGGCAATAGATGACCACTGTGGTCATCAATAAGGCGATAGATGACCACTGTGGTCATCAATAAGGCGATAGATGACCACTGCGGCAATCGATAAGGCGATAAATGTCAACTGTGGTCATCTATAAGGCGATAGATACCCACCGTGGTCATCTATAAGGCGATAGATGACCACTGTGGTCATCTATAAAGCGATATATGCAAACTGTGGACATTTATAAGATGATAGATGCCCATAGTGGTCATCGGTAAGGCGATAGATACCCACCATATTCATCTATAAAGCGATAGATGACTACTGTGGTCATCTATAAGGCGATAGATGCCCACTGTGGTCATCTATAAGGGCGATAGATGCCCACTGTGGTCATCTATAAGGGCGATAGATGCCCACTGTGGTCATCTATAAGGCGATAGATGCCCACTGTGGTCGTCTATAAGGCGATAGTTGCCCATAGTGGTCATCGGTAAGGCTATAGGTGCCCACCATAATCATCTATAAGGCAATAGATGCCCACTGTGGTCATCTATAAGGCGATAGATGCCCACTGTGGTCATGTATAAGGAGATAGATACCCACTGTGGTCATCTATAAGGCGATAGATGCCCACTGTGGTCATTTATAAAACGATAGATGCTCACCGTAGTCATCTATAAGGCGTTAGATGCCCACTGTGGTCATCTATAAGGCGATAGATGCCCATTGTTGTCGTCTATAAGGCGATAGATGCCCACTGGGGCAATATATAAGGCGATCGATGCCCACTGTATAAGGCGATAGATGCCCACTGTGGTCATCTATAAGGCAATAGATGCGCACTGTGGTCATCTATAAAGCGATCATGCCCACTGTGGTCATCTATAAGGCGATAGATGCCCACTGTGATCATATATAAGGCGATTGATGCCCACTGTGATCATCTATAAGGCGATAGTTGCCCACTGTGGTCATCTATAAGGCGATAGATGCCCACTGTGGTCATTTATAAAACGATAGATGCTCACCGTAGTCATCTATAAGGCGATAGATGCCCACTGTACTCATCTTAAAGGCGGTAGATGCCCACTGTGGCCATATATAAGGCGATAGATGCCCACTGTGGCCATATATAAGGCGATAGATGCCCACTGTGGTCATCTATAAGGCAATAGATGCCCACTGTTGTCATCTATAAGGCGGTAGATGCCCACTGTCATCTATAAGGCGGTAGATGCCCACTGTGGTCATCTATAAGGCCATAAATGCCCACTGTGGTCATCTATAAGGCAATAAATGTCCGCTGTGGTTATCTATAAGGCGATAGGTGCTCACTGTGGTCATCTATAAAGCGAAAGATGCCCACTGTGGTCATCTATAAGGCGATAGATGACCATCCATAAAGCGATAGATGCCCACTGTGGTCATCAATTAAGCGATAGATGCCCACTGTGGTCATCTATAGAGCGATAGATGCCCACTGTGGTCATCTATAAGGCGATAGATGCCCCCTGTGGTCATCTATAAGGCAATAGATGCACACTGTGGTCATCTATAAGGCGATAGATGACCACTGTGGTCGTCTATAAGGCGATAGATGCCCACTGTGGTCGTCTTTAAGGCGATAGATGCCCACTGTGGTCACCTATAAGGCGATAGATGCCCATTGTGGTCGTCTATAAGGCGATAGATGCCCACTGTGGTCATCTATAAGGCGATAGATGCCCACTGTGGTCATCTATAAGGCGATAGATGACCACTGTGGTCACCTATTGTGCGCTAGTTTACCACTGTAGTCACCTATTGTGCGATAGTTGACCACTGTGGTCACCTATTGTGCGATAGTTGGCCACTGTGGTCACCTATTGTGCGATAGTTGACCACTGTGGTCACCTATTGTGCGATAGTTGGCCACTGTGGTCACCTATTGTGCGATAGTTGGCCACTGTGGTCACCTATTGTGCGATATATGACCACTGTGGTCACCTATTGTGCGCTAGTTTACCACTGTAGTCACCTATTGTGCGATAGTTGACCACTGTGGTCAACTATTGTGCGATAGTTGACCACTGTGGTCAACTATTGTGCGATAGTTGACCACTGTGGTCACCTATTGTGCGATAGTTGACCACTGTGGTCACCTATTGTGCGATAGTTGGCCACTGTGGTCACATATTGTGCGATAGTTGGCCACTGTGGTCACCTATTGTGCGATATATGACCACTGTGGTCATCTATTGTGCGATAGTTGGCCACTGTGGTCACCTATTGTTCGATATATGGCCACTGTGGTCACCTATTGTGCGATAGATGACCACTGTGGTCACCTATTGAGCGATAGATGGCCACTGTGGTCACCTATTGAGCGATAGATGGCCACTGTGGTCACCTATTGTGCAATAGATGACCACTGTGATCACCTATTGTGCAATAGATGACCATTGTGGTCTTCTATTGTGCGATAGATGACCACTGTGGTCACCTATTGTGCGATAGATGACCACTGTGGTCACCTATTGTGCGATAGATGGCCACTGTGGTCACCTATTGTGCGATAGATGATCACTGTGGTCACCTATTGTGCGATAGATTACCTCTATAAAGCGATAGGTGATCACTGTGGCCATTTATAAAGTTATAGGTGCCCACTGCGGCATCTATAAAAGAAAGGAAAGGCTGCTTCTATAGTCCCTTTCTGAAAGAGAGGGTGCTTCTGTAGTCCCTTTCTGAACGAAAGGGTGCTTCTATAGTCCCTTTCTGAAAGAAATGGTGCTTCTATAGTCCCTTTCTGAAAGAAAGGGTGCTTCTATAGTCCCTTTCTGAAAGAACGGGTGCTTCTATAGTCCCTTTCTGAAAGAAAGGGTGCTTCTATAGTCCCTTTCTGAAAGAAAGGGTGCATCTATAGTCCCTTTCTGAAAGAAAGGGTGCTTCTATAGTCCCTTTCTGAAAGAGAGGGTGCTTCTATAGTCCCTTTCTGAAAGAAAGGGTGCTTCTATAGTCCCTTTCTGAAAGAAAGGGTGCTTCTATAGTCCCTTTCGGAAAGAAAGGGTGCTTCTATAGTTCCTTTCTGAAAGAAAGCGTGCTTCTATAGTCCCTTTCTGAAAGAGAGGTTGCTTCTATAGTCCCTTTCTGAAAGAAAGCGTGCTTCTATAGTCCCTTTCTGAAAGAAAGGGTGCTTCTATAGTCCCTTTCGGAAAGAAAGGGTGCTTCTATAGTCCCTTTCTGAAAGAAAGCGTGCTTCTATAGTCCCTTTCGGAAAGAAAGGGTGCTTCTATAGTTCCTTTCTGAAAGAAAGCGTGCTTCTATAGTCCCTTTCTGAAAGAAAGGGTGCTTCTATAGTCCCTTTCGGAAAGAAAGGGTGCTTCTATAGTCCCTTTCTGAAAGAAAGCGTGCTTCTATAGTCCCTTTCTGAAAGAAAGCGTGCTTCTATAGTCCCTTTCTGAAAGAAAGCGTGCTTCTATAGTCCCTTTCTGAAAGAAAGCGTGCTTCTATAGTCCCTTTCTGAAAGAAAGCGTGCTTCTATAGTCCCTTTCTGAAAGAAAGCGTGCTTCTATAGTCCCTTTCTGAAAGAAAGCGTGCTTCTATAGTCCCTTTCTGAAAGAAAGGGTGCTTCTATATAGAAACAACTTTTTGAAACTTTAATGAATGTTTTTCCCATTTTTTGTTGTTGTTCTTCCTTTTTTGATAAATCGATTTTTAAAATAAGCCAATAAATAATTGAGTTCGCATTAATTATTCTTCAATTCAATGCGACGTAATAATCAAAATGACGTGTGATTTTATTTTTGTTTTATTGCCATGCCATAAAACTTGAACAAATTAATTTAACAAGAAAAACAACAAAACGAATTGTTAATAAATTTCAACAAATTCTAAATTATGAGTTTGTATTCAATAATAAAATATGCCATAAATCTTTTTTATTGACGAATATTTAAAGAATATTAATTAAAAAATTGAATTGATAACAAATGAGGGCTGACATAAAAAATATAAATTTTAATTTTACAAATTGAAGACATTAACCCATGGTAGAACAATGTAAGGTAACAGCAATACCCAGCTGATTGAACTGGGCTGTAATTAATCTTCCCACAATTTAGAAAAAATTTAAATATTTTCAAATATTTCATGTGATGTAATTTTTTAATTCTTTAAAACATCTTGTGTGTATGTATTGAAACAAAAAACCAAAAAATCTATTTAGAAGTCAACCTTGACCAACAAATAAAAAATGTTGTTTATTATAACAACAAATAGATTGTCACATTGAAAACAAACATTACTTGTCAAAAACAAAATATCTCGTGAATTATGATTTTGTTCGGTTCTTGTTGCCTTTTTTGTCACCGCCAATAACAAACAAAACAAACGTTACTTTGCCTAATAGATTTGGCACAGACATTGAAATATGACATTGTTTACGTTTGACGTAAAATTTGCTGTTATTTTATGTAGATAAACAAACATTTTTTTGTGGCACATTTAAATTGTATAATTTATAAAAAAAAACAATACACTAAGACCTCGCTTTGCGTCGTTTCAGTTTGCGTTGTTTTCGAAGTTGCGTCGTTGCTTAGTTAATACCAATTTTCACTCTGCGTCGTTCGATTTTCGATGTTGCGTTGTTTTAAATTTTGAGTGTCTAATTTTTTATACCCTCCACCAAAATTTGGAGGGTATATAACATTTGTTTTTACGATTGTAACGCATTGAAATAACCATTTGTGACCCTATAAATTAGGTATATACATACATATATTCTTGGTCAGCGTAAAATTCTAAGTTGATGTAGCCATCTCCGTCCGTTTGTTGTAATCATGCTATCTTCAAATGATTTGATATAGAGGACTGTAATTTTGCCCACATATCGCTCATTTACTCAAAGAGTGGCATAACTCAAAAAATGCGTTTTCTGAGTTAGCAATTTTTGTTTTTTTCTACGACTTATACTTTATCTTGTGTCAAATTTTCATGTTGATATCTCTAAAACTCGACGAGTTACAGCTCATTTGCTACGAGTTTCGCATAATTCAACAAAAACGTTTTTTGAGTTTATGAAGCACTAAAACACTACAGATCATGCTTGATCTTGCACAGAAATTTAGCACTGACATCTGGCTTGCTGTTTGCAAAATATGGTCCAAGTAGTTATTTTAGTTTTTGTGTAATAATATTTTTAAGCTGGGAAGTCAAATTTCAATCGCCAACTTAAAACTCGTTTTTCTCGAAAGTGGATTTTTTGAAATGTGTCACTCTTTGAGTAAATGAGCGATATGTATTTGGTCTGAACTTACATCAAATTCAAAGATGGGCTACATCAGTCAATGTTTTAGTAAAGCCCCCATATAACGGTACCGCCCAATTTCAGTTGTTTTACCTTTTTAGCTACCTTTTCAGAGCGAATTAGCTTAATTTGCCATTTAGTGTTCCCAGTGATGTATAAACTTGACATTGGTCCACGTTTTGTTATAGCCCTCACAAAGCGATACCGCCCGAGCATTTTGACTGCTTTAGCTACATTTTCAGGCCGAATTAGACCAAAATAGCTATCATTTGGCGTTTAGGGTTCCTAGTGTTTAAGTAATTTATCCACCTAAAATTCTGGGCATAAGAAAAAATAGTGTTGTTCTAGCCTGGAACCTATCTCCGAACTTTACATGGTTTTCCATAGAAAATTTTAATTCGCTTTGCGTCGTTTCACTTTGAGTCGTGTTTTTTTGGAACGTATCTACGACGCAAAGCGAGGTCTTGGTGTATCATTATAAATTAACTGTAAGCCACTGGCTTACCGGTAGTTACCGGTTAGAACCTTGAAATTGGATCCACCAAAAATCATCTTTAAAGAAGCCTACAATTTACATCTCATTAAAAAACAACACTCAAACACACCTCTCTTCTAATTGAGTTCAAATTCTTTTGCCTTTTATGTTCTTATTTCTTTTGTTTCAACTCCTTCCCCTATTTTTTTGCCATAATGGGATGCTGCCATAAATTATTAAAATATTTACTGGGTTTATCCAATAGCCTAAATAACACACAAAAACTTTGCTCAAACCTGTTGTAAAAAAATTCCAAAAAAACAAATATGCATTTTAATTGATCCACCGAGACACCTTTATCCGCTATTTGGCGTCACCAAGACGCCATGCAGACAAAAAGAAACAGAAACATAAAAATGCCAGCAAAACAAAATAGCAACAAAATTTACTACTTTCTCGAACTGGATTTGGAATTGGATTTGATTGTGAATTGATTATTTGCCAAATGATGCTGGCCGGGCTGGCACACAACCACATGTCAAATAAACCCCAAAAATGAAACAAAACATTTTATTTCTCGCCAAAATAAAATTCTTTGCCATTAAACAAATGACGTAAATTTGTTATTGATCAAAAAAGACAATAACAACAACTGATATGCCATGCCATTTTTTTGGTCCAACTTGCCCTACAACACCACAATCAAACTATTTGGGAATTTCCCACATTTGATTGCGATTTTTTAACAAAAGAAAAAATTCAAAATTTATGCATGTTTCTTGTTTTTATTTCTTTGTTTTTTGATTTTTGGAATTCGATTGTCTGCTGCCTTAAATTATGTGCCTTTTTATATCACTTTGGTATTTCTATTATTGCTTTGTGCAGATTTATTGGTTCAAATCGGAAATGACCGGATTTTAATGAGCATTCAAAAATTTGTTTTTGGAAAAATATTTGCCAATTTGCATAAAAAATGTGTTAGAATTTGCTAGATATGATATTTGGGGGAATTGAAAAAAAATTAAAATATTTCAACTTGTTGTGACTATAGAAGCAGCCTTTCTTTCAGAATGGGACGGTAGAAGCGGCCTTTCTTTCAGAATGGGACGGTAGAAGCGGCCTTTCTTTCAGAATGGGACGGTAGAAGCGGCCTTTCATTCAGAAAGGGACCATAGAAGCACCCTTTCTGAAAGTAAGGGTCTATAGAAGCACCCTTTGTGATACTAAGGGTCTATAGAAGCACTCTCGGTGATACTAAGGGTCTATAGAAGTACCCTCTGTGATACTAAGGGTCCATAGAAGCACTCTCTGTGATACTAAGGGTCTATAGGAGCAGCCTCTGTGACACTAAGGGTCTCTAGAAGCACCCTCAGTGATACTAAGGGTCTATAGCTACACCCTATGTGAAAGTAAGGGTCTATACAAACACCCTATGTGAAAGTAAGGGTCTATGGAAGCACCCTTTGTGAAAGTAAGGGTCTATAGAAGCAGCCTTTGTGAAAATAAGGGTCTATAGAAGCAGCCTTTGTGATACTAGGGGTCTATAGAAGGACCCTTTGTGAGAATAAGCGTCTCTAGAAGCACCCTTTGTTATAATAAGGGTCTCTAGAAACACATTTTGTGATATCAAGGGTCTCTAGAAGGACCTTTTGTAAAACTAAGGATCTCTAGAAGCACCCTCTGTGATACTAAGGGACTCTAGAACCACCCTCTGTGATACTAAGGGTCTATAGAAGTACTCTCGGTGATACAAAGGGTCTATAGAAGTACCCTCTGTGATACTAAGAGTTCATAGAAACACTCTCTGTGATACTAAGTGTACCTAGAAGCACCCTTTGTGATACTAAGGGTATCTCGAAGCACCCTTTGTGATACTAAGGGTCCATAGAAGCACTCTCTGTGATACTAAGGGTCTATAGGAGCAGCCTCTGTGATACTAAGGGTCTCTAGAAGCACCCTCAGTGATACTAAGGGTCTTTAGAAGCAGCCTTTGTGATACTAAGGGTCTATAGAATCACCCTCTATGATACTAAAGGTCTCTTGAAGCACCCTTTGTGATACTAAGGGTCTATAGCTACACCCTATGTGAAAGTAAGGGTCTATGGAAGCACCCTATGTGAAAGTAAGGGTCTATGGAAGCACCCTTTGTGAAAGTAAGGGTCTATAGAAGCAGCCTTTGTGAAAATAAGGGTCTATAGAAGCAGCCTTTGTGATACTAGGGGTCTCTAGAAGGACCCTTTGTGAGAATAAGCGTCTCTAGAAGCACCCTTTTGTGATACTAAGGCCCTCTAGAAGCACCCTTTATGATACTAAGGGTCTCTAGAAGCACCCTTTTTGATACTAAGGGTCTCTAGAAGCACCCTTTGTGATACTAAGGGTCTCTAGGAGGACCCCTTGTGACACTAAGGGTCTATAGAAGCACCCTTTGTGCAAAACAGGGTCTATAGAAACACCCTTTGTGAAAGTAAGGGTCTATGGAAGCACCCTTTGTGAAAGCAAGGGTCACTATCAGTGAAAATAAGGGTCTCTAGAAGCAACCTTTCTGAAAGTAAGGGTCTCTAGAAGCACCCTTTGTGATACTAAGGGTCTATACAAAAACCCCTTGTGAAAATAAAGGTCTCTAGAAGCACTCTTTGTGATACTAAGGGTCTATACAAGCACCCTTTGTGAAAATAAGGGTCTCTAAAAGCACTCTTTGTGAAAATAAGGGTCTCTAGAAGCACTCTTTGTGATACTAAGGGTCCCTATAAGCAACCTTTGTGATACTAAGGGTATCTCGAAGTACCCTTTGTGATACTAAGGGTCGCTAAAAGCTCCCTTTGTGATACTAAGGGACTATAGAAGCACGCTTTGTGATACTATGGGACACTAGAAGCATCCTTTGTAATACTAAGGGTCTACAGAAGCACCATTTGTGATACTAAGGGTCTCTAGAACAACTTTGCTGATACTAAGGGTTTCTAGAAGCACCCTTTGTGATACTAAGGGTCTCTAGAAGGACCCTTTGTTATACTAAGGGTCTCTAGAAGCACCTCTTGTGATACTAAAGGTCTCTAGAAGCACCCTTTGTAATACTAAGGGTTTATAGAAGCACCCTTTGTGATACTAAGGGTCTCTAGAAGCCGCCTTTTTGATACTAAGTGTACCTAGAAGCACCCTTTGTGATACTAAGGGTCTCTAGAAGCCGCCTTTTTGATACTAAGGGTACCTAGAAGCACCCTTTGTGATACTAAGGGTCTACAGAAGCGCCCTTTGTGATAGTAAGGGTCTATAGAAGCACCCTTTTTGATACTAAGGGTCTCTAGAAGCACCATTTGTGGTACTAAGGGTCTCTACAAGCACCCTTTTTGAAAGTAAGGGTCTCTAGAAGCACCCTTTGTGACACTTAGGGTCCCTAGAAGCACCCCTTGTGATACCTTGGGTCTCTAGAAGCACTCTTTGTGATACTAAGGGTCTCTAGAAGCACCCTTTGTGATACTAAAGGTCTCTCGAAGCACCCTTAGTTATACTTAGGGTCTCTAGAAGCACCCTTTGTGACACTAAGGGTCTGTAGACACCCTTTGTGATACTAAGGGTCTCTAGAAGCACCCTTTGTGGTACTAAGGGTCTCTAGAAGCACCTTTTGTGATACTAAGGGTCTCTAGAAGCACCCTTTGTGATACTGAGGGTCTTTAGAAACAGCCTTAGTGATACTAAGGGTCTCTAGAAGCACCCTATGTGATACTAAGGGTCTCTAGAAGCACCCTTTGTGATATTAAAGGTCTCTCGAAGCACCCTTAGTGATACTTAGGGTCTCTAGAAGCACCCTTTGTGACACTAAGGGTCTGTAGACACCCTTTGTGATACTAAGGGTATCTAGAAGCACCCTTTGTGATACTAAGGGTCTCTAGAAGCTCCCTTTGTGATACTAAGGGTCTCTCGAAGCACCCTTTGTGATACTAAGGGTCTCTAGAAGCACCCTTTGTGATACTAAGGGTGTCTAGATGCACCCTTTGTGATACTAAGGGTATCTAGAGACACCCTTTGTGATAGGAAGGGTCTCTAGATGCACCCTTTGTGATACTAAGGGTGTCTAGATGCACCCTTTGTGATACTAAGGGTATCTAGAGACACCCTTTGTGATACTAAGGGTCACTAGAACCACCCTTTGTGATACTAAGGGTCTCTAGAAGCACCCTTTGTGGTACTGAGGGTATCTAGAGACACCATTTGTGATACTAAGGGTATCTAGAGACACCCTTTGTGCTACTAAGGGTCAATAGAACCACCCTTTGTGATACTAAGGGTCTCTAGAAGAACCCTTTGTGATACTAAGGGTCTCTAGAAACGCCCTTTGTAACACTAAGAGTCTCTAGAAGCACCCTTTGTGATACTAAGGGTCACTAGAACCACCCTTAGTGATACTAAGGGTCTCTAGAAGCACCCTTTGTGATACTGAGGGTATCTAGAGACACCCTTTGTGATACTAAGGGTCCCTAGAAGCACCCTTTGTGATACTAAGGATATCTAGAGACACCATTTGTGATACTAAGGGTATCTAGAGACACCATTTGTGATACTAAGGGTCAATAGAACCACCCTTTGTGATACTAAGGGTCTCCAGAAGCACCCTTTGTGATACTAAGGGTCACTAGAACCACCCTTTGTGATACTATGGGTCTCTAGAAGCACCCTTTGTTATACTAAGGGTATCTAGAGACACCCTTTGTGATACGAAGGCTCTCTAGATGCACCCTTTGTTATACTAAGGGTATCTAGAGACACCCTTTGTGATACTAAGGGTCTCTAGAAACGCCCTTTGTAACACTAAGAGTCTCTAGAAGCACCCTTTGTGATACTAAGGGTCTCTAGAAGAACCCTTTTTGATATTAAGGGTCACCAGAAGCACCCTTTGTGGTACTAAGGGTCACTAGAAGCACCCTTTTTGATACTAAGGTTCTCTAGAAGCACCCTTTGTGATACTAAGGGTCACTAGAAGCACCCTTTTTGATACTTAGGTTCTCTAGAAGCACCCTTTGTGATACTAAGGGTCACTAGAAGTACCCTCCGTGAGAATAAGGGTCTATAGAAACAACCTTTGTGATACTAAGGGTACCCTTTTTGATACTAAGGTTCTCTAGAAGCACCCTTTGTGATACTAAGGGTCACTATAAGCACCCTTTTTGATACTAAGGGTCTCTGGAAGCACCCTTTGTGATACTAAGGGTCTCTCGAAGCACTCTTTGTTCTACTATGGGTCTCTAGAAGGACCCTTTGTGATACTAAGGTTCTCTAGGAGGACCCTTTGTGATACTAAGGGTCTCTAGAAGCACCCCTTGTGATACTAAGGGTCTATAGAAGCACCCTTTGTGATACTAAGGGTCTATAGAAGCACCCTTTGTGATACTAAGGGTCGATAGAAGCACCCATTGTGATACGAAGGATCTATAGAAGCATTCTTTTGGATACTAAGGGTCCCTAGAAGCACCCTCTTGTGATACTAAGGGTACCTAGAAGCACCCTTGGTGATACTAAGGGTCTGTAGAAAAACCCTTTGTGATACTAAGAGTCTCTAGAAGCACCCTTTGTGATACTAAGGGTCTCTAGAAGCATTCTCTTGTATACTAAGACTCCCTAGAAGCACCCTTTGTGATACTAAGAGTCCCCAGAAGCACTCTATGTGATACTAAGGCTCTCTAGAAGCACCCTTTGTGATACTAAGTGTCTCTAGAAGCTCCCTTAGTGATACTAAGGGCCGATAGAAGCACCATTTGTAATACTAACAGTCTCTAGAAGCACCCTTTCTGAATGTAAGGGTCTTCAGAAGCACCTTTTCTGAAAGTAAGGGTCCATAGAACCACATATTCTTTAAAAAGTGATCTATTGATGGGTCTATAGAAGCATCTTTTCTAAAAGTAAGGATCTATAGAAGCACCCCTTCTTTCGGAAAGGGTCTATAAAACAACCTTTTAGATAGTAAGGGTCTATGGAAGCGTCCTCCGGGACTTCTTAGAGATTTTCTTTCTCAGATATTGTGTTCAAGGTTTGGATGCAATTGAAGAGTTGATTAAAAATATGTTCCACCCTCATATTTTGAGTTTTGTATTCAATTGTCACAATCGACAATTAACTTCCCACGTTCATATTTGCATACTCCTCCTTCCTTTCCTTTCAACAATAAATCATTCTCTATAGAAATTTGAAGTGTTTGAGTCTCAGTGAGTAAGTGCAAAATCTAATTGTCGGAACAAAAACAACAAAAGTACCGTCACACTTGTACAAGTGTCAGATATGTATGTAAATTTCACAACTATAGACAATTGAATTATGAACAATCATTCATAAACAAAACGGCAAGCGGCAACCCACTAACCAACCAACCATTCGCCAGTCACTCCAAAAATAGCTAAGCCATGTCATAATTATTTAAAAATTAACTGCAAACATTTTTTTTATTTATAAAAAAAGCAATGATGATTTATGAATGGAGAATGTGTGACTCTGACTAAAAGTAAATAATTTCTTTCAAGGGTGGAGGTATTTGCTTTAAATTAAACAACAACAAAAACAACAACACATAACAAAATAAAGCACTTGGTAATACAAGGCGTGTGCCAAATGCACAACTTCTTGAACTTGTTGTCATTCATTTTAAGTGAGTGCTACGTTTTCTTCTGTTTGTTTCCAGACACCCATAAAAAAGTTCGTGGGACATGTTTGGAATATTGTTTTTTATTTGCCAATTTTTTTTCAAAATTGTTTATTGTTTTTATTTAAATGATTAGTCACAAACAAAAAAGCCACAAAAATTGTTTGCTCCACATCACATAATATTGAGTTTCAACGGAAATTCCACAAAAAAATAAGCTATTGAAAACGGCAATAACAATTTTAAGAAATTCCGTAGGTATTTCTTTTGTTAAAAAAACAACAACAAAAATACAATAGAGTTTTTGCCAAAATCCAAATGTTAACAAAATTGTTTGTTGTTCATCATTTGAAATAAAACGAAAATTATTTGGCCAAAACAACAATATCTGCAACATTGGTTAGTCGAAGCTGCTAAAACGTTGAAAAAACAAACAACAACAAAAACCCAAAATTTTGGCACCGGCTAGACGCCTGTTTTTATTAGGTATTTTTTATGTTTTGTATTTCATTAGCCATGACTTTGTTCCACTTGTTTTGGTTTTTTGTTCAAGTTAATTTAACCCCTCTCACCATCACATCACCTTCTTCTACTTCGTTTTCTTATGATTTTATTTGTTTGTTTTTCGGTTATATGTAAATTGTGAAAGTTAAAAAAATTTCAAATTCTTTTTATCTTCCGTTCAGTGTTTTTTTTTTTGCGACTTTGGTTGTTTGGGTTTTTCCTCTCGACATTATAACAGCTCCATAAGCATAAATATCATGCAAATTAATAGCATGACTTTTTTGTTATTCGATTGATTCTATTGGAAAATAACACGTAGTAAGACTTAAGACACAAACATCATTTATTATTCCAAAGAATTTCTGTCTTAATTCTTTCATTAGTGATATGTTCTGAAAAGAAAATAGTGTTAATAGTTAAAGAGATTTTATTTCTTCGAGAAAAAAATGTAATGGTGGTAATTGAAACACGAGTTTGTGCCTTAAGTCTTTTGTTTGGTTCACACGGAAATTCATGTGGTCTCTGTTAGAAAACAAACAGAAACTATGATGAGAAATTATCGAATTCATGAGAGGGAGAGAGAGAGAGTAGACGGAAAATCAATTGAATTAACTCCATCGTAGGTTTGTGTCTTAAATCTTGCATAAGTGATATATTTACTCTCGGGAGAAAATAGTGTTAATAAGTAAAGAGTACTTATTTCTCTGAGAAAATAACGCAATGGTGATAATTGCTAACGAAGTTTGTGCTTTAAGTCTTTTGTTTGAGTTGTGTTCCTCCGAGAAAATTCATACCTGTTGCGGTCTCTATGAGAAAACACCCATGAATTATGATGAAAAACTATCGTATTCATTGAGGAATGATGGAGGAATAGGAGCCGGAGCCGGCATTAATGATTATTCTGTCTTCTGTAGGCAGAAGAAGACTTCTTAACGTCTTCTATAGGCGGAAGAAGACGCTTTAAGGTCTTCCATACGCAGAAGAAGTTATTTCTATATTCAGGGTCTTCTTTATTCAGAAGAAGACCCTTTATTGTCTTCTATATTCAGGTAATAAATACCTACAAAAAAGTTGTTATAATTTTCTTTAGGAATGTTCTAAGACAAATTTGGTACATCCATGATTATCACACATCCACTGAGAAGTAACTATGTACATTAATGGGAAAAATCAAATATTCCACATATCCATCCTTTGGGATCGAATAGTCCTTGACGTCTTTAGAACCTTTCTTAAAGATAGCGTACTTTCATAGACACTTTCTGTAAAAAGAAAGGGTGCTTTTTTAAGGTCTCTTATAGACAGAAAATATATCTTAAGGTCTTTTAACGACGAAAGAAGACTCACAAGGTCTTTTGTAGGCAGAAAAATACCACTTAAGGCCTTCTATAGACAGAAGATGACCTCTTAAGGTCTGCTATAGCTAGAAAAAGCCTTCTAAGACTTTCTAAAGGTAAAAGAAGGCTTCCTAATGTCTTCTATAAGTAGAATAGGGTCTTTCAAGATCTCCTGTATGCAGAAGAGGACGCTTTAACATCTTCTTTGGGCAGAAGAAAATCTTTCTATATTCAGGGTATTCGATATTCAAATGAACACCCTTTAATGTCTTCTATACACCCTTTCTTCTAGAGGAGAAAGGAGAACGTCAAAGGTATACTACAGAAGGCTACTACAGAAGCACCCTTCGATGGTACTATCGATAGTATCGATTATTTTTGTAAAAATTCAATATCTATAGACAGTTTTTTCTACAAAAGCAACCTTTCTTCGAAAAAGGGTTTACAGAAGTACCCTTTCTTCGAAAAAGGGTTTACAGAAGTACCCTTTCTTCGAAAAAGGGTTTACAGAAGTACCCTTTCTTTGAAAAAGGGTTTACAGAAGTACCCTTTCTTCAAAAAAGGGTTTACAGAAGCGCCCTTTCTTTGAAAAAAGGGTTAACAGAAGCACCCTTTCTTTGAAAAAGGGTTTACAGAAGAATCCTTTCTTTGAAAAAGGGTTTACAGAATAACCTTTTCTTTGAAAAGGGTTTACAGAAGAATCCTTTCTTTGAAAAAGGTTTTACAGAAGCACCCTTTCTTTGAAAAAGGGTTTACAGAAGCAACCTTTCTTTGAAAAAGGGTTTACAGAAGCACCCTTTCTTTGAAAAAGGGTTTACAGAAGCAACCTTTCTTTGAAAAAGGGTTTACAGAAGCACCCTTTCTTTGAAAAAGGGTTTACAGAAGCACCCTTTCTTTGAAAAGGGGTTTACAGAAGCACCCTTTCTTTGAAAAGGGGTTTACAGAAGCACCCTTTCTTTGAAAAGGGGTTTACAGAAGCACCCTTTCTTTGAAAATGGGTTTACAAAAGCACCCTTTCTTTGAAAAAGGGTTTACAGAAGCACCCTTTCTTTGAAAAGGGGTTTACAGAAGCACCCTTTCTTTGAAAAGGGGTTTACAGAAGCACCCTTTCTTTGAAAAAGGGTTTACAGAAGCACCCTTTCTTTGAAAAAGGGTTTACAGAAGCAACCTTTCTTTGAAAAAGGGTTTACAGAAGCAACCTTTCTTTGAAAAAGGGTTTACAGAAGCACCCTTTCTTTGAAAAAGGGTTTACAGAAGCAACCTTTCTTTGAAAAAGGGTTTACAGAAGCACCCTTTCTTTGAAAAAGGGTTTACAGAAGCACCCTTTCTTTGAAAAGGGGTTTACAGAAGCACCCTTTCTTTGAAAAGGGGTTTACAGAAGCACCCTTTCTTTGAAAAGGGGTTTACAGAAGCACCCTTTCTTTGAAAATGGGTTTACAAAAGCACCCTTTCTTTGAAAAAGGGTTTACAGAAGCACCCTTTCTTTGAAAAGGGGTTTACAGAAGCACCCTTTCTTTGAAAAGGGGTTTACAGAAGCACCCTTTCTTTGAAAAAGGGTTTACAGAAGCACCCTTTCTTTGAAAAAGGGTTTACAGAAGCAACCTTTCTTTGAAAAAGGGTTTACAGAAGCAACCTTTCTTTGAAAAAGGGTTTACAGAAGCAACCTTTCTTTGAAAAAGGGTTTACAGAAGCAACCTTTCTTTGAAAAAGGGTTTACAGAAGCAACCTTTCTTTGAAAAAGGGTTTACAGAAGCACCCTTTCTTTGAAAAAGGGTTTACAGAAGCAACCTTTCTTTGAAAAAGGGTTTACAGAAGCACCCTTTCTTTGAAAAAGGGTTTACAGAAGCACCCTTTCTTTGAAAAGGGGTTTACAGAAGCACCCTTTCTTTGAAAAGGGGTTTACAGAAGCACCCTTTCTTTGAAAAGGGGTTTACAGAAGCACCCTTTCTTTGAAAATGGGTTTACAAAAGCACCCTTTCTTTGAAAAAGGGTTTACAGAAGCACCCTTTCTTTGAAAAGGGGTTTACAGAAGCACCCTTTCTTTGAAAAGGGGTTTACAGAAGCACCCTTTCTTTGAAAAGGGGTTTACAGAAGCACCCTTTCTTTGAAAAGGGGTTTACAGAAGCACCCTTTCTTTGAAAAAGGGTTTACAGAAGCACCCTTTCTTTGAAAAAGGGTTTACAGAAGCACCCTTTCTTTGAAAAAGGGTTTACAGAAGCACACTTTCTTTGAAAATGAAAGGGTCTAAAAAAGCACCCTTTCCTTTAGAAAGGGTCTAAAAAAGCACCCTTTCCTTTAGAAAGGGTCTAAAAAAGCACCCTTTCCTTTAGAAAGGGTCTAAAAAAGCACCCTTTCCTTTAGAAAGGGTCTAAAAAAGCACCCTTTCCTTTAGAAAGGGTCTAAAAAAGCACCCTTTCCTTTAGAAAGGGTCTAAAAAAGCACCCTTTTCTTTAGAAAGGGTCTAAAAAAGCACCCTTTCCTTTAGAAAGGGTCTAAAAAAGCACCCTTTCCTTTAGAAAGGGTCTAAAAAAGCACCCTTTCCTTTAGAAAGGGTCTAAAAAAGCACCCTTTCCTTTAGAAAGGGTCTAAAAAAGCACCCTTTCCTTTAGAAAGGGTCTAAAAAAGCACCCTTTCCTTTAGAAAGGGTCTAAAAAAGCACCCTTTCCTTTAGAAAGGGTCTAAAAAAGCACCCTTTCCTTTAGAAAGGGTCTAAAAAAGCACCCTTTCCTTTAGAAAGGGTCTAAAAAAGCACCCTTTCCTTTAGAAAGGGTCTAAAAAAGCACCCTTTCCTTTAGAAAGGGTCTAAAAAAGCACCCTTTCCTTTAGAAAGGGTCTAAAAAAGCACCCTTTCCTTTAGAAAGGGTCTAAAAAAGCACCCTTTCCTTTAGAAAGGGTCTAAAAAAGCACCCTTTCCTTTAGAAAGGGTCTAAAAAAGCACCCTTTCCTTTAGAAAGGGTCTAAAAAAGCACCCTTTCCTTTAGAAAGGGTCTAAAAAAGCACCCTTTCCTTTAGAAAGGGTCTAAAAAAGCACCCTTTCCTTTAGAAAGGGTCTAAAAAAGCACCCTTTCCTTTAGAAAGGGTCTAAAAAAGCACCCTTTCCTTTAGAAAGGGTCTAAAAAAGCACCCTTTCCTTTAGAAAGGGTCTAAAAAAGCACCCTTTCCTTTAGAAAGGGTCTAAAAAAGCACCCTTTCCTTTAGAAAGGGTCTAAAAAAGCACCCTTTCCTTTAGAAAGGGTCTAAAAAAGCACCCTTTCCTTTAGAAAGGGTCTAAAAAAGCACCCTTTCCTTTAGAAAGGGTCTAAAAAAGCACCCTTTCCTTTAGAAAGGGTCTAAAAAAAGCACCCTTTCCTTTAGAAAGGGTCTAAAAAAGCACCCTTTCCTTTAGAAAGGGTCTAAAAAAGCACCCTTTCCTTTAGAAAGGGTCTAAAAAAGCACCCCTTTCCTTTAGAAAGGGTCTAAAAAATCACCCTTTCCTTTAGAAAGGGTCTAAAAAAGCACCCTTTCCTTTAGAAAGGGTCTAAAAAAGCACCCTTTCCTTTAGAAAGGGTCTAAAAAAGCACCCTTTCCTTTAGAAAGGGTCTAAAAAAGCACCCTTTCCTTTAGAAAGGATCTAAGAAAGCACCCTTTCCTTTAGAAAGGATCTAAGAAAGCACCCTTTCCTTCAGAAAGGGTCTAAAAAAGCACCCTTTCCTTCAGAAAGGGTCTAAAAAAGCACCCTTTCCTTCAGAAAGGATCTAAAAAAGCACCCTTTCCTTCAGAAAGGATCTAAAAAAGCACCCTTTCCTTCAGAAAGGGTCTAAAAAAGCACCCTTTCCTTCAGAAAGGGTCTAAAAAAGCACCCTTTGCTTCAGAAAGGGTCAAAAAAAGCACCCTTTCCTTTAGAAAGGGTCTAAAAAAGCACCCTTTCCTTCAGAAAGGGTCAAAAAAGCACCCTTTCCTTCAGAAAGGGTCTAAAAAAGCACCCTTTCTTTCAGAAAGGATCTAAAAAAGCACCCTTTCCTTCAGAAAGGGTCTAAAAAGCACCCTTTCCTTCAGAAAGGGTCTAAAAAACACCCTTTCCTTCATAAAGGGTCTAAAAAACACCCTTTCCTTTAGAAAGGGTCTAAAAAAGCACCATTTCCTTCCAAAAGGGTCTAAAAAAGCACCCTTTCCTTTAGAAAGGGTCTAAAAAAGCACCCTTTCCTTCAGAAAGGGTCTAAACAGCACCCTTTCCTTTAGAAAGGGTCTAAAAAAGCACCCTTTCCTTCAGAAAGGGTCTAAAAAAGCACCCTTTCCTTCAGAAAGGGTCTAAAAAAGCACCCTTTCCTTCAGAAAGGGTCTAAAAAAGCACCCTTTCCTTCAGAAAGGGTCTAAAAAAGCACCCTTTCCTTTAGAAAGGGTCTAAAAAAGCACCCTTTCCTTCCGAAAGGGTCTAAAAAGCACCCTTTCCTTCCGAAAGGGTCTAAAAAAGCACCCTTTCCTTCAGAAAGGGTCTAAAAAGCACCCTTCCTTCAGAAGGGTCTAAAAAGCACCCTTTCCTTCAGAAAGGGTCTAAAAAGCACCCTTTCTTTAGAAAGGGTCTAAAAAAGCACCCTTTCCTTCAGAAAGGGTCTAAAAAGCACCCTTTCTTTAGAAAGGGTCTAAAAAAGCACCCTTTCCTTCCGAAAGGGTCTAAAAAAGCACCCTTTCTTTCCGAAAGGGTCTAAAAAAGCGCCCTTTCCTTCAGAAGGGTCTACAGAAGCACCCTTTCCTTAAGAAAGGGTCTAAAAAAGCACCTTTCCCTCAGAAAGGGCCGAAAAAAGCACCCTTTCCCTCAGAAAGGGTCTAAAAAAGCACCCTTTCCTTCGGAAATGGTCTAAAAAGCACCCTTTCCTTCAGAAAGGGTCTAAAAAAGCATCCTTTCCATCAGAAAGGGTCTAAAAAAGCACCCTTTCCTTCAGAAAGGGTCTAAAAAAGCACGCTTTTCTTCAGAAAGGGTCTAAAAAAAGCACCCTTTCCTTAAGAAAGGGTCTAAAAAAGCACCCTCTCTTTAAGAAAGGGTCTAAAGAAGCATCCTTTTCTTCAGAAAGGGTCTAAAAAAGCACCCTTTCCTTAAGAAAGGGTCTAAAAAAGCGCCCTTTCCTTCAGAAAGGGTCTACAGAAGCACCCTTTCCTTCAGTAATGGTCTACAGAAGCCCCCATTCATTCAGAAAGGGTCTACAGAAGCACCCTTTCTTCGAAAAAGGGGTCTACAGAAGCACCCTTTCCTTCAGAAAGGATGTTCAGAAGCACCCTTTCCTTCAGAAAGGAGTTCAGAAGCACCCTTTCCTTCAGAAGGATGTTCAGAAGCACCCTTTCCTTCAGAAAGGATGTTCAGAAGCACCCTTTCCTTCAGAAAGGATGTTCAGAAGCACCCTTTACTTCAGAAAGGATGTTCAGAAGCACCCTTTCCTTCAGAAAGGATATTCAGAAGCACCCTTTCCTTCAGAAAGGATGTTCAGAAGCACCCTTTCCTTCAGAAAGGATGTTCAGAAGCACCCTTTCTTCAGAAAGGATGTTCAGAAGCACCCTTTCCTTCAGAAAGGATGTTCAGAAGCACCCTTTCCTTCAGAAAGGGTCTAGCACCCTTTCCTTCAGAAAGGGTCTAAAAAAGCACCCTTTCCTTCAGAAAGGATCTACAGAAGCACCCTTTCCTTCAGAAATTGTCTAAAAAAGCACCCTTTCCTTCAGAAAGGGTCTAAAAAAGCACCCTTTCCTTCCGAAAGGGTCTAAAAAGCACCATTTCCTTTAGAAAGGGTCTAAAGAAGCACCCTTTCCTTCAGAAAGGGTCTACAGAAGCAACCTTTCCTTCAGAAACGGTCCTTCAGGGAGGGTCTGCAGGAGCACCCTTTCCTTCAGAAAGGGTCTGCAGGAGCACCCTTTCCTTCAGAAAGGGTCTGCAGGAGCACCCTTTCCTTCAGAAAGGGTCTGCAGGAGCACCCTTTCCTTCAGAAAGGGTCTACAGAAGCACCCTTTCCCTCAGAAAAGGTCTACAGAAGCTACCTTTCTTTGAAAAAGGGTCTACAGAAGCACCCTTTCTTTGAAAAATGGTCTACAGAAGGATATGTAGAAGAATCCTTCATTTAAGAAATGGTCTATAAAAGCACTCATTCTTTCAGAAGGTTTTTGTAGAAGCACCCTTTCTTTCAGAAACGTTCCAGAAAGTGTGTATAGAAGCACACTTTATTTGGCTCACTTTCTTTCAGAAGGGGTCTACAGAAGCTCCCGGTCTTTCAGAGAAAAATCAGGTGTGCTTCTATAGATCCTTTCAAAAACTTAAATTTCTAATTACATTCCTCTACTGATAAATAATTAGGACATGTTCTTTTAATATTTTATAATTATTATTTTTTTAGTTGTTTACTTATTTTTATTTTTTTGATTTTTTAATTTTTTCTTTTAAAAATTCTCTTACAACTAAGGAATTTATTTTTTACATTAAAACAATTAAATAAAAAGTATGCCAAAAACGCACACATAGATCATCATTTCAGGTTGTTTGTTTCTTGTTTTTTAAAGTAACAAATTCAAAATACAAAAATTAATACAAATTTTACAATTCTTTGTTTTTGTTGCTAAAACTAATTAAAAACAATTTACATTCATACATTCAAGCAAGCATTCAAATATACATACATGGGAATTAAATGCAAAGAAAATAGGGCGTTACGTACATATGTACAATAGGGGGAAAGACGTTTAATGAAAATGTGTTGTGAAATAATTTTGAATAGGGGGCATAATAAATAAATTAAATTAATGAATAAAACAATAATGGTACCACACTCACAATTGACGTTAACATTCACACAAACTTAATCTATAGAATGATATTAATATAATATTTTTTGATGATTGAGATTAATAATGAAGATTTTTTAGATGCTGATACTGCTGATACTGTCTTCTTGGTGTTGTTTTTGTTTTGGTTGTTTTTTTGGCCAATTTACACAGAGACCACAAATTCTTTGCCTGTCTTAAAGTCGGTACACTTGAATTGGGGACAACACTTGGGGAAACTCCATGATGGATCAGCTGGCAATTCTTCACAGCCAGGCATTTCAACATAGGGACATGTCTCAATGTTAATTGTCTGGCTCTCAAGATCACAAGTCAAGGCTGCACAAATGCCTTTGGGTTTGTATTCCTTGTTGGGCAACATGGCGCGTCGTGTAAATTTATCAAAACATTTACCGGGATGTGCTGTAAGAAAGAAACGCAAAAAAATGAGGAGGAAATTAGTTGTTGTTATTTATTATTTATTGCAAAAAATATGAGGAAGTTCAACGTCATCATCATCATGTTTTTTTCTTCACGGTAGTGTATTTTTTATGCATATTTAAAATAATGGAGAGAAAAACAAAACGAGCAATAACTGATTAACATGGTTGTAAGGAAATCTGATATGAATAATATTCTAGGTGCCTCCGTTGTTAAGGTATGCACTTGATTAAAATAAATGTCGAGATTATGAGAAAACATATTGAAAGACATGTGTTCGGTAACAGAAGGCGACATGTGTTCATATTTTTATTGAGGAAGTGTTTAAATATTGAGAAATGGGCAAAAAAACGCAAAGGAAATTGTAAAACAGTCAAAAATAAACAAAAGACTTAAGGCACAAACTTATTTTAATGGGAGCAGTGGCTCTCAATCAGGTTATGAACTCATTGAGAATGTTGCAATATTTCCTAATAATGAGAGAGAGAAAGAGAGAGTTCATGGAAATAGTAATGACATTATCTAATTCAATGAGAGAATGTAAGGGAGAGGACTTTGTATTCATATCATCTAACGGTGTTCTCTCAGCTAATGAAAATGCAATTGTAATGAATATCAAAGACTTAAGACACAAACCTATTGTAAACAAACCCATTTAAAACAAAAGACTTAAGTTACAAACTCATTGGTCTCATTGAATTTATAACGTTACTCTCTCGTGTACTACAAAAGACTTAAGACACAAACCCCATTTCAAATGATCTTAACACACAATAAAATTAGCACAATAGTTCCTTATTGTCTTAAAGAAAAATTCCCCCCAACTTGGAAACAAAAGACTTAAGCCACAAACTACCCAATGCACACAAGCAAGCATTTAGCAGGCCCAGTCAAATGGAAATTTAATAAAATGATCACAATAAATCTATTAAAATGATACTAAATACCGCCTTCCTTTGATCTTTTAAAACGATCACATCATTTACCAAAATATTAGACAAATTGATATCATCTTCCGAAATAGACAAAAGGAAAAAGGCGGCGCCGCGACAATCAAATTACCATGACCATAATAAAATGTCTGTTTATTAATTATCAATGAAAAAAAAAATACCAAGCAAGAGATTAGAGCATAAATAAAAATAAAAAAATATTTCAAGACATGTATGCATGGCAACATGACCTTCTCAAAAATCTCCACAAGAAAAACAAAAACTTAACACCTGCAATGGCTATAAAGGTTTGGATGTGTACGTCTGCTGTGGATTTTTAGTTCATTGTACTGTTGAGGGAATTTTTTGTTTTGCCAAAAAATAAACTTTAAAAACCGGCTTTTTGGCATTTTTTGGCAATTGACGTCAATGCTTGTCGTCAATAAGAGCCCAGGCAAAGTGTAATCAATTTTTATCGGCCCGAAAAGGGGTGTTACTGGTAGAAATAAATTTAAGGATAATTTTTATTATCAATTGAAATTAAAAAAAAAAAAACTCAAAATATAGGCTGTTACTGGTGGCAATAAATTTTGGTATAATTTTTTTATTATCAATTAAAAAATTCTTTAATTTTTATTTTTAATTCAATAACAAAATTAAAAAAAAATAAAATTTCCTTAATTTGAAAAAATAAAATTTATACTAAGGATAACTTGTATTATGAATTTAAATAAAAAAATAAAAATGGGCTGTTACAGTTACAATAAATTTTCGGATAATTTTTACTTTCAATTAAAAAATTCTTTAGTTTTTATTTTTAATTCAATAAAAAAATTAAAAAAAAAATAAAATTTCCTTTATGTGAAAAAATAAAATTTATAATTTCTTCAATTTTAAAATTTTCATGTTACTGGTAGAAATAGATTTTCAAGATTTTTATTTCAATTAAAAATTTCTTTATTTTTTATTTTGAATTAAATTAAAAAATCATGAAATATGGGCTGTTACTGTTAAGGTAGAGTTACATTAGGCAAATATTTGCTCCAGCGACCGGCAGTGTGCGCTTACTGAGAGCAAGAGAGCATAAATTCAGTGTATTATTAACACTCACTTGATCTAAGTAAGCGCACAATGCCCGTCGCTGGAGCAAATATTTGCCTAATGTGACCTTACCTTTAGAAATACATTTTAGAGATAATTTTTTTTTCAATAAAAAATTTCTGTATTTTTTTATTTTCAATTATATTAAAAAATACCTTTAAATTTAAAATATTTTATAAAAATTTCTACAAAAAATTTACAAAATTTCAATGCTATTGAAAGTAATAATTTTTCATTTTTATTTTCAATTAAAAATTTCTTTAATTTTTATATAAAATAAAATTTAAAATACTTTTAAATTGAAAAAATAAAGTCCAAAATTTTTTTTAAAAATTTCTTTAAAAATTTCTATAAAAAATTTCAATGTTATTGGTAGATATAATTTTTTCATTTTTATTTTCAATTAAAAATTTCTTTAATTTTTATTTTGAATTAAATTAAAATTGAACATTTAAAAAATTTACAAAATTTCAAGGTTATTGGTGGAAATAATTTTTCATTTTTATTTTCGATTAAAAATTTCTTTAATTTTTATTTTGAAATAAATTAAAATTAGAAATTTTATATATAAAAAAAATAAAATTTAAAATACCTTTAATTTGAAAAAAAATAAAGCCCAATTTTTTTGAAAATTTTTATAAAAGATTATAAAATTTCAACGTTATTGGTAGAAATAATTTTTCATTTTTATTTTCAATTAAAAATTTCTTTAATTTTTATATAAAATAAAATTTAAAATACTTTTAAATTGAAAAAATAAAGTCCAAAATTTTTTTTAAAAAATTTCTTTAAAAAATTTCTATAAAAAATTTCAATGTTGTTGGTAGAAATAATTTCTCATTTTTATTTTCAATTAAAAATTTCTATAATTTTTATTTTGAATTAAATTAAAATTGAAAATTTTATATAAACAAAAAAAAAAACAAAATTTAAAATACCTTTAATTTGAAAGAAAATAAAGTTAATTTTTTTTTTTAAATTTTTATAAAAAAAATTTGCAAAATTTCAATATTATTGGTAGAAATAATTTTTCATTTTTATTTTCAATTACAAATTTCTTTAATTTTTATTTTGAATTAAATTAAAATTGAAAATTGTATATAAAAAAATAAAATTTAAAATACCATTAATTTGAAAAAAAGTCCTATTTTTTGTTTAAAATTTTTTATAAAAAATTAACAAAATTTCAATGTTATTGGTAGAAATAATTTTTCATTTTTATTTTCAATTAAAAATTTCTATAGTGTTTATTTTGAATTGAATTAAAAATTGAAAATTATATTAAAAAAAATAAAATTTAAAATAACTTTAAATTGGAAAATACCTTTAAATTTTGAAAATTTTTATAAAAAAAAATTTACAAAATTTCAATGTTATTGGTAGAAATAATTTTTAATTTTTATTTTCAATTAAAAATTTTTTAGTTTTTTTTTTAATTAAATTAAAATTGAAAATTGTATATAAAAAAATAAAATTTAAAATACCATTAATTTGAAAAAAAGTCCTATTTTTGTTTAAAATTTTTTATAAAAAAATTAAAAAAATTTAATGTCATTGGTAGAAATATTTTTTCATTTTTATTTTCAATTAAAAATTTCTTTAATTTTTATTTTGAATTAAATTAAAATTGAAAATTATATTAAAAAAATAAAATTTAAAATATCTTTAAATTGGAAAAATACCTTTGAATTTTGAAAATTTTTATAAAAAATTTACAAAATTTCAATGTTATTGGTAGAAATAATTTTTCATTTTTATTTTCAATGTAAAATTTCTTTAATTTTTATATAAAATAAAATTTAAAATACTTTTAAATTGAAAAAATAAAGTCCAAAATTTTTTTTAAAAATTTCTTTAAAAATTTCTTTAAAAAATGTCAATAAAATAATTTTTCATTTTTATTTTCAATTAAAAATTTCTATAGTGATTATTTTGAATTGAATTAAAATTGAAAATTATATTAAAAAAAATAAAATTTAAAATAACTTTAAATTGGAAAAATACATTTAAATTTTGAAAATTTTTATAAAAAAAAATTTACAAAATTTTCAATGTTATTGGAAGAAATAATTTTTTATTTTTATTTTCAATTTAATGATTATTTTGAATATTTGAATTAAATTAAAATTGAAAAAACTTCAAAAAGGGCTGTTACTGGTAGTAATAAATTTTGGAATTTCTTTTCAATAAAAAAAATCAATATTCCAATTAAATAAAAAAATGAAAAAATAAAATTTTATATTTCATAAAAATACTTTTAAATTGAAAAAATAAAGTCCAAATTTTTTTTTTAATTTCTTTAAAAATTTAATTTTTCATTTTTTTTTCAATTAAAAATTTCTTTAATTTTTATTTTGAATTAAATTAAAATTGAAAAATTTTATATAAAAAAAAAATTTAAATACCTTTAATTTGAAAAAAAATAAAGTACAATTTTTTTGAAAAATTTTATAAAAAAAAAATTACAAAATTTTAATGTTATTGGTAGAAATTTCATTTTTATTTTCAATTAAAAATTTCTTTAATTTTTATTTTGAATTTTTGAATTAAATTAAAATTGAAAAAACTTAAAAAATGGGCTGTTATTGGTAGCAATAAATTTTGGGATTATTTTTTTCAATAAAAAATTCAATATTCCAAAATTTCAATATTCAATTAAATAAAAAAATGAAAAAATAAAATTTTATATTTCATAAAAATACTTTTAAATTGAAAAAAAAATAAAGTCCAACATTTTTTTAAAAATTTTATTAAAAATTTCTATAAAAAATGTCAATGTTTTTGGTAGAAATAATTTTTCGTTTTTATTTTTAATAAAAATTTACTTTAATTTTTATTTTGAATTAAATTAAAATTGAAAATTGTATATAAAAAAATAAAATTTAAAATACCTTTAATTTGAAAAAAAACTCCAATTATTTTTTGGAAATTTTTATAAAAAAAGTTTTACAAAGTTTCAATGTTATTGGTAGAAATAATTTTTCATTTTTATTTTCAATTAAAAACTTCTATAGTGTTTATTTTGAATTAAATTAAAATTGAAAATTATATTAAAAAAATAAAATTTAAAATACCTTTAAATTGGAAAAATACCTTTAACTTTTGAAAATTTTTATAAAAAAAATTACAAAATTTCAATGTTATTGGTAGAAATATTTTTTCATTTTTATTTTCGATTAAAAATTTCTTTAATTTTTATTTTGAATTAAATTAAAGTTGAAAAAACGCCACAATGCTTCAAATTGAAAATTTTATATAAAAAAATAAAAATTAAAATACCTTTAATTTGAAAAAAATAAAGTCCAATTTTTTTGAAAATTTTTATAAAAGAATTTCCAAAATTTCAATGTTATTGGTAGAAATAATTTTTCATTTTTATTTTCAATTAAACGTTTCTATAGCGTTTATTTTGAATTAAATTAAAAATGAAAATTATATTAAAAAAATAAAATTTAAAATACCTTTAATTTGAAAAAAAGTAAATTTTTTTGAAAATTTTATAAAAAAAAATTTACAAATTTCAATGTTTTGGTAGCAATAATTTTTCATTTTTATTTTCAATTAAAATTTCTTTAGTTTTTTTTTTATTAAATTAAAATTGAAAAAACTTAAAAAATGGGCTGTTATTGCTAGCAATAAATTTTGGGATTACTTTTTTTCAATAAAAAATTCAATATTCCAAAATTTCAATATTCCAATTAAATAAAAAAATGAAAAAATACAATTTTATATTTCATAAAATTGAAATAATTTTTCATTTTTATTTTCGATTAAAAATTTCTTTCATTTTTATTTTGAATTAAATTAAAAATTTTATATAAAAAAATAAAATTTAAAAATACCTTTAATTTGAAAAAAATAAAGTCCAATTTTTTTTTGAAAAATTTTATAAAAAAATTTACAAAATTTCAATGTTATTGGTAGAAATAATTTTTCATTTTTATTTTCAATTAAAAATTTCTTTAATTTTTATTTGAATTTTTGAATTAAATTAAAATTGAAAAAACTTAAAAAATGGGCTGTTATTGGTAGCAATAAATTTTGGGATTACTTTTTTTCAATAAAAAATTCAATATTCCAAAATTTCAATATTTCAATTAAATAAAAAAAATGAAAAAATTAAATTTTATATTTCATAAAAATACTTTAAAATTGAAAAAAAAAGTCCAAAATTTTTTTTAAAATTTTCTGTAAAAATTTCTATAAAAAATTTATACGTTATTGGTAGAAATAATTTTTCATTTTTATTTTCAATTAAACATTTCTCTAGTGTTTATTTTGAATTAAATTAAAATTGAAAATTATATTAAAAAAATTAAAATAAAAATACCTATAAATTTTGAAAATTTTTATAAAAAATTTACAAAATTTCAATGTTATTGGTAGAAATAATTTTTCATTTTTATTTTCAATTAAAAATTTCTTTAATTTTTATTTTGAATTAAATTTAAAAATTGAAAATTGCATTAAGAAAAATAATATTAAAAATACTTTTAAATTAAAAAAATAAAGTCCAAAATATTTTATAACAATTCTTTAAAAATTTCTATAAAAAAATTTAGAAAATAATTTTTCATTTTTATTTTTAATTAAAAATTTCTTTAATTTTTATTTTGAATTAAATTAAAATTGAAAATTATATTAACAAAAAAAAAAAAATAGAATTTAAAATACTTTTAAATTGAAAAAATATAGTCCAAAAATTTTTTTAAAATTTTATATAAAAATTTCAATGTTATTCGTAGAAATAATTTTTATTTTCAATTAAAAATTTCTTTAATTTTTTTTTGAATTAAAATAAAAATTGAAAATTATATTAAAAAAATAAAATTTAAAATACCTTTAAATTGAAAAAATAAAGTCCAAAATTTTTTTAAAAATTTCTTTTAAAAAATTTATTAAAAATTCACAAAATTGCAATAAAGCCCAAAATATTTTATAAAAATTTCTTTAACAATTTCTATAAAAAAATTAAAAAAATTTAATGTCATTGGTAGAAATATTTTTTCATTTTTATTTTAAATTAAAAATTTCTTTAATTTTTATTTTGAATTAAATTAAAATAGAAAATTATATTAAAAAAATAAAATTTAAAATATATTTAAATTGGAAAAATACCTTTGAATTTTGAAAATTTTTATAAAAAATTTACAAAAATTTCTTTAATTTTTATTTTGAAATAAATTAAAATTAAAAATTTTATATAAAAAAAAATAAAATTTAAAATACCTATAATTTGAAAAAAATAAAGTCCATTTTTTTGAAAATTTTTATAAAAAAAATTACAAAATTTCAATGTTATTGATAGAAATAATTTTTCATTTTTTATTTTCAATTAAAAATTTCTTTAATTTTTATTTTGAATTTCTGAATTAAATTAAAATTGAAAAAACTTCAAAAATGGGCTGTTACTGGTAGTAATAAATTTTGGGATTTCTTTTTCAATAAAAAAAAATCAATATTCCAAAATTTCAATATTCCAATTAAATAATAAAAGGAAAAAATAACATTTTATATTTCATAAAAATACTTTTAAATTGAAAAAATAAAGTAAATTTTTTTTTTTAAATTTCTTTAAAAAATTTCTATAAAAAATTTCAATGTTATTGGTAGAAATAATTTTTCATTTTTATTTTCAATTAAAAAATTTCTTTAAATTAAAAATAAACATTTTATATAAAAAAATAAAATGTAAAATACCTTTAATTTGAAAAAAAGTCCTTTTTTTTTGAAAATTTTTATAAAAAAAATTACAAAATTTCAATGTTATTGGTAGAAATAATTTTTCATTTTTATTTTCAATTAAAAATTTCTTTAGTTTTTTTTTAATTAAATTAAAATTGAAAAAACTTAAAAAAATGGGCTGTTATTGGTAGCAATAAATTTTGGGATTACTTTTTTCAATAAAAAAAATTCAATATTCCAAAATTTCAATATTCCAATTAAATAAAAAAATGAAAAAATAAAATTTTATATTTCATAAAAATAGAAATAATTTTTCATTTTTATTTTCGATTAAAAATTTCTTTAATTTTTATTTTGAATTAAATTAAAAATTTTATATAAAAAAATAAAATTTAAAATACCTTTAATTTGAAAAAATATAAAGTCCAATTTTTTTTGAAAATTTTTATAAAAAAATTTACAAAATTTCAATGTTATTGGTAGAAATAATTTTTCATTTTTATTTTCAATTAAAAATTTCTTTAATTTTTATTTTGAATTATTGAATTAAATTAAAATTGAAAAAACTTCAAAAAAGGGCTGTTACTGGTAGTAATAAATTTTGGGATTACTTTTTTCAATAAAAAAATCAATATTACAATTAAATAAAAAAATTAAAAAATATAATTTTATATTTCATAAAAATACTTTTAAATTGAAAAAATAAAGTCCAATTTTTTTTTAAATTTCTTTAAAAATTTCTATAAAAAAATTCCAATGTTTTTGGTAGAAATAATTTTTCATTTTCAATTAATTTGAATTAAATTAAAAATTGAACATTATATTAAAAAAAAATAAAATTTAAAAATACCTTTAAATTGGAAAAATACATTTAAATTTTGAAAATTTTATAAAAAAAAATTACAAAATTTCAATGTTATTGGTAGAAATAATTTTTCATTTTTATTTTCAATTAAACATTTCTTTAATTTTTATTTTGAATTAAATTAAAATTCAAAAAAACTTAAAAAATGGACTGTTACTGGTAGTAATAATTAATTTTGGGATTATTTTTTTTTCAATAAAAAAATTTATTTAATTTTTATTTCAATTAAATAAAAAAATAAAATTTTAAATTTCTTTAATTTTTTCATGTTAAAAATTTCTTTAAAAAAAAAATTACAAAATTTTTTATGTTATTGGTAGAAATAATTTTTTCAAGAATTTTTATTTTCAATAAAAAGTATTTATTTTTTTCAATTAAATTAAAAAAAAATTGAAAAAATAAAATATTAAATTTCTTATTTTTTATTTTCAATTTAAAAAACATACTTTACAAAATTCCAATGTTTGTTAAGTTTTTATTGTTAATTTATGTTTGTTTTTTTATTATTATTGTCTCACAATTTATGTACTGCTGTCTTCAATGTAAGGTCATAGCACAGCACGTTTATGTCATTTATTGGCAATTTATAATGAAAAGTTGTGTGTGGCTAAGGCACTGAAGTGCAATAAAATATTTTGTTATTTTTTTTAATTTGTTGTTAATTTATAATGACATTTAAAAAAAAAACACAATTGTAGTGTTTAGACATTTGGGGCAAAAAGGTTATTTGCAATAAAAAATTTTAATGAAAATCGTGGGAAACGTACAATAAGAAGATAATGATAATAAATGGCTGGGGGAAAAATAAGGGGGTGGGATAGAATTGAAATTATACAAAAAAATATATGTATTTAATAATCAGGGAATTTTTTAAAAATATTTTTTTTTTCCAATAATCGTGGATTTTTTAAAAAAAATATTTTTTCAACAATCGTGGATTAAAAAAAATCAATAATCCTGGATTCCTTTAAAATATATTGATATTTTTAAAAATCGCTGATTTTTTTAAAAATATTTTTTCAATAATAGTAATAATAGTGGTTTTTTTTATAAAAATGTTTCTTCAATAATCGTGGTTTTTTTAAAAAATATTTTTTTCAATAATCGTGAATTTCTTAAATTTGCTTTAAAATATTTTTTTTTTTTTTGGATTTTTTAAAAAATATTTTTTTAATAATCGAGGGTTTTGTTTAAAAAATACGTTTTCAATAATTTCAATGGTCGTGAATTCTTATTTTTTTAATAATCGTGGATTTTTTTAAAAATATTTTTTCAATATTCGTGAATTTTTAATTTTTTCTTAATAATCGCGGATTTTTTAAAGAATATTTTTTCAATAATCGTGGATTTTTTAAAAAATGTTTTTCAATAATCGTGTTTTTTTAAATATTTTTCAATAAACGTGGATTTCTAAATTTTTTCAATAATCGTCGATTTCTGAAATTTTTTTAAAAAAAAATATTTTTTCAATAATCGTGAATTTTTTAAAAAATATATTTTTTCAATAATCCTTGATTTTTTAAATGGTTTTTCAAAAACCGTTGTTTTAAAAAAATATATTTCCAATAGTCTTGGATTTTTATTTTTTTTTTTTGATAATCGTGGATTTTTCAAAAAATATTTTTTCAATAGTCGTGAACCTTTATCTTTTTAATAATCGTAAATTTTTTCAAAAAATATTTTTTCCATAA